>NW_005871084.1:7845379-7858757 GCF_000147115.1 Myotis lucifugus
TATACATATATGCCTAAGTGACCGAACAACTGAAAGATCTATCGATCGGTCGCTATGCCGGTCCTCACTGACCACCACGGGGCAGATGCTCAACACAGGAGTGCCACTCAGCTGACCAACAGGCACCAGACACCGGGCTCACGGCTGGCGAGTGCAGCTGCAGAAGTGTGAGTCTCTCCCGCCTTCCGCAGCAGCACTATGGCCACAATGAGCAGGAGCAGCGCAGCTCCTGGTCTGGGTCAGGGATCCTCCCTGGCCACCTGCTGCTTCACACACTACTACATCCCCCGAGGGGTCCCAGATTGTGAGAGGGCACAGGCCAGGCTGAGGGACCCCACCAGTGCACAAATCCGTGCACCGGGCCTCTAGTGTAAGATAATTTCCATCACCTAAAGTCAACATTAATCACATCTACAAAATACCTCTGCAGCAATACTTAAATTAGTGTTTGATTGAATAATTAGAGGCCAGAGACTAGTCAAGTTGAGACACAAAACTTGGCCATCAGAGTGAATAAGAAATGCATAGGGAAAAAAAAATGGGAGAAGAGGAATTCGAGCCATCAAATAAATCAATTCAACAATTCTTACAAGGAGGAAGAGAAAAATGTGTCAGTAACAGCATATTTTCCATGCTAGAAATGATCCATTAAATTAAAAAATGGCAATATAAGTTTTAGAAGGCAGAATTGCCAGAGCAATATTCTTAGAAATTTGACAGGAAATTGCCTCTTGTGCATAAATTGAAGTGCTGGCCTTAGAAAGCAGGAAGAAAGCATAACTGTCTCCAGAGAAGGGGTCACAAAGCTTATGGGTTAAGATGCTATTTACCTAGAAGAGATGGTAGAAATCTGTGTAAGTTCTTTTTTATTTTTTTGAGGAAAATAGTAAATAAGAACATCAGCCAAAAATGAAGATGGAGGAGTGCATAACAACAACATTGAGAGTAGAGATTAGGCATAAAATAGTCACCTGAAAGATGGAAGATGTTAAAGAACTTAGAAAATAAATTAATTATGCTTTAGGAAATGAGTTCAGGTCATGATTCTCAAAGGGGACCAGTCTTGTGGTTGTGTATTTTTTGCTAAGCACACTTAGCTGAAGTGTTGGGCTAACTATGGAGAGAGCGAATCTAAATTACAGATCTAGCAAGGGTAGAGAGTTCAGAGTTTGCAGAACATGGAATATGATGACTAGCCATGGAATGTGTACTAAACAGGGAAGTAAGAAAATTGTGAAAAGAAGTAGGATACTAGCATTGTAAAAGCAAAGGTGTTATGGGTTTGGAACTAAGTAGAAATAAGAGTTGGGCGTCAAAATGTGGAATGTTTGAAGATAAATTTATGGAGACAGTGATGTTATTAATAATGACATGGTCTAGGAATTACAGTGGGAGTAAGAGCTGAACACATGGTTGATTCTAAGATTATTTGAGGAATAAGACTGAAAGAATCAAGGATAAAGATTATATGTATATTGACTTCATAATGAATCAAGACAGGAGGTAATCAAATAATTCCTAATTTAATGAAGGAAAAAAGTATGAATAGGTATGAATGAAAGTATGAATGCCAGCCACTCAGTTGATTATGGAAAATAATTATTTACCATAATTATTAATGATTTTATAATCATAGTATCTTAAATATACTAATTATTATTAATTACTAACAATAAGAAAAGAAGCATAAGCTACTATAAAAAAATTAAAAACCTAGCTTCAAAAGAAAGGAAATTCTTCATAGAAAATACCAAATTTAAGGTCAATTTATAGTCAGAGTGTAAATAGGAGAGGAGGTTGAGACAGTCTCAGTAGAGAGCTTTTACAGAGAACATCCATGGACTTGACAACGTTGAGAATGGAAAGGTCAATTTGTTGGTAAAATAAGCAGGGAGAAAGTGGCATGTGATAGGCTTGGCTCAGAACACGGACAGAGTTAGAAACTAGTTAAAGATTTCATGTTTTGTGTAAAATGCAATGGACTATTTTAGATGGGTTTTGAGGAGAGAAAACTTTCCTTAAAGTTCTAAGTTCTTAGGGCTACTGTCTATATTGGGCTGGTTTGATCCTCCACTGACATTTTCTATTAGATGCGGAATTAGCAAGAGGCATCCCAGTGACTCTGTCAGGTTACATAGATAGCCCTCCATTGTGTGCAAGCAACGCATTATCAGAAAATAGTAGTCCTCATGCAGGCCTTCAGAATGATGGCTCTTTCTGCCTGCCTGTTGGTTTAGGAACAGGAGAACTTCAAAATGGCCAGATGTCAGTCTCAACATTCAATTTAATGGAATCATTGTGATGTTTAGGATTAAATTAGGAAGAATTGACTTAACAACAGTGAGTCTTCCAATTTATGAATACATAATATCTCTCCATCTATGTAGATCATTTTATTTCATCTGCTTTGTAGTTTTCTGAATACTGAGCTTATACCTATTTTGTTAGATTTATGTCTAAGTATGTTAATGTCTTTTTGGGTGCTGTTGCAAAATTTTTTGGTTTATTTTGTTTTTATGCTTGCTTCTTTCTTTGAAGTTTAATACACTAGATTGAGAACCAAGGGTGCATTCATTCATTACAAGGCCAAAATCAATGTCAGTCTGAAGGATGTTATGTAAACAAAGCTTTTTTGTTTTCCTGATTTCTTTTTTTTTCTCTTTATTGATTAAGGTATTACATATGTGTTCTTAACCCTCACATTGGCCCCCCACCCCCACCCCACTCACGTTCATGCCTTCACCTCCTCCCTGGTGTCTGCGTCCATTGGTTATGCTTATATGCATGCATATAAGTCCTTTGGTTGATTTCTTCCCTTTACCCCCACTCTCCCCTACCTTTCCTCTGAGGTTTGAACATCTGATTGATGCTTCTCTGTCTCTGGATCTGTTTTGGTTCATCAGTTTATGTTGTTCATTATAATCCACAAATGAGTGAGATCATGTGATACTTATCTTTCTTTGACTGACTTATTTCGCTTAGCATAATGCTCTCCAGCTCCATCCATGGTGTTGCAAATGGTAGGAGCTTTTTAACTGTCCATATTCTTCGTGATGAGCCTAGTTTCCTAGTTTGGGACCTAAATTTTATGTTGCTTTTCTAAGTCATGAAATGAGGCTTATTAAGCTCCATATACCCCAGACAGAATCTCCTTCCAACTCCAGTGTGATTATTTTCATGGTTACAGAAACATATTTAGTAAAGTTGTCACATGGGCCTAATATCTGTTCTCCTTGAAAACTATTTTACTACTCCTAAAGATGTGATAATGAGTACAGAAGGTCTTATTGTAGCTTCCAGTGCCACTGTACAACAGTGACCTGACTGTGGACCTGCACAATTAGTTCATATCTGAGACAAGCTTAGTGCCTCAGTTCTGAATGGGCCGTACAATAGCTCATCCATTGATATAGTCAGGATTACTTTATTTTAAATGTCACTTTTCATCAGGACAAAATAAAAATAATGAGAAGAAAGGTTCATTCCTAGGATTATTCTGTTCCCACAGAATACTCTTTCACTTGAACAATCTGTTTCAGCACTTTTAGATTTTTATAAGGCCATGTTTATTCAAACTAAGTCATATTGATCAATAAGAATTTCTGTGTTCTAGTCATTACTGAAGGGCTATAACTGTATGGTTTATGCTAATGGTACTGAATGTAATGCTAATGGTAGAAATATAGAGTCTAACAAAATTCAGGTCTAACAAAATATTTTTAAAAAGAAATTATCCAATAGTATAAAAAAATGTATACATCAAAATAAATATTAGACTAAAAATTTTTAATGCTAGAAAACATTTTTGGCTTTTATATTTTGTTGTATAGTTTGGTCATCTTGTGTAGAACAAAGTCCTTGTTATTTCACTGGGGTAAGTTAATCATGTCTGACTTTTTTGTGATATTTATGTTAGAACTTATTCATTCCTGTTGAGGAGGCATTTGAAAGGAAGCCATAATTCATGTTGCTGTGAGTGACTTATTGTCTCTCACGCAATATTTCTCCACTGAGGCTGCAGAGTGCTGAAGTGCTTTAATGTATGTGCATGGTTTCAAAAAACAAAACTATTATTTCATTATTATAAAGAATAGAATATCAATGATCTAATCACTATTACTACTGAATAGTGATTAGTCCAATAGGTGAAAGAATTCAATTTTCACTACTATAGCTACTTTGTATATGACTTAGTAAATTCTCCATTTGTATTTCGAAGGTAATAGTTATTGCATTGTTAAATATTGGAGGATTTATATTTACCTGGTTTGAGCATCTCTTCTTATATGTGCATATATATCTATATCTATAATGTATACCAAGTACACATACATACCAAATTTATATAACTGTTACATATGTATATAAAATTTGATGATGTCATTTGGTGAAGCCATGTTGCACACATATGTACACAAACAATGCATAAACCCATTATTGTGTAATCTTTAAATTCCCAGACTTTAGAGACAGATACGGGTACAAAAGAATTGATTTCTACTTCTATTTCTAAAGCATGGCTTCCTCATTTATAACATAAGAAGAAGAAGAAGAACCTCCAATATATGGGTCACCTATCAAGTGATATATGACCAGAAAGTAATTAATATATTGGCTAGAAAATGTGAAATAATAAAGTTTTATCATTAACATTGTTAATATTACCCTTTTATTATTGTTACTTATGTCATAAATTAAAATTTAGGTCATATATTTCCATTTTTCTCCATATACCTCATATTTTTTAAAATCATTTGATAGTTTCACTTTTAAAATTATATATTTTATCTGAAACTTATTCCAACATACCTTTTTTAAAATCAACATTTCCCTGTAGAGTTGAAATATCAGTTGTATATTTTAAAAAGACTCACAAAGTACAGCAGAATGGGTAGTTCTGCATGGTGTGAAACAATGGGTGTTTTCTAAATCTAATTTTGGAATGATTCAATTGTGGGATATATAAGGGGAATGGAAATGTCAGAGATTCATTTCTTTGAGTTTAAGAAACCCATATTCCCTGAGATGCAGGGGAGAATTGAGTCCATTATTTTGCAGCATTATTGAAAATCACTCCATTTCCCCTCTGGGCTTACGGAGCAGAGAAGAATTTGAGGCCATCTAGTTACTATATGGCATTACTGATGTAATGCATTCCATTGTAAACTTTCAGCCTAAAAGAAGTCTTATGTTTCTCAGTGTCTAGCTTATTGCAGAGATTTAGACCTTTAGATAGGTACAGGGATTTGATATATCTGGATAGACTGTTAATGTTTTTCTTTTAAGAGCTGAGTTTGTAGTATTGAGTCTGTTCACTTCTCCTTGGGTAATACAAAAATCAAAAGAGAGTCATGCCCTAGCATTCTAGAATATCTGCTTATATCAGGGATGCATAGATTTTACAGTTTTTAAAAATGAAGAGAATAAACATGACAACCAACTAGAAGCTGTTTTAGTGAACTACTAAAACATCATTTTTCTAGGGATTACATTTAAAACTCCAGTTTCCTCAATTTTAAATGAGGAAAGTCTCTAATAACATAGCTATGGAGATTGAATGAAAGAAAAGTATGCCCAATTAATAATATACAGACAATAAATATGAGTTGTTTTACTATTAAACACTAGCAAGGGTTATATTATAAAATACTAGAGGCCTGGTGCACAAAAATTTGTGCTCTCAGGGGGGTCCCTCAGCCCGGCCTGTGCCCTCTCGCAGTCTGGGACCCCTCGGGGGATGACCACCCGCTGGCTTAGGCCCGCTCCCCAGGGGATTGGGCCTAAGCTGGCAGTCAGACATCCCTCTGGCAGCCCGGGAGCCCTCGGGGGATGTCCACTTGCCAGCGGGAAGCAGGCCTAAGCTGCAATCGGACATCCTTAGCGCTGCTGAGGAGGCGAGAGAGGCTCTCACCACCACCGCTATACTGGCAGCCATCAGCCTGGCTTGTGGCTGAGCAGAACTCCCCCTGTGGGAGCACACTGACCACCAGGGGGCAGCTCCTGCATTGAGCATCTGTCCCCTGGTGGTCAGTGTGTGTCATAGTGACCAGTCATTCCCAGTCATTCTGCTGTTAGGGTCAATTTGCATATTACCCCTTTATTATATAGGATAGAGGCCTGATGCATGGGTGGAGGCCAGCTGGTGTGCCCTGAAGGGTGTCCTGGATTAAGGTGTGGGTCCCGTTGGGGTGCCTGGCCAGCCTGGGCGAGGGGCTGATGGCTGTTTGCAGGCTGGCCACAGCCCCTTCAGGGTGGAGGTCCCTGCTGGGGTGCCTGGCCAGCCTGGGTGAGGGGCTGATGGCTGTTTGCAGGCTGGCCAAGCCCCCCAGCGGAGACCCTCACCCCATGAGGGTGTGGCCATCCTGGGTGAGGGGCTGATGGCTGTTTGCAGGCTGGCCATGGCCCCCAGCCACCCAAGCTCCCAGTGGAGGCTGGCTGGAAGCAGGTATCTGGGATTTATTTATCTTCTATAATTGAAACTTTGTTGCCTTGAGCCGAGGCCACAGCCGGCCAGGGCAGGCAGGAAGCTTGGCTTCCTCCATCGCCAGGGCAACCAAGCCTCCTGCTTGCTCCAGCTCTGTGGCTGCTGGCCGCCATCTTGGTTGGTTTAATTTGCATATAGTCTCTCTGATTGGCTGGTGGGCATGACTTGGGGCATAGCAGAGGTGCAGTCAATTTGCATGTTTCTCTTTTATTAGATTAGATTAGTTATGATCCCTCAGTGGATGAGGAATACTATGTCTTACAGGTGTTTATGACAATCCCCAAATCCTAAATTATTCTGAGTAGAAATATAATCAGCAAGATGCATTTTGCCTTTTTACTTTAAAACTTTAAACTTTGGAAAATCCAAAATAGAAACAGTCAGGATGAAAAAGTTGATAGAAGAACCAATAAATGAATCAAGAAAGAACATAATGTGATTCCTTGTGTAGGGTCAAGGATAAAAGAGTGAGGAAAAGGGGAGAAAAATAATATCATTCATTCATATGTATATTCCCAGCACCTTAGTATCTTGCTAATCCTGCGAAGTTACTGTGATCTGCATGAGAATCTGCTTTGTGTGAACTCAAGGGCCATCTGTGCCTGTCTGCTTGTGGTGAGTGCTCACAGCCTGGTTCAGTTCCTGGCAGGTGGTTAGGTGCCCAATTTCCTGAATGAGTGATTAATTAAATGGAAGAATGAGTGAATCAGTGACTGACTTTGTAAATGGATGAATTAAAGACACGTGTCAGTAGAACCTCTTGTTTAACTTAGACACATTAGAAGCTCTTATTTTACTTAGTAATGTGAGTAGTACCCAAGTGAATTTCATCCCATCCAATGCAACAAGCACAGCAAGGGAAGACAGCAGAAGCACCCTTGACAACAGGACTGTGCGCATGTTCAAACTACTTTATTTTTTTGAGGAAGAGTAAATTCACCTCTGAGACGGAAGCCTGGAAGTGGCTGTGGTGGCTTTGGCTTGAACTCATTCAATGCTGCCTGCCTTTAGATACCAGATTTCCACTCTTCTACTAAAACTACCAGATCAATGATGGTTTGAAAAATGAAAAAAAAGATTTCTTAGATATAGGAGTAACACGTTTTATATTTTATTTTTTTGTTACTCCTCACCCAAGGATAGTTTTTCCATTGATTGGAGAGTGAATGGAAGAGGAGAGAGAGAGAGAGAGAGAGAGAGAGAGAGAGAGAGAGAGAGAGAGAGAGAGAGAGAGAAACACAGGAGACCTGACTAGGGCTAGGGATCAAACCTGCAACAAGGTATGCACCCTTGACTGGGAATCAAACCCGAGACACCCATTGACAATTGGTCAAGAGTTTGGTAGTAAAAGGAGGCCCTTCTGTACTATCCAGGAACAAAACTTTTATATATATATAACTCTCTCTCAGTATAAAACCTATCAAAGGGGTCAGCAGGAAACCTCTCCATGGCGATTAGCCAGATCCATTTGATAGTGTGATTCTGGGAAGCACCTTCCCAGAGTGGGGCCACTCTCGACCTCCTTCTCTCCTAGATGAATTGTAGCCTTGGCGTTTGCCTAATGGGGCACGACCATGGCATTTCACAAAGCAATCAAGATACAACTAGAGCAAGCCGGTTTGGAATAAACTTGTAAAATTAGGTTGCAGTTGAAACAAAAGCACTCCTATTTGCTGTATGTGGCAGTTTGATGACCTAATGGTGTGAATCCAGCTCAGCATTTTGCACAGTTTTGGAAAGTGACAGAGCAAACATTCTGTTATTGAGTGGGAATCACAGGAACAATACACAAGGTCAAGAGCAACATGGCAAAAACAAAAAGATGAGGCCTGGAATTGGAAAGAGATTGCAATTCGGGAAATAATAGAGTTAGTGCTTTTAGAGAAATAATGTGAGTGGTGAGTTTTTATGTAGAAATGCACCTGATGCTACTAATGATGATTAGGTACCTGTGGCTGCACAAACAACGCAGCATTTTTCATATGTGTGAACCATTGACACAACAAGAGAATGGCTCCCTCCCCTTCTCCCCCAGTCTTCTGTGGTTGATGATATAACCTGTCCTTTAGAGAATTAACTACTGGATCTACCGTTGGCTGATTTCTCCTATTTTACAACAGAGCATTACTGGGTACATATACATCAGGAACCTGGTTTTGCTGATGTGTATTTTTCTTCAGAATTTTTCATCAAAACCGCTGCTTCTTTGAAAACTATGAGCTCAGAGTAAGGTAAAAGTGTAGAAAATTGTCATCCATAAGCACATCATTTTCCTCAATCTAATTTGCATACACAGAACTGGAATGCTTCTGTAATGGGGTCAACAGGTCTGGCTGAAAAAAACACATAAGTGTTCTCTCTTACTCTCGCCTTACAAAGTTAGTGATTTCAAAAGTTGGGTTACTATAGAATGAGGACTGTTTTTGGAAATAATTCCTGGAACAACTAGAAAATATTATAATTTTTTTCTTTTTATTTAGTGATTCCCAGATGGTTTAAGAAAAGTTTATATATTGTGCAGTACCAGTATTTATGTTTAGGTACCAAAATTTTATTATTTTGGTGTATTTACTTGACTAATATTTTTGAGATATCACAAGGATTTGGGGGTATTTAATGTTCATCCTCACCCAAGTATATTTTTTTCCATTGATTTTTTTGAAAGTGGAAGGGAGGGAGGGAGCAGAAGAGAGAAAGAGAGAAACATGGATGTGAGACACATTGATTGGTTGCCTTTCACACTAACCCTGACTGGGGCCAGGGATATTGCCTACAACCCAGGGATGTGCCCTTTACAGGGAATCAAAACAAGACCTTTGGTCTGTGGGCTGGTGCTCTAACCACTGAGAAAAACCAGTCAGGGCTGCATCATGTACTTCTTTAATATGTCTCCAATTGTAACAAAAGAACAGCCTATTTGCTGTTATAATTTTTTAAATGTTTTTATTGCTTTTTTTTAGAGAGAGAGGAAGGGAGAGAGAAATAGAAACATCAATGATGAGAGAGAATTGTTGATTGGCTGCCTCCTGCATGCCTCTACTTGGAATGAAGCCCAAACTGGGCATATGCCCTGATCAGGAATTGAACTGTGACCTCTTAGGTCATGGGCCAGCATTCAACCACTGAGCCACACAGGCCAGGGTGAAATAATAAATTTTAAGTTAGAATCATAGTGCAGGACTTGTCAATAGCAATCCATATTTTAGCATTCTTATGAAACTTTTCTTAATATTGAAGTATACATACTGTATGACCAATCTAACATTTGGTCTGGTTCACTTTGGTATTAGTTTACCTAGCATTATTTAGAGGAATAAGACTTACACAAAATAGCAATTCAGTGCTAATTAAAAACAGCCATCATTCTCGCCTCAACTTTAACTGATAAATTTTTCAATTAGCATTTCCAGAAATTTTATCAAATAACGTCTTTTGATTTTTCACTGTTTATATATTCTTACAACTGTGAGATTCAATTGCTTCTACCATATTTATTGATTGCCTACAAAGTATTGTTCTATATCGTGATTATGAGTGGAAAGCCCTTTGTGGAGTTTGAATCAAATCTAACTTTGATAACTGCTAAAGTGATAAGTAAAGGCCCTATTTGCTTGCAATCTGATACTTTAAACTGTCCCTTTGATCATATCACCAAAGTCCATACCTTCACTCTTCTGATATAATTTTATTAATATAAAGTTAATAACAGTTATACAATTTAAAGTCACAGAATTGTGAATGCAGTAGTTGGATTGCTTTCTGGTGTACAAATTATAATTTTTAAGTGGGATTTTAATGTGTTCAGTGGTTTACTGGTAATTTTTTATTATTATTTCAGTCAAAATCTGTTTTAAAAATCCATTTCTTTCTGTTATAGCTGCCTCTGAAGCAGTCACAACTGGGTTTTAGGGGAATTTGGGAGGATTAGTGTCTAAGCCCTTTATCTGGGTAAGTCTGATAAAAATGGAGTGCATTCATACACATTTCTTAGTGGAAGTACAGCCACTACTCTCTCCAGCTTTTTCCAGGTCTCACAATTAGTGTGATTCAGTTGCTTCTCAGAGTAAAAGTAATTTCTGTTTCTGTTTCTTCAAGTGCCTCACCAGGAGACAGTGTGCCTCCTTGTTAATGTCTGTCTCATCTTTTTACCCAGGGATTTGCAGTGATGCACATCAGCTTTGTCCCCTCCTCAGCTAAGCTCCTGTTCCATAAATATTACCCCATTGATTCAACACATGAAGCGGAGTTTTTCCTAATTTGAAAGGAATAGAAGATAGATAATAAGAATTGATCCGCCAGGGAAACACCATAGAACCACAGTCAGAGGAAGAAAGAATTGTTTGTAAGGTTTGTTTTCCATTTTTAATTCAGTCAATGCCTTTTTCTCTAAAAGGCAGCTGTGTTATTACACAGTAAGGCGTATTTTGATAAGGCCCTAGGTGCTAAATTGAGGAGAAACAGAAGTCGTAGGAGATGGGATTGTAGAGTGCCTAGTGGTCAGGCTTGGTTGTAGAAGAGAATCATATGGGGAGCTCTATAAAATACTATTATATAGGTCCCACCTCCACAAAATCTGGTTTAATTTATCTGGGTGCTAGCTAGAGCCTCTCAGAGTCATGTGTGAAAAGTTGACGTAAGTGGAGCATTTATACATGGAGCCAGAGCAGTCATTCTGAAGGGGAAAATGAGACATTTTGGGGAGCTAGCTATCTGAATCTGTGCCAGTAACCTGCATTCTGACGCACACTCTTGCTTGCTGATAAACTCCATTCTTATCTGTGATGCCTGTCCTGCCTTGCGGAACCTGTTTCCCGGAATACTCCCCTTTTACAGAGGCCACGAACCATGAACCATATACAACCCCTTGAGGGGTTTGGCAACACTGATGCCAGACAGGCCTCTGAGTATAATCTCACTTGCCCCGTCCCAACTCATGGGGGGCTGGAAAGCCAGCAAAAAGTTTGGAAGCCTGATCCATATTTGGGGGACAAGGAAACTAAAGGGTATAAAGGGAAAGCTTCGTCCATATTCATCACTCAGGATTTGGAGACTGAATCCCTTGAGTACAGCACTAATGCACCTACTAATAAAGGCTACTTTCCTAAATAACCTCTGAGTGCCAGGCTGATTAATTCTCCCGTGCCTCCTGGCAGCTTATCTGCAGCAATCCCAGATAAAATGTTTACATGTCTTGCCCCTTAAACCTTAGCAATGTTTGAACTAGGTAAAATAACCTTTGGACTGGGCCAAAACAACATTGTCTTACAAACAACTGTTGGTAAAACTAACAGGAAAGCTGATATCCTGACCATAAGGACTACTGATATAGGACCTTCCTTCTGAAGATAGAATCAGTAACCACCCATGTACAGCTAAGGTGTAACTCAGTTTTTTAACACCAACAGCAGTTCCTTTCTCTTCTCATGTAATTAATTCCTTTCCTTTTCTCATAAAAACACCTTGCTTTCACCCTGTAATCAGGCACAATTTGGGTTTCTGCCTAAATCTGTGCCCCATCAATGCAATTCTACGATCTCAAACACAAGCTGCCTCTTGCATTTGATTTTTTTAAAGAGAGGAAGGGGAGAAGGGATAGAGAGTTAGAAACATCCAATGAGAGAAAAACCATCGATCAACTGCCCTCTTGCACACCCTCTACTGGGGGTTGTGCCCCGCAACCCAAAGGTACATGCCCCTTGACCCGGAATCGAACCTGGGACCCTTCAGTCCACAGGCCGACGCTCTATCCCACTGAGCCAAACCGGTCAGGGCAACTTTTATCTCTAGGTTAACACATGAAAACTCTTGTCTGAAAACAAGATTGAGAAAAACTGGTATTAAAGTTGGAAGCCTCTGTTTTACTCATCATTGAATCCTCCCGATTCTAGCCTTCTGTTTGGTGCAGAGTAAGTGCTCAGTAAACATGTAGTGTTAACATAGTAAAGAAACACTGAAATTTGTTAAAGTGGCAAATGCTAAGTATCGGTCAGAGTGAAAACACAGAACCGCTGGAAGTTGCCTATACAAGAGGAACTTGGCCTTCACAGGCTCTTTTCTACGGACAATGCTGAAGACGGGAGAAAGCATTCCACTGGGTGTGATCCTGGTAGAAGGAAAAGGAAGCATTAAGCCACTGGGGGATAGGCAGCAAACTCTAGTGCCTACAGGGCACAAGTGGAGGCCCACTACAGCTTGGAAAGGAGGAAAGATGAGAAAACCCTTTACCGCTGGGAGAGGAGGGAAAACATTAGAGGTCTTCTAAAATAGAGCTTTTCTTTCACTGGAGGTATTTGTGGGGGCTCGGGGGGTGGCCAGGGGGGAACACTGAGACCAGTTCTGAGACTCAGAAATTCAGTGGCAGCTTAGGAGTCAGAAAATCCTTTCCCACATCCTGTCTAGCAAGTACCCAATCTTATTACTCAGAGAGAAATGACTGCAGAGAGAGAGAGCCCTGTTTTGAGGGACAGACACACAGAGAAGATCTAAAAGAGGAAAAGGGCACTGAGAAAAAATCTTCAGCAAACCAGACACCACCCTAAGGACAAGGCAAGGTAACACTGGATAAATCTGAAGCTAATGGTTCATTGAAACAACAAAACCTAGACCGTAATTCAATTCTTCAAAATATTACTTCAACTCCCCTCATGAACTTACTAGGAACATATGCACATACATATCCAGTTATAAGTACAAAGTGAAAAAAATCACACACTCAGATATGACCCAGGTGTTGGACAGAAAGGAAATCCTATATAATAAAGAGGCAATATGCAAATTAACCCCCACACCCTCACAAGATGGCTGCCTACGACCAGGCCAGCAGGGGGGTTAGTGAGAGACAACCAAACGACTGAACAAGCAGGCTGCCATGGCAACCAGGCTGGCGGGGGGGGG
>NW_005871084.1:7859377-7861166 GCF_000147115.1 Myotis lucifugus
GGGATCCAGATTGGAGGGGGTACTGGCTGCACTGAGGGGATCCCTCCCCCTATGCACAAATTTCGTACACTGGGCCTCTAGTTTAAAATAATTGTGATTAATGTGTTAGATGTAGAAAAGGTGTTGAACATGGAAGAGCAGATTGGAAATTTCACAGAGAAATGGAAACTGTAATAAAGAATCAGCTAGAAATGTGAGAAGAAGGGTAGCAGAGATGAAAAGTCCCTTTGATGGGCTGATCATTAGACTTGACACAGCTGAAGAAAGAATCAAAGAAGACAGATAAATACAAATTACCTACAGTAAACCACCAAGGGATGGGGGTATAAAAGATAACTATGAAAACAAACAAAATTAGAGTCTCTATAAACAATGGAAAATTCTCAAACAATTTCACATACTAGTAAATGGATATCTAAAAGCAGAAGAATGTAATAGAAAACATATATTAGTAGACATAAGGTTGAGACATTTCCAGATATAATGAATGAAATCAAATCATGGATCCAGGAAGCTAAATTAATTAAAGAGAATAAATATTGCCCAGTTGGTGTGGTTTAGTGGTTGAGAGTCCACGCATAACCAGGAGTTCACAGTTAGATTCCTGGTCAGGGCACATGTGTGGGCTGCAGGCTAAATCCCCAGTAGGGGGAGTGCAGGAGGCAGCAGATCAATGACTCTCTCATCATTGATGTTTCTATCTCTCTCCCTCATACTTCCTCTCTCTGAAATCAATAAAATCATTTAAAAAGGAGAATAAATATCAACATATACACACACCTATATAGATCATATTCACATTTTCACATATTAAATATTTTTTTTTAAATCCCAAAGCAGCTGAAAATAAAAGACACAGTACATCTAAATGAATAATGTTTAAGTCATAAGATAATGAATTAACACTCCATAATGCTGAAACAATAATAGAATTACTGCCATGCCAAATTCTATGTATGCTGAAAATATATTTCACCAAAAATGTAGAAATAGGCTTCTTTTCTGACAAACAAAGGCTGAGAGGATCCATTATCAAGAGACCAAACAGAAATGTGAATCTCCAAAAACAACCAATGATCAATGGTTAAAATAAATGGAATATAAAATAAATCTGTCTCATCTTAATCTTTCTAAATAAAAATTAAATATTTTAAGGAAAATTAGTACCAATGTGTTATTGTCTGGAATGTATGAAAAGTAAACAGACAGGAAATAGCACAAAAGATGGAAAGAGAAGTTGGGAAATTGCTGTTGTAAGATTTATATAATAATGTATCAGCTATAATTTGATACATTATAGAAATGTATCAAACCTTCAATAAAGAAACATAAAGATAAGCATAAAACAACCGTAAAAAGAGAGAAAAAGGAAAAAAAGGTGGAAAAAATAATATACAACTATAAAGATAGATTTTAATCCTACCACTTTAAAAATTTCATTAAGAGGAATATAATGAACAACATAAACTGATGGAAAAAAAACAACAGATCCAGAGACAGAGAAGCATCGATCAATACAACAAAATAAGCATACATATCAAATTGCATATATGTATGAGAAGCATCAATCAGACTGTCAAACCTCAGAGGGAAGGTAGGGGAGGGTGGGGGTAGGGGGAGAGATCCAAAGGAGTTATATGCTAGCATATAGGCCTAACCAATGGACACAGACAACAGGGGGGTGAGGGCATGAGTGGGGGGAGTGGGGGGTAATGTGGGGATAAGGACACATATGTAATAACTTAATCAATAAAAAAATTTTTCATTAAGAGTAACTGAGCTCTAATTG
>NW_005871084.1:7861300-7871115 GCF_000147115.1 Myotis lucifugus
AAGAAAGCTTTAGTGGCTATATTAAATCAGAAAAGCTTGGCTTGAATAAGGAATATTACAATGGAAAAAGTCTACTACCTACAAAGAAAATCCCAGGTCCAGTTAGCTTCCCTCAAATATGTAATTACTCTCAAATATGTAAACATGGCACAATACCAGGTGTACTGGTTAATAATGCAGCTTTTTTTCAATTGATGGAGTTACACATGTTGATATATATGCGATTTGATATGTATGCTATTTTGTTGTATTGACAGCAAGCTTCAAAACTTCATATGTCAAATTTGCTGAAAGTATTAACATCATAGATATTTTTACACTTAAAAATGTCGAATATTGTGCCAAAAAAGAGCATTTGTGGGAAGTTTTAATTCATTACTTTATTTTGAAGAAAAGTACTGCTGAAAGTTATCGTATACTTCAGGAAGCTTATGGTGAACATGCTCCATCTCAAGATACTTGTGAACGCTTGTCGATGTGAAAGACAAAGAATGTCCAGGTCAACCGAAAAAGTTTGAAGACCAACAATTACAAGCATTATTGGAAGAAGATGCGTGTCAAACTCAAAAACAACTTGCAGAAAGATTAAATGTTGTTCAGCAAACAATTTCTGATCATTTACAAGCAATGGGAAATATTTTAAAGGAAGGAAAATGGGTGCCACATCAACTGAACAAAAAACAAATGGAAAACCGAAAAGTCATCAGTAAAATGTTGTTTCAATGGCACGAAAGAACGTCTTTTTTGCATCGAATTGTGACTGGTGATGAAAAGTGGATTTATTTTGAGAATCCCAAATTCACAAAATCATAGGTTGATCCAGGTCAACCATCAACATCGACTGCAAGGCCAAATTGCTTCGGAAAGAAGACAATGCTCTGCATTTGGTGGAATCAGGAAGGTGTGGTGTATTATGAGCTTCTAAAACCAGCTGAAACCATTAATACTGATCGCTACAGACAACAAATAATCAATTTGAATCACGCTTTGATCATAAAAGGACCAGAATGTTCCAGAAGACACGGCAAAGTAATTTTGCTTCATGATATCGCGCCATCATACACTTGAAAACCAGTTAAAGACACGTTAAAAGATCTTGCCTGGGAAGTATTAACCCACCCGCTGTATTCACCAGACCTTGTTCCTTCAGATTACCACTTGTTCTGATCAATGGCACACACACTTTCTGAGCAGCACTTCAAAATGTAAGAAGAGGTGGAAAATTGAGTCTCTGAATGGTTTGCCTCAAAACAAGAACAGTTCTATTGGGACGGTATCCACAAATCACCTGAAAGATGGGGGAAATGTGTAGAAAGCGATGGACATTACTTTGAATAAAGCACTTTTGATGTTTCTCTTGAAATTATCGTGTTTTCTTTGATTACAAAATTCGCATTATTATAAGGTACACCTGGTACTTATTGTTAAAAAAAGTTTCAAAAAATAGAAGAGAACATTTCCCTACTCATTTGGTGACAATAGTATCCTGACACCAGCCAAAGACCTTCATTCCTCAGAAAACTCATCATGACAATAATGAAAAATCATATGAATATTGGATAGGAAAAAATAAAATGACCTCTATTCAGAGATCACATGATTGTCTACATAGAATATCAAATAACCTATTATAATGTTACTAAATCTAATAAATAAGTTGAGTATTTTCACAGAATAAGATGTCAATATACAAAACCTATTGTGTTTCTATAAATTCAAGACAAATGTAAATTGAAAGTTTAAAAAAAATACCATTTACAATAACATCAAATACTTAGACATAAATATATATATTGTGGTATATACTGCTTATGGTAAATACTGCAAAAAGAAAATAATACATTTTTCACAGTGTTCCCCTTATATTTTCAGCACCATACATAGTTATTACAATACTATTGATTATATTTCCTATATCCCCTTGACTATTTTGGAACTACCAGTTTGGCTAATTCTTAATCCTATTGTCTAACCACACTATGCATCACACATAAAACTAATACACTATAATATTGGAAGAAAGTGTATTGAAAAATAAAACAAAAAATGCAAAAACATTAAGTACATAGTAGGCTTATGAATTGATATTTCACATAAATATATGGATTTATTAACTTAAAAATAAAGCCAAAAAAACTGCAAAACAATTTTGAAATAAATAAAAGAAACATACACAAGATTTATTAGGCATCTTCCTAAAAAGCAAAACCAAAAAACCTTTATGTCTATTTCACACTAACACCAAAAATTGTCTTGAAATTTGGCAGGAATTCTGACAGGTATCAAAATTACATGCAATTTAACATCATTAGAAGTTTCCATCAATACGAGTATTGGAATTTATCCTCAGAAGGCTTCAAAATCCTTCAACCATTTTTCTTCTTTCTGAATATGCCCTAATAGAAAACTCCTTCTTATATGTATGCAATGCAATCTCCTCATTCAAAGAAAATTAGCACCCATTGGGAAGAAAAATAATGCTTCCTAAGATGAATGAGTTTTCCCCTCTAGCATGTGATCAATTCATTTTAGATAAAAACTGAGTGTACATTAAGCTGAATATGTGCATGATATTTCGAAAATTATATACAAATAACAGAGCATGTATGTGCTTTGTCTACTGCCACTGTAATTCCATTTCTTGCACTATAAAATAGAGCTTCAATGAAAGAAAAAATATGTTTGATTCATATTTAAATGCACAGTAATTATCCAACAGGCTGAAAAGTCATGGCTCCCACAATGCTTTGCATTCGCACAATTTTATAAGTTATATAAAAGGCCTGTTTCCTAGAAAAGATTCTTCTTTTAATTTTGTACACTTTCCATCTGTTTTGTTAAATGCTTAACCTGTTTATATTTTTAACTCCCACTATACAGAGGTTGATGTTCTCATTTCCCCATAACTTCAAAATTAGCTATACTATTTTCTTTTTTCTCCTTTTAGTTGTTTTCACCTAATTGTGCAGCTCTTTATAACTGTTTTGTGTGCATACTTCTTATGATCTATTGCATCTTTACTACCAATCTATATATTCAAACTATGTATTTTCACTTAATGTTTCTGTAACATGTATCCTAGCTGATTGCATTGAGAATATCTGCATATTTAATTTGACACTTTGATCCATTTTTTTATCCCTTAAAAGTTGCTCAGATATTTCTTTTTTTTTTTTAATTCTCATCCAAGTAAATATTTTTATTGCTTTTGGAGAGAGAAAGAAAAACATATTTGTGAGAGATACATCAATGGATTGCCTCCCATATATGACTCCACCAGGAATAGAACCCACAACTCAAGCCTGTGCCCTGACCAGGAATTAAACCTTCAATCATTTTGGTGGACCATATGACGCTCCCACCAACTGAGCCACCCAATCAGGGCCTGACTATTTCTAACATAAGCTTTGGTTGTGAATAGAAAATAAGATACTGATGTACTATAAAGCTATAAATAGCCACGATACAACATGAAGAGTGTTAAAATAAATGCTCAAAGTCACATGAAAGCTCATGGAAAAAGATGCTAATTTGAAGTAAGTAGAATTTTACAATGTATAGCTCTGTGAAAATCTTTTAATCAATGGTGGGCTTGTTAAAATCTTACAATTTCAGTAAAAGCCTGAAATTACTTTGCTAGATAGTTGTTTACTTTTGAGCCTAAATTAGGTATTGAGTCTTAACTCAATTTAAATGTGATTGGCATTATTTTGTAATCTTTTGTAAAATTAAATTTATTGGGGTGACATTGGTTAATAAGATAATATAGGTTGCACGTGTACCTTTCTATGATGCATGATTAGTATATTGCATATATTGCATTGTGTGCCCACCACCCAAAATGTGATAACATTATTTTTAATACTTTCCCTACTGTTAAATTTATGCCACAAACTTTGATTTTTCAAAAATAAAGAACTTGGTTATACTGACAAAGTACACTTTAGTGCAAGCTGCTAAAACATGCAAGACCCCTCCCCTTAATCACAAGAAGGCATCTTACATTGGAAGAGATGTGCATTAATTTTTAGAAATAATTTCTCATGTAACTCCAATTCTAAAAGGTATTTGACAGAGATGTTAAATTATAAAAAATAAACATGTGTTAAAAGATGTTACATAGTCTCAAAATATAATACTGTTAATAGTTTTAAGAAAATATTTTCTCCAGACATAAGAGAAACACACAAGCTGTTAAGTAGGCAGATAGGTCATGTATCACTGGGGAGAAAGGAGAGCAATCATCAATGTTTAGTATTCCACAAGTTTGGGGTAAATGAAGCTACTAAATGTAACCAGACCTTGCCTTTTCTACTGCCCAGAATATAGCTGGGAATTGGGAATTATGCTTGGTAATGAGCTCTTAAGCACATTTGTAGTGTGGGATAAAGTTCTTACTTGGATGAGTGATGTTCATTCAACCAGAGCCGATTTTAAAGGGATAGAATATAGGCCAGCAGATTTCTGTGACACATGTATAACCTTTTTGTAAATGTACTGCCTTTATTTTTATATCAAATGAATGCTGGGGTTTCAAAAGGTATTATTCATAAATAAGATATAGTTTCTCAAAGGGGAAAAAAAACCTAGCCCATAACATGCTGAGCCCTGGGAAATAAAACACCAAGTCATTTCTTCTTTAACTCCAAAGGAAGCCTATATGTTTTATCAGTCACTTTTGTAGAGAGAGAAGTCACTAGAGTTTCACCATCTATCTCTGTTTCTATTAGATTGTCAATTTGGTTTGAGTTTTCATCAGAGTTGGATTAACAGCTGGGAGAAAAAGTTGTCTTATCCAAACATTCACCAGGGGGCACTGAGAAAAAATCTATTAAATTTGATACAGGACAATGGTACTTATTCAAGAAGACACTTTGAACATTTGTAAAGAAAGGCAACTTTTTGAAAAAGTTTAGATAATTCTCACAAATTTAAGATTCTATTGAATGGAAAAAGCAATCTAATTCAACAAAGGAGAAATAAAGAACCATATCTGTATGTATTATTAATTAAGGAAGTATTTTAAATTAAGGCATTAATTTTGGAGTACAAATGCAGTAAGATTTCAAAAACTATCAGTGCCAGAATCTAATGCAAAAGAATAATTCTACATAATAAAAGATATATATTACTTCTAGTTTTGTTGCAGGGAATGAAAAGGATTTAAAGATTGCTCTAGTTACAGTTCAAGTGGCATATATTTTTAAAAGAAATAGTTGAAGTAAACATGATAAAATATTAATGTTTTCTATTTTGGCTGATGGCATCAAAAGAGTCTAATACATTCATTTCTTGGCTTTTCTATATATTTTAAATGTTTGTATCTTTCTTTCATATAAAAAAATTCCTAAGAGACAGCAGGTATCTATTTGTTAATAAAGCCATGGGAAATAAATTTGATTTAAAAAAGCCATAATATTTATGTGGTGAAATGCAGATTATAAAGTATGATCTAAGAAAAACATCCTATCTAATAAAGAGGAAATATGCAAATTGACTGCCACACCATCACAAAGATGGCAGCACCCATAACCACACGATGGTGGCCCCCCAGTCCCCCTCAGGCCCTGCCGGAGTCCCCCCAGTCCTTTTCAGCTCTGCTGGGGGTGTGGCAGGCATGTGGTGTGGCCCAGACCCGTCCTCAGCCCCCCAGCTCCCCAGGGCTGGCCTGAGATGCAGGCAAGCCTCGGATGTCAGCTTCCCAGCCACCCAGGGCCAGCTCGATGCACAGGCAAGCCTGGGATATTGGTGGCTCAGCCACCCAGGGCAGGGCCGAGGCACAGGTAAGCCTTGGATGGTGGCTGCCCAGCCACTCAGGGCTGCCCAAGGCTCAAGTATCCAGGGCTGGCCAAGGCTTGCACTGCCGGCAGTGGTGGCAGCAGAGGTGTGATGAGGGCATTGACTTACCCTGATTGCTGGGTTGCCTCTCACTCCTAAGGGCTCCCAGACTGTGAGAGGGGGCAGGCCGGGCTGAGGGACAACCCCTCAAGTGCATGAATTTTCATGCACCAGTCCTCTAGTGTATATAAAAAAAACACAATATGCAAATCAATTGGACCACAGAACGACCGGTTGGCTATGACACATACTGACCACCAGGGGGCAGACACTCAATGCAGGAGCAAACCCCAGCCCACAGGCTCTGATCGCCCAATGGGGAACTGGGAACCGGGGGTGGGTGGCGGTAACATACAGCCCTGATCACAGGCCAGGCCTAGGGACCCTACCCGTGCAGGAATTCGTGCAGCGGGCCTCTAGTAATAAAATAATATACCACCACCAATGAGGAAATAATATATCTAGTTTAGAGTTAGAACAAGGAACTACCCCTATATAAAGAGTTACCAGAAAAAAAAAAATGTGTTCTATTGATTTTCAATAAGTGTAGCATATTTACAGATTAAAAATCTTAAGTCAAATGGTACAGCAGTTAATGTATTAGTTATATAAAGCATAATTTTTAAGATTACCTATATTTTATTACAACAGTCCCATGTTGCTTTGGAAAAAAAATGAGTTCCCATGTATGAGTTCTACATTGCTATTGACTTCCCATGGCTCCTTGAGCTATAGCGCTCTTTATTCATCATTCATGAATTATTCATTGAATATTAAAGGAAGTATCATTCCATCTCTTATCACACAATTTATCATGAAATTTAAAACAGCAAGTTATGCAATATACAACTTTCTCCTTTAATAAAGGAGATATTCTTAGGTATGTTTTCTTCTAAGTGCATGCCCTTCACAACCCCTAAGGCAATTTGACCTCCAGGCTGCTACTCCAGTTGTAAATATTCCTTCTGTCAATTGGTGTTAGCATCATATCACATGGTGACTGAATATGGTCCTCACTCTCACATCCACCAAGCATTAGGTGTAGAAATCAAATATTTCTGTGGCCCTATTTTAGCAGTTGGAGCTGCACTTCTTGATAGAGATGTCCCCATTACTTTTCCTTTGTGACTATTCCTCAAAATTGAAATTCACTTCCCTATCCTGATGCATCTACAGAGATTTGAAACATGTTCATGAAATATTCTGAACAGTTACACATAATAACCTATCAACTGCTATAATATTTCCTCTCATAGACCTTTCTCTCAGCAATATTTCATCTTATTGGAAAGATCCTATTCTTTTGCAACCTATACGGTGTCTCAAAAAATATATATACACACTTTAATAGCTAATAATTCACTTAATTTTGAATACTAAATGTATGTTAATAAACACTGGCTTTATAATTATTGAAAATTTATATACATTTTTTGGCACAAAAAATCTATATACATTTTTTTAGCACAAAGCTTATATATACATATCTCTTACAAAAATGTGTCTCAAGCAATGTTTACAATACAGAAATAATAATAACTATTATTACTTGGCATTGTTTTGTGTCTTCATATGTAAACAATATAATCAAAGCACATTGTATTTTCAAAGAACTAAAATATAGCATTTCAAATTATAAAATATAAAATAATGAATATAATTGGATTACTCAATTATTTTTTAACATATATGTAGTGTTTTCATTATAGACCTGCAGGAGGAGTAATCAGGGAAGGTGACTATTCCAACTGATGAAAATAGTTGGAGATTAACATTCACAGTACTGTTTCACATTCAGGAACATTAGGTCAAGTGTGACTAATTGTGGCCCAACCTCTTGTGAGTTGCTGTTGTTTTGGATGTACATTACTAATATTCGGGCTTCAATCATATGCAATACCAGAAGCCTTGTCCAAATTATATTTTTAATTTTAAGGATTCTGTTAACTTTAATGATCCAAAGACATAATCTAATCTTTTCCTCCATCAATATTTCTGTTATAGATCATAATTTTCCCTGGACCTCCTCCTGCAAATGCATATAAATACACAATTTTTAAGGTGAGTCTCATTTTTCTAACCAGTGCCCTTCTTCTTTCTAGCATGGACCCTAACATCCTTATGCAAATGAGGCTATCTCTTGAATTTATGTGTCTCTAAAATGCTTCTGTCTATGGCAGGGAAGACATACCAGTAACTATGCCAGACCTTTCTGCTTGTTTAGTTCAAAATCTAGGGTAAGCTTATTTAGTTTACTAAGATGAATGATCCAACCCAAAACCTTTATGTGAAGAGGTGTTATGATTGATATCCTAGGCTTTATGTCACAGTTTTCTGTACATGTAATTCCTGAAAAATATATGCACTGCTAAAATGAGTGGGCTTAGGAACCTCAGAGGACCTTGTAGTCTATAATCAAGATACTTGTAATGACCCACCCAAAAGGTTCAGAATTCCCAAGAAGTTTGCTTTCATCTATTTTTAGGATTTTCTGGCTTATATACCATATATTCTACACTGAAGTCTACTTAGCTGATGATGTATTTTTATAATAATCTAAACTGTCTTCTCTCCCTTTACATAAAATATGCTATATTTAAACAACTCCAAGTTATCTATGACTGTAATTTTTGCTAATATGCCATGTACAAGATAGGATTATAATTATAAACTGTTGATTGCAAAACATTTCTCAATTTCTGATAAGTAAATTTTTGAAAAAAATATGCGACTTAAGATCAGTGTAATACTCTTTATCTTTAGAAGGCTGAGTATAAAAAAATTGAGCAACCAGTCAGAGAAGCTCCTTGTTGTTGTTTTTTTAATAAAACAACAAAAATGTTTAATCTTGCAGATAGTTTTTCAATTGTTAATTCATTATGAATATGATGTGAAATCTAAACTTATATTTCCACCTGCATAAAGTAATGCATCATTCAGCTGAGACCCAGGGTAAAACCCCATGAGATCGGGTACTGGCTGCTATATGCAGCCAGGTAGATCGCGAGCACCATTCAAACTGCAAACCCCATGAGACCGGGTCCTGGCCACCACTTAGATCGCGAGCAGCTTTCAAACTGCAAACCCCATGAGACCGGGTCCTGGCCGCCATGTAGATCGTGAGCACCTTTCAGACTGAGTGGGTAAAACCCGTGAAACCAGGTCCTGGCCTCTACGTGCTGCCACATAGATCTCGGGCGGCCAGCAGCCCCAACCACCCCTCCCCCCACCCCGCTGGTGATCAGAGAAGTACCTGTATTTTTTTTTTCAAAGTACCTGTATTTTTAATAATTTCTTGACTTGGTAAAAGAATTTTACATTATGATCCAAGGATGGTGGGGTGAGGAGAAGGAGCAGCAGAACAATCCAACAAACAAAAAGGAAAACAGAAATGCATGGTGGAAGGGATTTGAAGGGTGGGTAGGAGCATTGCCCAACTAAAATGCAATTGGTTTGTTACTGAGTACTATTCATGGGAAGACAGCATCCTGACTCCTTCTCTATACAGCATATTGAAAGTAAATATGATGCATCCAGGTGGAAATATGATCAGGGTTTGGAAGACAGACAGGGAAAGAAGAAGTCAGAAATAAACACTGAGAGAGTTACTGGCTGGCTGGCTGCAAATACTGACTCTCCAATAGTGATAGAATAAAAAAGTGGGGGATATCTCTGGAAGATTCAAGAGATAGAGGGCAACTCTTCTATGGTTTTGACTTGCCCAGCAGATTTCCACATACACACGTGTACATGCCTATGTTTGCATGCACACACATATACACATAACTGACTGCCCTCCCTGGAAGCACAGAAGAAGAAGCTGCCCACCTTTGGTCCAGGCACCAGTGGCTTGCTGCAGCCCAGGAGAGGGACAAGCCATCCGCCCAAGGTCCCAGGCTGCAGCACCGGAGAAGCTGCCAGCCCTGTGTCCAGGGCGCCCAGCCCTGTGCCAGGGAAATAGGTGCCTCTTCTACTAC
>NW_005871084.1:7871301-7934888 GCF_000147115.1 Myotis lucifugus
AATGGGGGGAATTTCTGTTCCACTAATTTGGCTGGGCTGTGGCATATACTGCCATTTTGAGAAATATCCCCACGATATTCGGGGAGAGTTCGATTTTCCTCTCCATAGTTTAACTCTTTCAGGCAGGGTCACCCTCACACCGAAAAATGTGGTCGGGGGGGTACATATAAATGTTTAATAAATGAGGGACCCCCCCCCCCCCGCACAAATTTTTGTGCACCGGGCTACTAGTCCTATATTATAAAAGGGTAATATGCAAATCGACGGAATGGCGAAACAACCGAGTGCTGCTCAGCCACAAGCCGGGCTGATGGCTGGTGAGTGCTGTGGCAGTGGTGGGAGCCTCTCCTGCCTCACCTCTGGACATCCCCCGAGGGCTCCTGGACTGAAAAATGGTGCAGGTCAGGCTGAGCGACACCCCCCTGCCCCCCGGAGCATGAATGTCGTGCACCGGGCCTCTAGTCATATGTAATTAACAACTATATAAATTTTTTAAAATGCATGAAATCCAGAATTATTCTGAAGACATTATGGTTCTGTGTAAGGAAATACTGACATTTAAATATTCAAACTTTAGTCAGCTTCCTGAACCTTCTCCTAGACCTGCGTACTTTCCTATAAAATCCACTTTTAGCAAGAACCCTGCTAAGTCATTTTAACTGTAACTCCTCCCATTCTGCCTCAATATCTGATCAACCTCAAAATCTGATCAGGTTCCTCATCCTCCATAATCTCCCAGATGATATCTGTACATTCTGGTCTGTCTAGAGCAGTGGTTCTCAACCTTGGCTGCACATTACAATCACCTGGAATCTTTTTAAAATCCTGATTTCTGGGCCTCATCCTCCAGAAATTCTGTTTCTTTGTTACTAATGTTGTGCCCCCCCACCACCCCCATAACAAAGAAACAGAATTTCTGGAGGATGAGGCCCAGAAATAAGGATTTTAAAAAGATTCCCAAGTGATTTTAATGTGCAGCCAAGGTTGAGAACCACTGGTCTAGAGCAAAGTGCCAGTTAGATTGGTTTTGCCAGATCCTCCTACCCTTGATGCTTTTCCTCTTAGTAATTTTCCACTGACCTCTAACCTGCTTCTTGGCTATAAGTTGCCCCAGTATAAATTCACTGCAGTGGTCTCTATAGCTGTCACAATGGCCCTAAACTAGCAAATGTCATGGACTTTTTTTTTTTAATCATATTTGCCTTTTTTTTTAGAATTGTAGAAAAGATGCATATAAGTACTATAAAAATACCTTGTATAACCCAATAAAGAAAGCTAAACAATTATTTTTGCTGCTTGCAAACTTGATTAAATCCAACATGCCCACCTCCAAGGCTTTGAGAAAGCCATGAGAATAAAACTCTGGTTAGATCAGCCATGGGCAAACTACGGCCCACGGGCCGGATCCAGCCCGTTTGAAATGAATAAAAATAAAAAAAAAAAAGACCGTACCCTTTTATGTAATGATGTTTACTTTGAATTTATATTAGTTCACACAAACACTCCATCCATGCTTTTGTTCCGGCCCTCCGGTCCAGTTTAAGAACCCATTGTGGCCCTCGAGTCAAAAAGTTTGCCCACCCCTGGGTTAGATCATGTTATGTTCATCTAGGTTTTTAAAAATCTTCCTAATGCCACGACCCTTTAATACAGTTCCTCATGTTGTGGTGACCCTCAACCATAAAATTATTTTTGTTGCTACTTTATAACTGTAATTTTGCTATTGTTATGAATCATAATGTAAATATCTGATATGCTGTATGTGTTTTCCGATGGTTGCGACCCACAGGTTGAGAACCGCTGAGAGATCTCAGTTAAATATACAAAGACTAGAGGCCTGGTGAATGACATTCATGCACTTGGGAGGGGGGGATCCCCTCAGCCCAGCCTGCACTCTTTAGCAGTTGGGGGATGTCCAACTGGGAGCACTTGGGGGATGTCTGACTGCGGCTTAGGCCCACTCTCCCCTCCTCCACCCCCCGGAGAGGGCCTAAGCCACAGTCAGACTTCCTTACTGCTGCTGCGGAGCGGAGGGGAGCAGGAGAGGCTCCCGCCACTGCCCTGCCCTCACCAGCTGTCAGCCCAGCTTGTGCTAAGTGGTGCTCCCCCTGTGGGAGTGCATTGACCATCAGGGGGCAGCTCTTGCATGGAGCTCCTTCATAGCTACTGGTTGATTTGAATATTACCCTTTTATTATATAGGATTCACAACTTAGAAAGTAAAAGGTTTACACAATGTTATAACCTATAGTTTTTATACCTTAAAAAACATGTGTTACCATCTAGTAGACATAACCTCCCCATCTTTCTTAACCTTGAACTACAAATTGAAGCTTTGGGCCTTTCAGAAGAATTGTAAACTGAGCCAAAGTTCAGCCCTATGTGCAAAGCCCACGGTTTACCTTTCAGTTTGTGTGGTCAAGGCACTCTAGCTTCATCCCTGTGCACATAGACTCTTTGAGAAATGGGAGCCCAAATTCTATTTCATTGTAGACATAAATGCACAGCAGATTCTGGACACATGGTGGATGTTTCAGCCAACAGTTTCACCAATGCATGCAAATTGCATAAGTCAAAAGTCACAGTTCATAGCCCTCTCCAATATGAATAGTCATAGAGATCCGTCACATGTTCTCCCTGCTTATTACGGTTATAAAGCTGACTGGCAGGATTTCAACCAGTTATTTGGGGTTGTCTTGCCAGCAGATAAGCTCCATAAACTGCATGCACAGGCCAACTGCAGAGATAAACCAAATGCTCTAGAAAATAGGAACTTGTACAGGTAGGCTCAGAAAAATTGGTTGAGGCAGTTTTGCGATCTGCCTCAGAAGGTCAGACTGAACAAAAGATAAACATTTGTAAATTGAGCAAAGGTGAGAGAGTAGGTGAGTACCTTGGTAGAGTGACTAACATATTAGAATGCCATTTGGGAATTGAAACCATGGGAAATGCTCTTCTGGGCCATATTTGTCCATGGCCTCCACCCCAAAGTTCAAAAGCAATTTTAAATCACTTTAGTGAGCAGAGCTGAGATGCAGAGATTCTGTCCAGACTGAGACAAATGACTGATCACAGTGGAAGCTGCCAGTCAAAAAAATGGGAAAGATACACAGAGTCAAATTTTATGGCCCTCAATTTAGCATTCCTAAATTGTAAAGTAAAAGATTGTGGGACCATCAGGATCAAGGAAGAAACTGTCAGAAATGAGAAAATGTTTCAATAAAAATGAAATGGCTAATGGGATTTTATTCTTCCTAGACTATAATATTGTAGTAGTCAGAAAAGCCAGCATTTTCATTGACTTTGTAAAGCACCACCAAAAGCTCTTTGGGGGTTAGGAGGACTTGTCAGGTTGAATAATCAGAATCCATCTTACACTCACCTCTATTTGTATGTTTAGAACCCAGAGTTCTTTGTTCCTATGTGAAAATGTGTACCAAAGACACTAGGCTAATTAATCTATCATTTGTGGTCCTTCTGTAATTGATTATATTGTCTTTCCAATTACAAGTATTGGGCCTATGTTCCTAAATTCAGAGAGTCAGTTAAGGCATATAGAGTCAGAGTAAATCCAAATATAATAATGTATTTTTGCCATTTATTTTTTGAGTTATGGGTTATGCATATCCAGAGTGGGAAGGTACATACATGAAATACTGAAGCCAAATATCATGAAACTAATATATTTCCTTCCCTGTAATAAATCTGTAGCTTTTACATATAAAAACTGAAATTCTTGATTTATTCTCTATGACAAAAGAAAACATTTTCACTTGATTATCGTTGTAAGCATAAACAGAAATGTACTGAAAATGAAGAAAAATGCATTTACTCAGACCTATGTGTGGAAATAGTAACATATCCAAAATAATGTACTATAATGAAGAAAATACTGAATGGTAAATTAGTAGTATGAGAATAGCATGAATAATTAAACACATTTCACAGAACAATTTTGGATATTCTAAAGAGAAGTTAATGGTAAAGCTTAGCAAAGCATCTTTAATTATTTCTTTCTCCTCAGTCATTTTATAAAACTACTGTACACTAACAATACATTAATAACAAAAACATTTGATATTAATATGCATGCTGTTGAAACAAAATTTAGGAAGTAAAATCTAAATAAAATAACCTGTTTAGTATTGTTTTGACAGGATTTTAGTAGTCTTGTTTAAGCATCATGGATTTCACACTAGAAAAAAAGTGATGTTTTTAGGGCAGACTAGGGTTTGTTGTAAATCTGCACCATCACCCCATGAGGTTGTGATGAGCTTTGAGACACTCACTGAATTTCAGGACCACAGCAGTGTTGTCTTCAGAATCTAATTGATTTTCTTTGGGTTCCCAAAGAAGGTTCTGAAATTGAACAGAAATGAATTTGCATCTCTATGCACTAGAACAATATGCTACTGTGCACATATATTCAGAAGATCCCTGGCTGGAAGTGAGGATTTATATGCAATCTCTTTTTGTATTCATAGCACTCTGTATTTTAGGAGACATTTCATTTTTATTTCTGAGTGGCATCCTCTTCTTTAAACAACTTTTCCTTTTCCACTCCTTGTTAAGAATCAATTGTCTAACTACCCGACCAACTCCAGGGTTAGAGCTCAACAAGATCCTCAGACCTTAGAATTTGAACATTGAATAGGTACACTTGAATGTAAAGAAGTGGGATCTGATTTATTATGATGGCAACACCTTCCTGATGAGTCTGCTTTCGGCTTTTAGGTTTTCCTAGAGCTTGTTGCTCTCTCTGTGATGATTTGGTGGGATCAGGTTTTTCACAGAATAATTGCTTTGATTAACCAAAGGATACTCTATAAAATACCTGTTTTACTTAATGTTATTAAAATTTTACTGGTTTTTGATTTCCATGAAAAAGCAAAGGCATGTAGGAAGCTCAAAGACCAGAGTTTCCACAGACACATTTCAAATTTGAGCAAAAACAGTCAGTATCAACTATGGCAGAACTATGATAAATAAAGGTTTACAACAGAAAAGTATACAGTGAAATTTTAAAGAGAGGGCAACTTAAAAAATAAAGGTAAGTGAGTATATGGTATTTTGTGTGTCTGACCCAAACTCTCCCTGGACTTGTAGAGGTATTGAAGAAAACAGCCCCTATACCCAGGGGTCCTCCACTGGAGGAAGCAGAGTAGACCTTATTTTCAAAGAATCATGTTTGTCTGTTTCTGTTTGTGGGCTGCTATTCACAAGCCCCATGATTACATTTACACAGAAAATCCTAAAGAAATCACAAAGTATTAGAGCTAAATATAGTTTAGCAAAGTAGAGGGCAAAATATCAACACAAAAGTCAGTTGTGTTTCAATGCACTAGCAATGAATTAGCTGGGAAGAAACTAAGAAAGAGCCTGGCCAACACAGCTCAGTGTTTGAGCGTCGACCTATGAAGCTCACAGTTTGATTCCCAGGTCAGGGCACATGCTTGGGTTGTGGGCTCAATCTCCAGTGGGGGGTGTGCTGAAGGCAGCTTATCAATGATTCTCTCTCATCATTGATGCTTCTATCTCTCTCTCTCTCTCTTCCTCTCCCTTCCTCTCTGAAATCAATAAAAAAGAAACTAAGAAAGCAATTTTATTTTAAATTATGTTCCCAAAAATAAAATACCTAGAAATAAATTTAACCAAGGAGGTAAAATATTTGTACATTGAAAACTATAAAACATTGCTGAAAGAAACTAAAAAATATTTTAGTAAGTGGAAAAACAACCCCATATTCATGAATTGGAAGACAATATTGTTAAGAAGACATTACTACCTGAAGTGATTTACAGATTCAATAAAATCCCTATTAGAATTCTAATGACCTTTTGCAATGAATACATAAATAAGTGACCCGAATTCCTATGGAATTCCAAGGAGCCCTTTAGGGCTATTTATAGCCAAAAATCCTGAAAAAGAAAAACAAAGTTGGAGGACTCACGGATCCTAATTTCGTAACTTATTATAAGGCTGCCATAATCAAAACATTGTGGTACTAGCATAAGGAGAAACAAATATACTAATGGAATAGAATGAGTCCAGAAATAAATCCATATATGTATGACCAATTCATTTCCAAAAGGAATCCAAGATTACTCAGTTAGTAAAAAGTAGTCTCATCAATTAATTTTGCTGGATCCACTGCCAATAAGTGAAGTTGGAACATACCTCACACAATTAAATAAAAATTAGCTGAAATGAGTCAAATATCTCAATGTAAGAGCTTTAAACCATAACATTCTTAGAAGAAAATCACAACCTTAGATCTTAGCAATGGATTCTTAGGTATTACTATACAATCACATGCTATAGAAGAAAACACAGACAAACTGGCCTTGTTAAAATAAAAACAAACAAACAAAAAAACCCAAACAACTTTTGTGCATTGGAGGGAATTATCGATAAAGTGAAAAAGCAATCTATAGAATGGAAAAAAAATTTGCCAGTCCTATATCTCATTTACAATAAGGGTCTACTATCTAGAATATATAAAGAATGCTTGTTTGAGCATCTTCTTTCATGTGCTGACTGGCCATTTGTATCTTTTTGAAAGAATTTCTACCCAAGACCTTTGCCAATTTTTAAATTGGGTTGTCTTTGGTTATTGATTTGTAAGATGGAATTTACTAGCATTGTTTTTAAACTTTTCCCAGCAGGTTCCATTTGCCTTCATAAGACAGAAATGTGAGGAAGCCCCAGCTGGGTAGCTCAGTTGGTTAGAGCATCTTCCCAATATGCCAAAGTTGTGAGTTTGATCCCTGGTCAGGGCACATACAAGAATCAACCAATGAATACATAAATAAGTGAAACAATAAATTGATGTTTCTCTCTCTCTCAAATCAATCCATAAATAAAAACAATGATAAAAAAGTCAAATGTGAGGAAAGAAATTATGTATAGAGTGTATACATTATCTAAATTTAATTCATTCTGAGAGGAAATTTTGGTTTGTGTATTTTTAAGCTAAAAGATATTTCTTTCATATCTATCCATAGCTACCTATCTATCCACACAGACCCACCACACATTTATCTAATTAACATTAGTATGATGTAATAAAAACTGATAACTTATATTTAAAATCAGATATTGCCTGCAAATGACAATTACATCTTAAAATTTTCAGACCATTTAGAATGAAATGTAAAGGTTTAATAAACATAGAGAAAATGTCTTGCTGCAGTTGTATTATTGCATTACCTTATAAATGAATAGCAATGTTTCCCTGAGAAGTGAAGAGAAAAGGATACACTATATATACTAGAATTACTGAGGTCAGGGTAGGGAATGTCAATTTCTAGTACTCAGTATGATTGATGCTACAACTGATAATATTGATTATGAAATACATAGTTGGTGATTTAAACCCAAATTAAATTCATATGAATTTGAAACATATAGAGTGAAATACATTGATTTAGTATTATCATTCAATACACATGATTAAATGCTATAGGCAATGATGTCAGAATTCTGAAACTAAAATTGCTACCTGATGTATGTTATTTCCTGAAGCTTCCTGTCTTTGCTAAATTTCACAGCAGTGGCCAATGTCCTTATGCCAAATGTTTGGCAGATAATTTGGAATCAACCTTTGCCTGCATATCATAATCTCTGATCTTGGCAATAATTTAATTTTTCCTTTAAAGCAGAAAGCATCCACTAACTGCCTTCTTGCTGAGATTGAGACCATAGATTTTGCTGTTTTAACCTGTAGGATGGACTATCATCATGCCCCTTTAAATGGCCTTTGAGGGGAAAATGCTATGAAAGCTCAACTTTAGCAAAAATGTTGCTGTCAGAATTTTACTCACACTAAATGGCCTCAGCATGTCTCTTCTTTTCTATGGGAACCACAATGGCTCTCTGTCAAATACCAAATTGATTTTAAAATTGCTTGGATGGCTTCTGAGGCACAGCAGTTGGGAGTGGCGTATTTATCTGAGTTGGTGTCAGTACATGAGTCAGGATCCCTTCCAGCAGGTGTGAAACATGTTTCCACATGTTCACAGAACAGGAGAGGTTAAAAGCCCCAAGATCAACAACTTCACTTGCACATATGTAGATCACAGCCTTGCTTCTGTTCCACATTTTGAATATTTAGTATATGTGCTGCCAAAGTGAGTACATTTGGAATATTTATATTCTCGTATAAAGCACATCCCAATTTAAAACTTGATTTTAAAATGTATGACTTTTTATACTTAGATTGTGACATAGAACAATGCTGTATACACAATAAAGGATTAGAGAAAAATATGTTTTCAAAGGTAGCTAAGCTTGTTTGCATTTAGAATTATGAAAACGTGCAAAGGATAAGTCAACAGGATGTGTGAATTCTCTGAAGATCCAGTAAATTGTAGGCCAATTAACCTTTATTTTCTTTGTGCCAATTAACAGTCAGTTATTTAAAACACACCATACGATCAATTGCACCCAAGGATGCTTCAAGTGTTCAGGTGCACCTGCAAGGTCTATATCAGTGATGGCGAACCTATGACACGCATGTCAGAGGTGACACGTGACTCATTTTTTGGTTGATTTTTCTTTGTTAAATGGCATTTAAATATATAAAATAAATATCAAAAATATAAGTCTTTGTTTTACTATGGTTGCAAATATCAAAAAATTTCTATATGTGACATGGCACGAGAGTTAAGTTAGGGTTTTTCAAAATGCTGACATGCCGAGCTCAAAAGGTTCGCCATCACTGGTATATATGGTTGTTTAGTTTTAGTTTGTACTATGTCCAGTCTTTAAAAAATAAATGTATTGATTTTGGAAGAGAAAAAGTTAAAAGTTAATTAGGATATTAAGAACTTGGGAATATAGCAAAAGACAGGAGAAAGTCTTAAAAATCAAGCCAATTTGCACCACACAAAAATTGTCATCGTTAATATAGTGAATCTCATCCTTTGTAGGAGGGGTAGCAATTGGCACAGATGCAGGGAGAGAGAGAGAGAGAGAGAGAGAGAGAGAGAGAGAGAGAGAGAGAGAGAGAAATGTTACCTGTCACCTGGAACACCACAGAAAACCAAGCAAGACATCTACTCTACTTGCTATGGTGCATGAAGCATGGGATAGAATGTCAAGGAAAATTAAAAGGTATTTTGGGTTGGGCAATAAGAGAGAAGTAATATTCACAGGGAGTAGCTGGGTTCAATAAGAGAAAGAAGAGAGATATAACCCTGGGAAAATGATGAAGAAAAGATAAAGAGAATTTTGCAAATGTGAGAGACTGTGTTTGGGAGAGAAGAGCGGAAGACGTTAGAGGGTCAAAGAGGCATCTGAGATGGGTCCCACTGAAGTATTGTCTAACAATATGGGTATACAAATTCATTTGATGATGATGGACCAGAGGAGCTTAGACTTCTATCATGGCTGAGGTAAGGTGATTTGGAAGGCATGCTAGGCTCAGTCAGGAAGATGTTTCCAAGAGATGTGTGGGTGGCATCAATTTTAACTTCCTAAATTTCTCTTGCCCATCCACCAACCCCAGGTTGCATGTCTAGAAAGTTAAAATAGAGAAGCAGATGGTGTATTAATAGAGAGCGCTCTGCTGGGATTCTCTGATGTCTTTCAGTAGGAGGGAGTCAACTAACCCAGTGCCTGAGACCTATAGGCCTTCAGGAAAGATTCTTCTTACCAGAATGTACCCCTCTTATCACCTATAGTTTACTCTCTTGTGTCCAATATTATCATAAAGAGTACTTATATTTCTCTACATTTGTTTAATAAAAGAATGTAATAAAGGGTCTAAATCCACTTTTTTGATGTTTGCTGACAGTTTTTTAGGTCTCACCCCTCCCTGTTCCTTCTGCTCCACACCTGCACAAGTTGATAGAAAGTCTGGGTTCTCCCTCCTTTGGTTCAGGTGGGAAAATTGAAAAGCAAGCCCCTGTCTGCATTTGGGAACCTTCATCCCAATCCTTCCCCCTAACTCTAATAAAACCCCAGCCAGTGTTCTTTCCCATTTTGGACTTGCATTGGTGGCCTGCCCTGTATCTACAACACACCTTTCATGCATTCTTGCTGTGTGTGTGACATCATCAGTCTTAACCTCAAACCAAACTGTACATAGGGGTTCACCTGCTTTTCAGGATGAGAATAGCAAGAACAAGGACACAATAAATGCAGTGACTATGGATGGGAAAGAACACATGTATTTTCAACATTTAAAAGAGACATTTTCAAAATTAAAGTGGCTTTAATTCATGTCTTCAATATCTCAAAACAAGATGTTTTATCATAACTTGTAAAAGTTAATAGAATCTTAAGACTGAATGTTTAGTAATTGGCAAAGGGTAGACCTGACTAATTTTAAAAATGTATTTTACAATCCTACATCCCAAATTCAGCTGCAAACAGTTGGTGCTAAAATGTCCTCTAAAGGTTATTAACTGGTAGGCCAATAAACTCTGCTACCCTGACCATACCCCAGCTAGATGTTTTCTGCGGAGTCCTTCCCAGGACCCATGTATATATGATCAATTAGTTAGTAGAGGGGAGAGGTTGGATAAATACTCAGTGAGAATTAAAAGCATGCATTTTGGGAAAGTTGAGAATATTACAACTATCTCAACCTGTTCAACTGTTGAAAAAATGTGGAATGTTCCAAAAACCCAGGTTATAATAGAATCACATAGATTTTGAGGAGCTTTTAAAGGAGTATTATCTACTCATCTCAAGCAAGATGTCTGTTCAGGCGTTGGATCTGATATATACTGCACCTTCCCAGGTAGAAGAGACATTGAAGACAGAATGTCATATAGACACCAAAGAATATAATATAATATTTGTATAATATATTTTCTGCTTGATTCTATTCAAATCTTGAAATGGTCAATTCTGAATGAATACAAATGTGCAAGTCTAGACATGATGTAGTGATTTAAGCCATTCAGGATGTTGAATACAATCTTATTAATGAACTAGAGGCCCAGTGCATGAAATTCGTGCAGGGGGGGGGGGGTGTCCCTCAGCCCAGCCTGCACCCTCTCCAATCTGGGACTCTTCGAGGGATGTCTGACATCACTCTCACAATTCAGGACTACTGGCTCCCAACCACTCACCTGTCTGCCTGCCTGACTGCTCCTAACCACTTCTGCCTGCCAGCCTCATAACCCCCTAACCAATCCCCTGCCAGCCCGATCAATGCCTAACTGTTCCCCTGATGGCCTGATCGCCCCCAACTGCCCTCCCCTGCCAGTCCGGTCGCCTCCAACTGCCCTCCCCTGCCAGTCCGGTCGCCTCCAACTGCCCTCCCCTGCAGGCCTGGTCGGCCCCAACTGTCCTCCCCTGCAGGCCTGGTTGTCCCCAACTGCCCTCCCCTGCTGGCCTGGTCACAGCTAACTGCCCTCCCCTGCAGGCCTGCTTGTCCCCAACTGCTCTACCCTGCAGGCCATCTTGTGGTGGCCATCTTGTGGCCACATGGGGACGGCCATCTTTGACCACATGGGGGTGGCCATCTTGTGTGTTGAAGTGATGGTCAATTTGCATACTGGTTGTCACTAATTAGCATATCAAGGCTAATTATCATATCCCTCTTGTTATTGTGTTGGAGTGATGGTCAATTTGCATACTGGTTGTGACTAATTAGCCTATCCGGTCATGACTAATTAGCATCTCTGGTCATAATTGTGAGGGCGTTGTGACTAATTTGCATATTACCCTTTTATTAGTATAGATGCTTTCCTATGGACTTACTGTGTGAAATGAGAATTCCTACATTTCATATTTAAAAATCCTTTTAACTTATTATACTCCTCTTTGAATATTTAAGGTAAAGTATATGCTCTTTAGTGCAAACACTGGTATCAGGCATATTTATACTTCAATCCCATACCACACACTGCATTTTACTAATGAAGCATAGTGGTCCCTCCTTTGGAAAAACTGCTGTTTGAAACTGCTGTTTGAACTACTCTGTTATTCTTGGACAGTCTCTTATTCTGTGGGTCAACTCTATTATTTTTAGACTGTAAAATAACTTTGTTTTTTGCTGGAATAGAAAATATAAACTTAACTGTCTGACCTTGCAAGCTAGCCATCTAAAGGGGCTGATACACTATATAATTCACATCTTCTGCCAAGTGTTTGTTCACCCAAGGTTACAGGTGTTTGATTAGACATAATATGTACTCAAAGTTACAAGTTGTCTGTATAGATATTACAGGTGTTTGATTAGATACGATATGTATTCAAGGTTACAAGCTGTCTTACACAAAGAACTAGAAGGATATAAAAAGGAAATACTCCCTCTTGTGTTTGTTCAGAATTTGACAGAGGTAATCTGCTCTGAACCTGTGAGCAATAAAGATGACTCCTAAGTAACTGGCTGATTCAGGCATCTTATCCAGCTCGCTGATTTGCGATATAATACTAAGATGTTAAGTATTTTATTTAAATTATTCTTAATATATTTTGTTAGAAACATTTTATTTAACAAGTTATGTGATGGGATACTTAGACCTACCAAAGTGCTCGAAGCAGGAAAGGCACTGGTATTTATGTTGCTCATTCATATTGATTTGGAACCTTAATTTCCTTTTGTGTAAAATTATGATTTCGTACTAAATCAGAATGATTTGGGGAGATTACATGTGGTAGTGTTTAAACCATGGGCTCAAGAGTCAGATTGCTTGGTTTTGAATTGTGACTGTGCCTTTTAATAACTAGATGAATTTGGGTAAGTTATTTAAACTCTCTGTCACATTTATGACTGGGATGCTTGAATATTAAGTGCTCAATGCTTACGAGCATACCTGGGATAAACGTATGTCTGTATCCTATCTAATAAAAGACAAAAAGGGTAATTAACCGTACCTCCGCTATGCTTCCCATTGGCTAATCAGCAAGATATGCAAATTAACTGTCAACAGGATGGCGGCCGGCAGCCACACAGCTGAAGCGAGCAGGAGGTTTGCTTGCTCCAGTGATGGAGGAAGCCAAGGTTCCCCGCCTGCCGCGGCCTGCTCTAAGCTCTGAAAGCAACAGCTCCAAAAGCAACAATGTTTCAATTATAGAAGGTAAATAAATCCCAGAATAAAAAAAAAAGAAAAAAAGGAGAGGCTGGCAGCTTCGGTTGCAGGCTAGCCTGAAAACAGCCCTCAGCCCCTCACCCAGACTGGCCAGGCACCCTAGTGGGGACCCCCACCCTGAAGGGGGTGTGACCAGCTGCAAACAGCCATCAGCCCCTCACCCAGGCTGGCCAGGCACCCCAGCGGGACCCCCACCCTGATCCGGGACACCCTTCAGGGCAAACCTATATAGTAAAAGGGTAATGTGCAAACTGACCCTAACAGCAGAAAGACTGGGAATGACTGGTCACTATGACACATACTGACCATCAGGGGGCAGACGCTCAATGCAGGAGCTGCCCTCTGGTGGTCAGCGTGCTCCCACATGGGGGAGCTCTGCTCAGCCACAAGCCAGGCTGATGGCTGCCAGTACAGCGGTGGTGGTGGGAGCCTCTCCTGCCTCCTCAGCAGCGCTAAGGATGTCCGACTGCAGCTTAGGTCTGTTCCCTGCTGGCAAGTAGACATCCCCCGAGGGCTGCCGGGCTGCCAGAGGGATGTCTGATTGCCAGCTTAGGCCCAATCCCCCAGGAAGCAGGCCTAAGCCAGCAGGTGGTCATCCCCCGAGGGTCCCAGACTGTGAGAGGGCACAGGCCGGGCTGAGGGACCCCCCCCCCCCAGTGCACAAATTTTTGTGCACCGGGACTCTAGTCTATATATAATTATATATATGGCTAATATGCTAAGTGTCTGACCAGTCAACCAGTAGCTATGACACACACTGACCACCAGGGAGCAGACACTCAATGCACAGGCATGGAAACATGGAACAGACTGATGAATCTCAGAGATTCATTGCAAGAGGGCACAGGCCAGGCCAAGGGACCCCACCAGTGCATGAATCCGTGCACCGGGCCTCTAGTCATAAATAATTATTTTAATAATGAGCCCTGACATTTTAGAAGAAATTACCTGGTAGATCACATACCAGGTAAAATACTTTCAAAATATTTCATGTCAGGAAATACAATGTAGAACTAAACTTATTTATTCAATTATCTGACAAAGTTTCTTTTAGAGTAATATAAAGGCACTGCACTTACAAAATTGTTACTAAAAATCTTTGGCTTCTTTATCTTTTCCTTAATAGAATATCCTGAAAAACTATCCATTTGGCGAAGTCGATTTCTATGCATTTCTTAGAAGATTAGAACACATTTCTTCATTTAACAATGTGAGGAAATTGAGGAAGCAGATGAAACATCAAATTGAATCTCAGGAGAGATAAAAGGAACAATTAAAGGAAAATCATTTTGAGGTGGTTTTCTGAGTGAGTCCCTTTAACAGCTTAACAGCAAAATCTTCTTAAGAGAACTATGAAAGAATGTATTGACAAGTCATGGATAAACATGGATACACAATGTGCTAATAACCCAAAACTCCTTAAAAAAGTTTTTTGTTTATGCTTTTCCTAGTGTGAATTTTAATGATATCCATGCATTACATTTCTCTCCACTGGGGACTATCAGGACTGCTATTTTTAGTTTATTAGTGAGTATAATACTATATATTTTTATTTCAGTTACTATGCTGAATACTGGCTTGCATTGTTCACTCTAGGCTAAATGAAACTCTTTATTGTTTTAGTAACCATAGTATTCACAAAACATTTTTTTGGATCATAGACAAAATAAAAATGTATGTACATGACCGACTTTGCATATAGGGATACAGTCCTGTGCTAGCGATTTATATGCTTGATACATGCTGGAGGTCAGGCAACCTTCTCATCAAATGCTAACTTCACCCATTAGTCTCAGAATCCAGCTTATGAAACTATTGTTTGACATACAATCATGTATATTTTACTGATTCCTTAAAAATCATTTCATATTGTGGAGATTGTAAACATAAATCATGGTTTTAGAGATCGAGGGACTTACAGTCATGGAATTATAGAACAGTTGCTACAACCCTGGTTTTATTATGCAAACATAGTCATTTGATAGTATAATTTCACATTCATGGTCAAAAATACAATGATAAAATATAGAATTTGGGGAACAAAAACATCATTCTTCACAAATTTATTTAGGGACTCTGACACATAAAATCATATTTTAGAGTACATGTTTAAAGTGTCAAACTCATAATAAGGTAAATACTATTATTACTAATAAGGTAAATACTATTATTACTAATAATGCCTTCATTTAAAGAACTCCATAGTGCCTGGCTTGAAGATGCCCAAGGACAGTGCTTGTGTGCCAGTTCATAATTAGGCACTGGGGTGCTTTGGCACAATCTATATAATGTCTCTAGTGTGAGTTACGAACAGCCCCTTTATAACTTATTTTAATAAAATCACATTATTCCTCAAAAAAATAATCATCAACTTTTTTACTTTTTCCAGTTTACAACTACCTAATTTTATATCATGTTCCTAAGTAACTCAGAGAATCAGATAACTGACTTTCCTTAAACATTATATAATAGAAAAATATTTTAACATTAGACTGAATCCAAGGCATCTCTCTCAAATTAGGTGATACTCAACCAACAGGATTTGATTGCCTAATGAGAGGCAAAGTAAAATCAGACAAATAAAAGAACAAACAAAAATCAATTGCAAATATTCTTGTAGCCAGCTTTCATTGTTAATTTCATATCACCATTACATTGGCAAGACATTTTTATCCTATATCCTCATGCTTATATTTTACTCTCCAAGTTCTAACTAGAGACAATGCTGAGAAAATCACAATGAGTGAAGATGCATCACTGTATTGCATCCATTATTGCAAGCACTTCCATTCTCCAATGAATTAAGGAAATAATGCCCTTCCTAAGTGTATCAAATGATCTCCGCATTTAAAGGCAAGCATCTGTTAACAACATAAATAAAATGCAAATAAAACCATAAAATATGTAAGCTTATGGGAACAACTATAAAAGGCATCTCTTTTCATTTTCAATAAATTCTTCATGGCTCAGCTGCAAAGAGAGTATCTACACTGACTCTTGCTGAAAATAAATGCAGTTCATCACATAGCTGCAAAATATTTGAAAATACAATAAACATAAAGATCTATAAAATATTTCCATAATTTTATCTGGTACAAAATATCTAATTTTAGCTATCATGTGTGTGCTGATTGACTCTAGGAAAAAATTGGTGAGCCTGTGTCCGTCTCTTTCAATATTTGTCTTGAATTGACTTTATAATCCATAATTCAGTGTCACCACCTTCCCTTCCTACTGTATTTATACAGCAACAATTAGCACATTTAATCTCCAAATAACAAGAAAGATGAGTTCCTTTGAAAGTAAATGAAATTAAAAAATATGATAGTCTGGTACAAAATATCTAATTTTAGCTATCATGTGTGTGCTGATTGACTCTAGGAAAAAATTGGTGAGCCTGTGTCCGTCTCTTTCAATATTTGTCTTGAATTGACTTTATAATCCATAATTCAGTGTCACCACCTTCCTCTCTGTAAAAAACCAATAAAATATATTTTAAAAAAACGAGAAAAAAAAAGAAAGAAAGACGAGTTCCTTTGAAAGTAAATGAAATTAAAAAATATGATAGTATCGCCCTGTAAAATAATTCTAATGCAGCCAGCTGGCTAAGTTTCTGGGCATCTGCCTCTTTTTTAGGACTAGAGTTAAAAGGACAATGGTTTGTATTCAAAGCCTTATATGTCCATCTTTCTGGTCCTATTGCCTGTTCTGCTTGATGTTTTGTGGGATTGTATCTCACAATCACTTTTAATTGAAGTTAATGGAAATTTCCACAATTTTATCAATGTTTCAACATTTCATCAATTTCCAGTGTTCATTCTAGTATGTGAGATGATTTTCTATATTTTCATGAACATTTTCCATGAAGTTTGGAGAGATGGTAGCAGAAACATCTGAGGATTATATTAAGCATTGTCTTGGTTGGGTTCTCCTGGAAAGAGACCTGAAGATGTTGATAAGTAAAAAGTGATTTGTTGTTTTACCTAACTTATGTTTGGTTCTTATTTTAAAGATTAAAGATCTATATTATATTAAAAAATAAATGTTTTTAGGTTACCACATGTACTAGAGACATAGTGAGTTACCCAACTTATATACTGCCTATAGAGTACACATACATATACAGATATATACATACACATATACAGAAATACAAATATATACACCCATACATATAAACATGAACAACTTATAATATTGGATATATAAAAATAGTTACCATAATTAAGCATAGCTTTGTTACTTTAGATATTAATTAGCTAGTTACAATTACCTGGTTATCTATATATATAAAACCCTAATATGCAAATAGACCGAACGGTGGAACAACTGAACAGCCGGTCGCTATGACGTGCACTGACCACCAAGGGGCACACGCGGAGCATGGCAAGCATTGGCAGAGCGTGGAACATGGTGGGCGTCGGCTGCGGTGGGATGGTGGAGCAGGTGAGCAGGGGCGCCAGACGTGGGCGAGGCACTGGTCGCTGTCATCAGGACGAGGCTCTGATGGTTACTGAAAATTTTTTGCTCCCATGCACTGGGGTCCCACCAGGCACTTGCACCTGCTGCCGGCACCGGCCCTGCTTACACCCACTGGAGTTGCTGGAGCTGTTGCTCACACCCACTGCTGGCACCTGGCACTGGCCCCGATCACTTGGCGCCATCAGTGGGTGTGAGCAGCAGCTTCTGGCCCCAATCGCCCCTGAGGCTCTTCTCCACCTCCCCCTGCTCCTGAAGGGCAACTGGGGCAGCAGCCTCCACTCGCACCCGCAATGACGCCAGCCCCACTCGCATCCACTGCTGGCGCAGGCTCCAATTGCTCAGCGCCGTCAGCACGTGTGAGTGGGGCCAGCACTGTCAGTGCATAGGAGTGGCAGTGGTGGCAGCAGGGTGCCAGCAAACAGGGGGGTTGGAGGCCGTGGTGGGGGCGTGTGCCCACCGCAGCCTCGTGGCCCACAGTTCCTTTCAAGGTGCACGAATTCATGCAATGGGCCCCTAGTTTAGATATAAATGCATATATGTTGTATTGATTGTTATAGCTCAACATATATTTGTTGAGCTCTGACTTGCACCTTTCCATACCAAAACTTAGCAAGAATTTAGACCCACCACTCATGAGATAAAATAAGTAGTTCTGATAGGAACAAGTAACCTCCAAGGCATATTTTCAGAAGATGATTATTTCATACTTATTACCGTTGTGGATGCCATCATGATGCACTGTCAAGATTTCTTCTTTAAGACTAAGGCATTTGTTCTTTTGGTGCTAAAAGCAGTGACATCTCAAGGCACTTAGCCAAATCATTCTGTGGGAATTTCTTACTACTTTGTCCATGCTCATGGCACCTTCTTGGAACAGAGTGCATCTAATGATTAGTCAACGTAGAGAATACAAAGGCTCATCCACTTTGTCTTTAGGTAGGGCAATTCTAAAGGTTTTTGCCGGGTCTAGATTTTATGGGATCATCTGAAATCTTGACTGCTGCTTCTGGGGTTTTCAAAACTGTTATTTTACTTTCTTCACTTCCCCATACTCCATACATGTAGACAATTTTTCATAAACCGTACTATAACAATTACACCTTATCTTTGCAAGCAGATCTACACCGTTTTAATAATACAGAGCAATGCCATAAAATGTGTTTATTTTCTATCAGATTTGTTCTGTCTTCACTGTAGATTTAATTTTAATATTTGAATGGCAGTAACTCTGTTATACTGCAGTAGGCAATCAAAACAGATATGAGCTTTTCAAGAATGTAAAATATTTATGTAGTGGTTCTCAAGGAAAATTATTTAATTCTGTGAAATATTTTTATCTATTCTACCACTTGAAATAGCATGATTAATCTCTAACTGCCACTCAATCTTTATAGTAATTATATCCATACTGCCTCTAAACAATAGGCATTACAATTTGACATATTCTATTTTAGAATGTTATCATCCCCATTGAAAACAGGGAGCATAGTTTCACAACAGTATCCCTATTATCACCTATGGCTTACAGAAAGAAGCCACCAGTGACCTGAACAATAAAGTCAGCATGAATTTCATCAGCACAATTTTTATGAGCTCAGAAACAGAGAGCTGTTTGGCTTTTTCAAGGAACAAAGTCATCTTGTAGGTTCTCTTACAACATAGATCCATTCTTGCATGCCCACATTCTGAGTTATTTGATCATATTCTCTGTACTCTGCCAAGGGAGTTCTTAAGTTTTCACTCTATTTTAGATGAGCTATCACAATGCCAAGCTTCTAGGATGATCCTAGTAGTGGGTTATGATTAGTTCCTGGTGTTTTAGAGAAAGGAATTTAAATCCTAAATCAAAGAAGAGTCCCCAACACATATCAACAAATTTTACTTCATGCTCTCAACTTCTTATTCTCTGTTATTCTATAACCTCATGGTCCTCTCAAAAGCATGCTCTTCAAATCTCTAATGATTAATATTAGTGAATTACTACAGTTGCCTTTGTTCACATGCCAATTTATACACAGCTACATCCGTTGTGCCAGCAGAGATTTGACCTCATTTCTGGACTTGTGGCCAGGAGAGGATGTAGGGGTCCAATCTAGAGAGGAAAGTATTGTCTTGCAAACTATACTTCACAGTTTCAGGACAGAAGTGATAGGCTCATTGAGGAGACCTTGGATAGGAATCAATACTGTTATGTGTGACCCCACATTTCCCACTGAGTCCCACCTATATCACTTTGCAGACATGTGGCCTTTGATCACTTTATAGATCTTCCTGGTTTTAGCTTTTGGATATGAAATGAAATGTGGACATTGTATGTTATGTAATATATATGTGCGTGTATATATTCTATACAGAGAGAAAGAGAGTTGAAAATTAGTCCATTCTTGGTACTTTAGGTTGCAAATCTGAGTGTTAGACTTCAACATAAATGATGAGCTAACATAGACTATGGCCCAAAGAGTATAAATAGGATTGTAAGGAAAACAAAAGTTCACATATGAGAAATGAATTTGGCTTTTGTAAAGAAAAATTGGGGGGTGGAAGGGATGAGAATTATCTTTAAGGAATTAAAAGGATACTCTCCTAGGAGGAATTGGATGTGTGGTATCTCATCAAACTCCAGATGAGATAATTAAAATTAATGGGTAGAAATTATGGTGAAGAAGATTTTGTATCAACATTATAATATCCTAAAAACAACTACAGAGAAAATTAACTAAAATTTATCTGGAAAGGATTTATTCTCATGTCTGTGGATGTGTTTAAGCAAAAGCGGGATGGACACTTGCCCAATGTGTTGCACAAATGTATGCACCTCCGGAAGGCCTGGAATATATGCTCAGCAATTAACTTCTGACCATGAGATCCTAGTATAGTATTTTTACCTAGCTGCATTATCCTATCCTATATAGTAAAAGGATATATGCAAATTGACTCTAAGGGTGGACAACCAGTCACTATGATGTTCACTGACCACCAGGGAGCAGACCCTCAATGCAGGAGCTGCACCCTGGTGGTCAGTGAGCTCCCACAGGGGGAGCTCCGCTCAGTCACAAGCCAGGCTGACAGCTGCAAGCGCAGCAGCAGTGGCAGGAGCCTCTTCTGCCTCCTCTGTAGCACTAAGGATGTCCAACTGCAGTGTGGGGAGCGGGCCTAAGCCGTCAGTCAGACATCCCCTGAGGGCCCCCAGGCTGCCAGAGGGATGTCTGACTGCCAGCTTAAGGCCTGATCCCCAGGGAGCGGGCCTAAACCATCAGCCAGATATCCCCCAAGGGCTCCCGGACTCTGAGAGGGCACAGTAAGGGCTGAGGGACACCCCCCCCCCCGCAGTGCACAAATTTCATGCACCGAGATTCTAGTAAATTGTAATTAATCCATGATTACATTTAATGATATATTCAGGAACAGGAAATATTAATATACTTACTATGCATTTCTTTATTAAAATGATTTGTACCATGATACATATAACACTTTCTTTTAGGAAAAAATAAATAATTACTGACAAATTCAAAACAGCCTAGAAGTACAGATTTATTTATAAAAATAAATGTGAAATGTCACAGTATTTTCTCACATTCAGTACTGCTAAAAGTCATGGTTAAGATATATTGATGTTTTTCATCATTTTACTTTTTATTTATTATAGATTTATTTTTTATGCTGTATTAATCAATGTGAATATAACTGAAATAAACAGCATTTTTTTTATAAAACTTGCTTTGCTAGGTACAATAGTGATTAAAGTTTTACACAAAGTACCATTTGTGAATTGTCCCTCAAACATGAAGACTAAATATTCATTAAAAATTTTCTAAATAAATGTTCACCCAAGAAGTTTTTATCAACTTTAACATTGTTAATTTGCTGGCATTTGGTAAATATATTAAATTTATATTGGTGAATATGAACTTCAGTGATTTCACAGTATATCTACCTGCCTGAGGCCTGGTACATACTAGATATAGAAGTACTAGAAATCTGAAACAATGAGCTCTCCTTCTAAACATTTATCTTTCTTTTATAGAATTTTTATTAACTTTGCTTTTGAAAATAACATCTTCAATAATTTTCAGAGAAATGGATGAGATTAACAACATTGAAAATGTTACATTATTAGTATTTGATGGATAATATCATGTGTCAACTTTTCTAGGCCATGTTAAACAGCTATGTGGTTAAATATTATTCTAGATATTTCTATTTAGGTATTTTTTCTCTTTTAATATTAGATTAACATTTAAATCAGTAGACTTTATCCTTAAAATCCCCACTATTGCCATTTTAGGGGCATTTCTGAGGTAAGAGAGATAAAACCATATACTCAGCCTAGTGGTTCTATATGAAATGATCATAGGATTTTTAAAAATATTTTTTTATTGATTTCAGAGTGGAAGGGAGAAAAAGAGAGAGATAGAAACATCAATGATGAGAAAGAATCATGGATCGGCTGCCTCCTGCACACCCCACACAAGGGATCCAGCCTTCAACACAGTCATGTGCCCCCCTGTTAGTTCATAGGTGGACATCCAACCACTGAGCAACACTGGGCAACCTAGCATTTTTATGTATTTATATTTTTTGATTGATTTTAGAGAGAATGGAAAGTAGAGGGAGGGAGGAAGGGAGAAAGAGAGAGAGAAACATCACACTGATTAGCTGTCTCCTGCATGTCCCCAGCCAGGGATCCCCCCCCCCCCACCAGGAATCGAACTGGTACCCTCTGGGTACACAGTATGATGCTAAACCAACAGGTCAATCATAGGATTTTGAAGATAACATTTTTATAGTATTGTCTATTTGCCATTTGTCTATATCCTTGAGGTGTTCAATACTAAAAGAGAAAATGTGAAGTGCAATTATGAATGTGGATAGAAAAGTAGAATACTGCTGGAAAGGATATGGTGACATTTCAAATACAACCTACTATGCTTGAAGATGATAATGTAAATTTTAGCTCAATCCAAACATACTATCAAAGCAAAAAAATCTATACTAATAAAAGAGAAACATACAAATTGGTGTCACTCTGCTACACCCACCAGCCAATCAGAGTGACTATGCAAATTAATCCAACAAAGATGGTGGTTAATTTGCATACGCAGGTGTGGAGTGAAGACTGAAGAAGACTGAAGATGGCAGCGGCCACAGAGCTGGAGTGAGCAGGAGGCTTGGATTGCTCCCGGCAACGGAGGAAACCAAGCTTCCAGCCCGCCCTGGGCTCCGCTCAAGGAGGGGCTGGGGGCCTGGGTCGCTTCCAGCCCACCCTTGACTCTGCTCGAGGAGCTGGGGGGGAAAAAAGGAGGGGCTGGGAGCAGCTGGAGCAAAGAAGCCAAGCCTCACTGCTGTGGCCAGACCAAAGACCTGGGTCCCAGGTGCTGGAGGAAAACCGGTGCTGGCAGCCAGGGGAAGGGAAGGCCTATTGTGTGAATCTTTGTGCAACGGGCCACTAGTAGCAGAATAAAAACCCAAAATATTTATGCCACACCAATTATCTGCTATAGCCAATATGGTCAAAGAAGATTGGTACAGGACTCAAGGACATATATGCACTAAATGAACCTAATTAGAATTGCCTGGTAAGTCTCCAATATATGGACATTGACTTGCCTTGTTTTAAGATAATATTTTAAAGTTTTTTTTCCATACAATCTTTTTAGAAGAGGAGATGTAAAGGTGGAATCTTCAAGAGGCAAAATGTGCTCTTTCAGCAATTAATGTTATAATTTGAAGGGATGTAAGAATGTGTAAGTCCATATAAGTTTTATCATTTGGAAGTATTATCTTATTGAATCATGTTAAAATTTGCTTATAAATAATAAACTTCACAACTAAATTTTTTACAATTTGTTACTAATAAAACACTTCTCCAGCTTTCCATGTGTTTACTGTGTTTACTGTGTGGGATCCAATCAAGTAGGTGTAGTGAGAAACTAATGTTAGTAATTGCCTGGTAATTTTCATGCAATTAGCTGATTTCTGTTGCTCTGGAGGAGGGAAGATAATATGGTATAAAAGAGAAGGAAATAAATATTGACCTAAGAATCAGGGAAATGAGCGTTAGGATTTGGGGTAAAATAAATTAACCAAGTATAGACATAAACACACTATTATATCACCTTCTTACATTATGAGATCATGAATTGAAATATCTGTTCCATGACTTGCAGAAATTGGAAACCCTTATTATTACCACTCAAGGCAAATGGAGCTTCTATTTATGTCACTGAAATTCAGTTTCCAGCTTGAGAAGGAAAGTAAAACTTCATGAAGTTTCCCCTATATGACAGATCAGAAAAGATTAACATGAAAAGAAAAAACAAACAGAATGAGTTTAATTCTGAGGAAGATAAATAGCTCAAATACAAAGTCAGGAGAATGGAGAATGGAGAACTACGGCTCAGAGTAAGAGATGGAGCAGACTCTGGAGTTCTTGAACTTACATTGGACATTGTTGAAACTAAACAAATAGGTCAATCTGGAGAAAAGTTTGGTCCCTTAGATATGTTGAGATCATAACCCTGAAGGTGATGGTATTAGGAGGTGGGGCCTTGTTATTAGTGCTTCTATAAAGGAAGCTCCAGAGAGCTCTTCTGTCCCTTCCACCAAGTGAGGGTATAGTGAAAAGATGGCCTTCTATGAGGGTGTGAGACACTGACTTGGCTGGCACCTTGATTTTGGACTTCCCAGCCTCCAGAACTGTGAGAAATTTCTATCATTTGTAAGCTCACAGTCAATGGTATTTGCTATAGTAGTCTGAATGGACTAAGATACCATCATATATCTTTTCTTTTAATCCTCACCTGAGGATATTTTTCCATTGCTTTTTAGAGAGAGTGGAAGGGAGAGGGAAAGACAGAAAGAAATATTGATGTGAGAGAAACACATTGATTGGTTGCCTCCTGTACAAGCCCTGATTAGGGCCTTGGCCAGGGAGGAGCCTGCAACCGAGGTACTTGCCCTTGACTGGAATTGAACCCAGGACCCTGCGGTCCACAGACCAATGCTCTATCCACTGAGCAAAACTGGCTAGGGCCCATTATATATCTAATTTTAATTGTTGCAAATTTGAAACCTTAATAATACTGATCTTTTGAGCCATTAACGAGATGTGTATATTTCTTTAAATTATAGAGGTCATCTTTAAATTTTCTCAGCACTATTTGCATTTTTCAGTGTAAAGGTGTTTATTCTTATCAGAATTTTTTCTGTTCTATTTTTGATATATAATAAATTATTTTGTTTTAATTTTAATTTGTTTATTCATTGCTACATAGAGGATATCATTGTTTTTTTGCATATTAATCTTGTATTTCTGTAGTTTTACTAAACTTATTTAATAGTTCCACTATCTTTTTTGGTAAATTTCATAATTATACATAAACTATCATTCTATTCACAAATCAATTCAGTTTTACTATCCTCATTTTTACTTTAATATATAATCTATTAAAAAGAAAACTGAAATTTTTCAGAGGACAAGCTTTCTAGAGAGATTAAAATATATATTTAGCAATATAATATTTTAGAGAATTAAGAATATTAATATAAATGATTCTAACTCCCTCTAAGTATTGCCATAAAATTAAATATGGCATGTCTTGGGTGTGCTCCCAATAATGGTACACAGCACTTTACTTGATGTAAAGCTCACAGGAAATGGGCAATGAGATCTGACTCAACAGAACTCAAATGATCTTTGCATTCATCTTTGTATCAGAATGAGACATTTCTTTTTACACCTGTGAGATTAAGCATGTATAATATGTTTAGTTTTACAATACAACTTAGAGAAAGATAATTGTCAATTTTATAGAGTCAGGAAGATGTCTAACACTGGTATGTGAGAATGATTGGAGCTGTTTAATTTGCAGAAAAGAAAAATTGATGTGAATATAAAGTTTGCACGTAATAGCTGATATTTAGCTACATATGTAAATGACCTAACATGCAAATAAAAAAGTACACCCATCCCACCTACATGATTTAACGTGCCTTTCAGCAAAGCATATGGTATTGGGTTTTATTAATTCACCAGCCTTCAAAGTTTTAACATGTTGCCATTTGGCCCATTACTACCCTGCTTCTGAAAATTCCTAAATCCAGATTTCACATGTTGGTCCTGGTGGCGATATCTTGGCTCTATTCTTCACCATTAGAAGAGAGATAATCATTAATATTATTGTTTCTTGAATTTATATTTGGCAGTTAAAACTTTTCCAACTTTTCAGCATCTTGGCAAATAAATTTGAGATAGGACAATTACTATAAGTTGGCAGTGTGCATACCATGCATTACTTACTAGATTTTATTAGAACTACTTTAATAACACTACCAAAATTTATCATGTTCAGAGAAAAGAGATCTGTGCTTATTTAGACATTATTTTCAGAGCATAACTTAATTAAATTTTTATATAACCTAGATAGTAAATATGATTATTTAAAAAGTTATTCATCATCTTTATTTTGTGATTTTCTACAAGTCTAAGTTCCTAAGAAAGCTTTATATTAAATATGTTATGTAACAGAATGAAATCGCTTCAGGATCTAAAAAAATACTAGTATTTCATTCCCATGTTTTTCTAGTTCCTTTTTCCCTTATTTATTTGCACACTCTTCACTCTTTTCTTTCTTTCTTTTTATTTAATTTATTGTGATGACATTGATTAAGAAGATTACACAGGTTTTAAGCATACATTTCTATGATACATGATCTTCATATTGCATCTTTTTAAAATATGTTTGTGTTTATTTCAGAGAGGAAGGGAGAAGGAGAGAGAGAAACATCAATGATGAGAGATAATCATTGGTCGGCTGCCTCCTGCATGCCCCCTACTGGAGGTTGAGCCTGCAACCCAGGCATGTGCCCTGACCAGGAATAGAGCCATGACCTACTGGTTCATAGGTCATGCTCAACCACTGAACCACACCAGTCGGGCTCATATTGCATATTTACTCAATATTTTTTTCTCTAGAAAAGTGATTCTTACTAGTTTTAATGTGGACTTACACATTTTTGGTAAAAATTACAGATGATTAAAGCTGAGTGTTCTCCCAAATTACTAGTCTCTATTAACATGTTGGTTAAATCCATTTAATTGGATATTTGTAAAATAAAATTCATTATTAAATAAATTTGGGATGATTTTTTTCTCTATGTACAATCAAATAACATGGAAATAAAACAATAATATAGTTGAACTTAAACATAATTCATTTTCAACACCACATCAAAAAACTAACACTCATAAAACATAATTTTCCCCAGGAACTGTTTGAATTGCTTTACATAAACTAAGTCACTAAATGATTGTAGGTTTATTATTAGTGCCATGCTACCTTTGATAAAACACAGACACAGGGAAGCTCAGAGTTGCTCAAGCTGGAACTTTAATTGAGCAGGTTTCACACTCAGGGTATGAAAATATTTTTATTTCCATATATTTTCTATTATAATAGTTGGTGTTAAAATTTAGAAATATGATTGTTGAGTTTGAATTTTACGGAATACATTTTATATAATTAAATTGCGATTCTTATACATAAAGGATTCTCTCTAATGCAGTGATGGCGAACCTTTTGAGCTCGGCGTGTCAGCATTTTGAAAAACCCTAACTTAACTCTGGTGCTGTGTCACATATAGAAATTTTTTGATATTTCCAACCATAGTAAAACAAAGACTTATATTTTTGATATTTATTTTATATATTTAAATGCCATTTAACAAAGAAAAATAACCAACGAAATGAGTTTGCGTGTCACCTCTGACACGCATGTCATAGGTTCGCCATCACTGCTCTAATGTGAGAGATTTATAAAGATCCATTGTGTGTTTTAACTGAGGCATTTTTCATTGCACTGCAAATATAAGCTAAATGTAAATAGTTTCAATATCCATACTATATAAAGATAGGAGGAATCCTCTAACCCTGCTAAATAATTCAGAATATTTTCATTAAATCATGCCTTTGATTAACTTCGAACTTCAATGAAATGTCCATTTAAATAGGAATAGCTAACCATGCTACTGTACAAACCGAGTAACACTTCTAGAGGGTTTGCAAAGTCAGGCTACTTTCAAAGGCTTTCAGTTATGTCTACAACACTAATACTTAATGAAATATAAAATAACTTTTCAAAAATCAGCACAATAACTTCATATACTTTTTACATTAAAAGGAGCAAACCTAAATTATTGCATTAAAAGGGATAAACCTGTGGTAGTGAAGTTCCTTGATTTATTCACTTACCTAACATTAACTCAGCACCCGTATTTCTGCAAGTTACTGATTTTTTAAAACTTAAGAATAAAATTTAAGACTAAAATTGAGAGTTAGTATTGGTTTTTCGAGCCTTGATTTCTTCAGCATTCTCAAGGAATTTTAAGGATATCAGTCCATGTATTAAAAAGCTATTTGCAGGAAAGAGTGGCTGTCTGACTCTGGTTAGACTGTGCTCCATGTGGAAACATCCCTCAATCTGCCTTATTTTACTTTTAACTCTACTAGTAAGAAGTAGTTGTGTAAGATGGGGACAACAGAAGAGAAAAGGAAGGCAATTATTCGTAGTGATAGGCAGACCTATGGGCTTCTGAGGAAGTAATACATTGAAGCTCCTTCATGAGTTATTTTCTTCCTGCAAATTTTCTGTCCTGTGCTATAGGCATGTGTGATTATTGTCATTGTTTTCCTAATTAGGTAATTTTTTGATTTCCTGAAAAACTGTCTAGGAAAGGTTCTTCTCAGTGGTTCTCAACCTTCTGGCCCTGTAAATACAGTTCCTCATGTTGTGACCCAACCATAAAATTATTTTCGTTGCTACTTCATAACTGTAATGTTGCTACTGTTATGAATCGTAATGTAAATATCTGATATGCAGGATGGTCTTAGGCGACCCCTGTGAAAGGGTCGTTAGACCACCAAAGGGGTCGCGACCCACAGGTTGAGAACCGCTGTCCTAGACTTTTGTAAATCAAATCCTATATAATAAAAGGCTAATATGCAAATCGACCGAATGGCAGAACAACCGTTCGCTATGAGATGCACTGATAACCAGGGGCAGACGCTCAACGCAGGAGCTGCCCCCTGGTGGTCAGTGTGCTTCCACAGGGGGAGCACCACTCAGCCGGAAGCTGGGCTCATGGCTGGCGAGCGCAGTGGTGGTGGCGGGAGCCTCTCCAGCCTCTGAGGCAGCACTAAGGACCTCTAGGGGGTTCTGGACTGCGAAAGGGCACAGGCCAGGCTGAGGGACACCCCTTCCTCTACCCCCCAGTGCATGAATGTCATACACCAGGCCTCTAATCTTTCAATAATTTTCATGCATTTAATTCCTTCAATTGCATTATATCTCTTTAACTCATAGGGATAAAAATCAAAGTTCAATAGCTGCATTACTTGGTCCTGTAAATCATGTTTAGCAATTACAAGATCAGGACATAGAGCAAAAAAATAATACATCTAGATTTAACAACAAACTTGGCAATATTTCTTATATTCTTATGGATACCTATGACTCCTATGAATTCTGTGATAATGTTTTTAAAAAGATATATACATGTTAATGAGAGTTTCTATCTGGAGCTCACTTTAAGATGCAATACTAAAGATCTCTCATAGAAAATGACTGCTGAACCTTAAGCTTTCAAAATGTTTGTCCATGACCCCAATTAAAAAGTATGAAAAATGTTATCATATCATCAGATGCAATAAAGCTGAGAGATTGAAAAAATAAATTGTGTACCATTAAAATTTTCCTGTCTTGTGCTTTTAGCCAGTTTATTATTTAAGTTTATTTTGACACTTGTCAAATCCAAATCTTTAATTTATGAGAAGTCATGTAATATAGGATATATTTCACCTGCTTGGCATTTTTCCCATGCTTGACATAAGACTATATAAAAATAATGTTGGGATATAACACATATCATTTGGTCTACAGCCATTCATTAATTCTTACTAACTTGTGATAGAAGGCATCTGTGACCCCAAAAGAGCAACCATCTCTTTCAGCCCAGCTTTAACCACTTCTCTTTTGGATAAGTGAATTTTGTAAGGATAATTCATACCTATCCAAAGAGCCTAATTTATTATTTCATTGATGACCTATTAAGTACTCAGCTCTGTACAATGTCCTATGATTATTAAAGAGATAACTTTTTGGCATAATAAATTGCAATCCATTCAGAAAGGAGTAACTGATATGAATTAAAAAAATCTTAGCTAACTAGAAATAAAAAGATCAGTAACCACTCTATCTTTCTATGACCTGTGAAGTCTCACTATGGGATTTTGCAAATTAAGTGACTCACACTTAATCCCTTTTCTAAAGGTACTTCTTGAGGCATTTACTAGTTTCTCAAAGAGTGAATGGATGGAGACAGTGCTTTGAAACTATTTTAAAATATGCTCTGCTGGGGTTAATTTTGAAATCTAAAAGGCTGATTCACATTGGACTATGTTTCAAAATAAAATGGCCCATAAAAATACTGTAGTTCCAGCCTGATAAATTCATGTTTTAGAAAAGTTTCCATAATTCTTTAGTAAAGCATTAAACCCACTTCACTGTTAAATTATATAGGAAAAAATGATCTATAGGCTTTTGTTTTAAAGAAATGACAGGGATGGCCACTACTTAAAGAAGATCTGTAACTTATGAGAAGTACTGTATAATGAAAATCACTCTACCAAAAGTGTCCATTCAGAGGAATGGCTGCTTTGGGAGAGATTATGGATGAAATGTGAACTTAGATGCTGAAATCTAGGTTATTTCAAAGTCATAGAATCCTCTCTGAACCAAGCCAAGTTAAAGCGGAGCCAGCAGACAAAACTATCTATTCCTTTAAGGGGTGAAAATACCAAAGAAAGAGGGATAAAACGTAATGGCTAATCCATTAATCAGTAGATTAAGTAGTGCTTTAATTTGTAACTGGACAATTAACAGATACATGCTGCCTGTCACTACTTGAGCAGTTAAGCAGATACAGGGTGGAATCATATGAGCATTTATTTCAATAATGCCAGTGAAGCGGGATTTTTGGACTGGAACATGCAGTGTTTTCCTGGGCAGAATGGTTCCCGGGTCCTTTGTCCATTGGAGTCAAAGAAGGAATCCACGGAGGGAAGATGGCATAGCAAAGGCAGAAATTTACTGAAGAACAAGTACAGATTCCCTTGTAGGGAAAGGGAAGAAATTTCAAAGCAGACTCCTAGGTGGGGAGGGAGAAAGGGTCCCACTGAGTCCCTGTTTCCACGGTTTATAAAGGCTGTAGATCTTTTTGCCTTGATATTCCCTGATGGGTCACTATTCCCTTCGACTGGTTACTATAGTAACTCCTGAGCTCAAAGGTCGAACCTCACATTGGACATGTAAGGTTTCCCTCCCCTCCTTCCTTATTGTTTTCCTATTCCGTTTGGGTTTTCTTCTACTCCCTTTTTGTGAGGGGTTTCCTTCCCTTTATTTTGTAAATATAGACCTTGGCTGCTTCCAGCTCCCTCATTCTATGGAAATGTACCTGTTGCAGCTTTTTAGCTCCCCTATTCTATGGAGATATACCTTCTGCTGCTCTGTGTTTTTTCCATGGTCCTCTTAATTTCTAAAATTTCCTAAACCTGTCTTTTTCAGCCCTAAAAATTCCTGTTTACCAGCAGTATGGGAGAGCAGCAGGTTATCCACAAAAATCTGCTCCGTCTCTTCCCATAAGTCAGCTGCTTATATTGGGTAGAAGAACAAAGATTACATGGTGAAGTAGGCAAACCGGTGTGCCAAATGGGCAGTTAACAGGTAATGCAGGCTGGAGATTTGCAAAGGCCTGCGAGTATTTGAAAAGGGCTGGAGGTCTTGGCTGGTGGCTCTGGTTTCTGCACCCAGATTGTGAATCTTTCCATGATAATAGGCAGCTCCCTGATGAGGAGGATGGGCTGCATTTCTAGGTGAGCTCCCAGGTCCCTTGTGCAACTCCCAGCCAGATTAGAATGTGCCTTCTTTAATCCAAACAAAACAATCATGATTAACAGGCATGATTAATATTTTTTTATAATTATAGCTGGTCCCCAATATTTTATTTCTTCCCCTATCAAATTCACTGGAATATGTCCAATTAACTTAAATAACATTTACCAGAATATAAAAGACAATGTTTATTTGTTATAATTATAAAAATTTTTAATTATCCAGTATCATATCCTTTTCAGTAGATTTTCACATAGATTTTCTAATTTGATATTTAAAAACAGACCAAATACATAAAGCAGGTGTGTATTCCTACAAAGAACTGTGACAGGCATAGGAGCGTATTTGTTTTCCTCAACTCCACCTTCCTGGCAGATAGATAATACTATCTTTAATTTTGCACTTGAATTAAGTGAAGTGGGTAATTTTAATCACAGGTTGATTGAATACAAGCATAATCCAGGCAAATTCCACATCGTATTGTTTAACTCTTTAGGACATTGAAAATAAATCATTATTCAAAGCACCAGAATAATAGCTGTAATGTAGCTGTAAGTATATTGGATTTCCAAAGAACACACTACAACAAGGGCTAGAGAACTATGGCCTGTAGGCAAACTGCCTGGTTTTACAATGTATTATGGAACAGGAATCTAGTGAAACTTCTACTTAAGGTATCAGCCATGGCTGTTTTATATTATGCAAGCAAACACTGAAAAGTGGCAATGGAGACCAGAGGCAGGGCGCCTAAATATGTTCTGATTCTTTAAGGAAAGATTCGCTGAATTCACAATGGCCACTGACAATTTCAAATTTCAACAAAAAACATTGAGAAGCTCATTCCCCAATTAGAAGGAACTCAAAACCCAGAGCTTCTCCAAAGGAGAGAAAGGGAGCACCCCCACATGGGCACCCAGATTGTAAAACCTTCACCTGAGAGTCGGACCCCAAAACATTGAGCTTCAAAAGCCATGGGTGCTCTGACCAGGAGACCCCCAGACTGCAGCAAACAGAAACCATTTCTAAAAGGCTCCTTGCAGACTTCCTCCCCACAGGCCCCACCAGAGAGGATGCCCTTTGAAAAGCTCCCAGAATTTATGTAAAAGAAGCTCATTGCTAACCTTAAGCTTCAGCCTGAGGGTCAGGGTCTTGCGGGGTTTGCTGCAGGGATGAAGGCTGGAGGTGTCATCTTTTTTCCTTTTTTTCTCCAGCCAGGCCAGCCTTAGCTCCCGTCGGCCCTGCTTCAGCTGCACACGCACCACAATCACTTCAGGCTCTTCTCACGCCATTGCTCATATTTGTGGGAGAGACTTCTGGTCCAAGCGACAAAGGGTGGAGAGCTTGGAAGATGTCACCCCATTTCTTACAATATTAACAACAAAAACTGCCCAAACTGAAAATCAATGACTGCGTAAATAGGTCTGAGAACTGACAGAGCAGCTCTTAGTTCAGGCCAAACTGCCCCGCTGGCACCTACAGAGACAGGTGAAGGCAGTGAAGGCTGGATTGCTAACCTGGAGGATGGGCTTCAGGAGCCTTTAACTGTTGATTTGCTTGAATGGCTGGAGGCTGTGTGTGCGGCCTAGATTGAGAGGGAGAAACTTTCTGAGCTTCAGTCTTTCCTAGATTTCACCTCTGGAATTCCAGCAGATTCTCAAGGGAAAGAGACAAAGGGGGGGTGGGGTGGGGCGGGGGAGAGGGGAGAGGGAGAGAGAGAGAGAAAGAGAGAGAGAGAGAGAGACAGGGAAATGAAGAAAGGAGGGAGGAAGAAAGAAATTAAAGGAGAAAGAAAGGAAGGTTCCTTGTGTTTCTGGGAGTGGGAAAGGAAAAGTAACCATTGTGTAAATGTGCCATAAAGTTCTCTGTGAGTCTCTAGAATAGCATGTCTCCATGGCCCACTTTCCTGTGGAAAAGACCACCCACAGACAGGAACATATATATGACAGTAACTTCCATTGCACAGCTCTGAGGTGCTTACAGTGTGTGTGTCTGTGTCAATGTGTGTACATATATATCTCTTAGTATACTAGAACTAAATCATCCTAAAAAATGGAATGTTATAGGGATCACATAGATACTCCATTTAGTGATATTTAATAATATTATTTAAAATGGATAGTTTGAAGAAAATAATTGCTGAAGTAACAAAAAAAATCTAAAATTTGCATTTCCACCTCTTGCTATTTGAGTCATTGAGAGACAGGTTAGGGATATAGTGTCTACCAAGTAGTTTAACTATATGAGACTTAATCTTTTGAAAAGATTAATAATATTGCCCTAAAGAATATCTACTAATGTTTGAGTATTCCAAACCAATATCCCTTAACTCTTTTATTTTTAACTAGAGCCCCAATGCACGAAATTCAAGGGGCTGGGCCCCCAGCCACCACGGCTTCATCTGGAAGGTCATCTGGAAGGACGTACAGAAAGATGTCTGGTCTAATTAGCGTATTACACTTCTATTATCATAGATGCAGAGCAGTAGAGGTATGCTATTTACAAAGTCATTATTATTCTGATTTTTTCATCTGGGGCAATGTCTTAAGGCAGAAACGAATTGTAAAAGCCACTTGTCAGATTGTTCCTATCTGAATAAAGGAACTGCCTGAAAGAAGAGACACATCTTTAATTGCTTTATAAAGGTGATGATGCTGTTGAGATCCCCAAGTCTCTCAGTGGGGCTGTTGCCCTGTTCAACATATTTAATACATTTAAACATCCTACATTCAGAAAAGCAATTAGAGGTCATAATGAAATAGTCTGGTTTAGTTAATGTTATATACAGTATGAAGATAAATAGAAGTGATTAGGGAAGGGAAATTTGGGGCTGAAATTTGCCTCAGGGAGTAACAAAGTACTGCCATAGAAACTAGCGTTTGGCTTTCAGAATTATAAGGCTTATAGCAAAACAAGAGTCAGCTTGGAAATGAATAGCCCTGTCTCTATAATGCTCTCTCAGTTCAAATCCCCAGGCTCCACAAGCTTTTGTGCAACAAATTTAATTAGAAAAGAAAACCCATTATAAACTAACAAATGATTTACAAGGTCAGAAAACCCTTCTGTAATCTGGAATGCTACACACACTAAGATGATTCACTCTCGTTATAGTTATTTCTCTATACATTTCAGTTCTAGTTATATCTCTATACATTTTAATAAATCTATTAATTTTTACTAACGTTGCAAATCAGGAATTTGAAAAATTGGACATTATAAGAAATGTAGGATTTTAATGAGATATACATTTCTGGGTCACTTTTACTTTTTCTTGTACATATTCAAATATGTTCTCTTCCTCTAAACTGATAATAGTGAACATTTGCCTTCGCACAAGATGCAGTGGAACCCAGGCTTCCATCTAAGTAAAAGTGAGTGGAATGCACCCCCCTGCTGGGGCGGATCATCAAGTTGGTGGCTTGTCTACCTTTCCTTTGCAGATCAGAGCCAAGGAACCTAATGAACAAAACAAACTAACGAACAAATAAACTGATGAACAAAATAGGTCCAGAGGCCTGGATACATGAAACAAACGGACAGATCTCAAGGGGGAGGCAGGTGGAAGCGACTGGAAGAGATTAACCAAGTAATATATGTACATATCTGCATAGCCCTGAACACAGACAATAATGTGGTGAAGGCCTGGGAGTGGTGGTGGGGGGCGGGGGGAGGAGCTGGGTGTAGGGGAGGAAAGAGGGGAGGAATGGAGGGCATCGTAATAGTGTCTACAATAAAATGTTTAAAAAAGAGTTAGAGGCATTTTAATGATCTGTTTAGTAATATAGTAAGGATTCAATGCTAATCTATCCTGACTATGTTTTAATATTTTTTTCTAAAATATTATTATTTTAGTATTATAGATTTCCTCTGCTTTTCGCCAAGTAGAGTAAAAAGAGAAAGAGAATGTGGTCACTTAAGAACATTTGCCCTTTGAAAATGTGTTTAGATATGTAGCTAAGAGAGATTTATTCTCTCTCTTGTTTTCACCCTTTCCAGGCTTATTACTAAAAGAAATAGAAATGTGTGAAGGAAGGTTGATTCAGGCCTAGATGAGATTGGACAGGTTAAGAGACTGTGATCAAAAGCAAGGATAGGGTGATCAGATAGGACACTGATTGGTATTTGAAATGCGCTTTGAAGCCCTGGGGACCCATCGTGTTTCAGCAGAATAGCACCAGCCCTGGTGATGATGCTTTGTTTACTGATCCAACACCTTGGTCAGGTACTGCTTGTGCTGCTTGTTTGACTGAGGCTTCACAACAATCTTGGGTTAAAGGGAGACTGGACCTCATGTCACAGATTAGAAAGATTAGGCAGTTTCACAAAATTCAGTTTTTCAGGTAAAGGTGAATTAATTCAAACTCAGCTCTGTGAGGCTCAAGCTTGTGCACATCTATGATTGCTAACTTTTTTTATTTATATAAACAACTAGATATTTTTCTGTCTCAACCATTAGTAATTTAAGATTCACAACTAATCCTGTGAGTTAACTAAGGGTGGTATTGAAACACTTGGGGATTAATGTGAGGCTGTGCTGTTTTTGTAAATATCTGCATTGATGGAGCCCCTATTAAAATTAAAAATGAGATCTTAATGCCAGGTCTTTAGATTAGGATATAACTTGTATGAAACACCGATGTGACTAGGAAGAGATTAAAATAGTTATTGAGATATTGCCAAGTACAATATCTAGGATATTACAGCTTCTTGAGTCAGGAAGCATTTTTAATGCATTCAAAAGGATACTTTTTAGACTAGAAAATAGCTATGCAACCAGGTGTGCTCTTACATGTACCCTATGATTGCCAATCCCATCATTAACTAAACCAGAACTTATTTTAACACATCTGTTTAATACACCTGAGCACAAATGTGAACCCTGGTGTGTGTGTGTGTGTGTGTGTGTGTGTGCTTTTAATGACAGGATCTTCTGCATCACCAGACCATCCTATTTCTATTTTCTAATAATCTATTTTCCATAGATTGCTTCATCTGTTGTTTATCATTATTTCAAGTTCTTCAACCATCATTACATTGTGTTAATTTTTGAATACAGGGAAGATTCCTGCCTGTAATAACTTATACAAATTTCCCTAGCTATACTTTTTCAAATTGTATGATAATATGGTAGAAATACAAATATCATCTGTACTCATAAATTTTTACTTGCAAGTTTTCACTCTTTAAAAATTTTCTTTTAATATTCTTACTCTCTCCTAAGTACATAATAATATGAATGCATAAGGATTTACTACAGCTTATCTACTTGTTCTTGTCTACTTTCAATGTCTTCCTAAATTGTATTTCAAGTCTGATTTTCTCAGGCTTTTGTAAAGTTGATATCTGTGTCACCAACATAACAGTATCTGATTGATATTGGTGTGGGTGTTTACATGGTGTGGATGTTTACAGCTCAAAGTACAGAGGGGAAATATTGTAGCCATTCATCTACTCTAACTTTAGCACAAAATTATTCAAAATATTTTATTTAAACATATATGCCCAACTTCGTTCAGATCAGTTAAAAGTGAACATATAAACCAATTTTAGAACATTGTTCTCACTACTTTATTTTTGTTTAAACTATGAATTTTGAATTCCACCTTGATTTGAATAGAATAATAAGGATCATTCTTAAAAATTTGATTAAAATTAAAAGTTTTATTTTATGATCGAATGTTACCATAAAGCTTTATGTGTAGCAGCTTAGCATCTATTCTTCATAAAGTTACAATAAAAATAGCCACTGCACCTGATTCTATATCCCATAATAAAAAAGACATCAAAGAACAAGTCATACTCTAAGTTTTTAACAAAAAGGAAATGTTGATAATTTTATTGCTGTGCATGGTAGGATTCGGTGCAGTTGATCATAATACTTAGAATGGATATTAATTCAAGGTTGAACACAGTTCTTTTATTTGCTTCTCTCATTTTAGTAGCAATAAAAAGGTACTTACATTATTTCACACTTTCCACCATTTTTATAACATTTAAATTTAATGATGAGTAAATGTTGACAAATATTCTGTCATTGCATTGTGACATAATAAAGATGCATTATGGTTACACAAGAACACAAATTATGAAAAACTTTTAAACAAAGTAAATAAACTTATATACAAAGCTCTAATATAAAAAATAATACATATATACTATATCTTTGATTAATTAGCATATACAGATTAGCTGTCTAAATGTGAAATCAGTTTTAAAATGTGGTCTTGACAAAGATTTAAAAATATCAAACTAGAATGAATCCTTTTAATAAACTTGCTTATTTATGTAAATGAAATAGTTTTTCAAGTTTTATACGATTACTCAGATTCTCCTAGGTGTTTAAGTTTATCTGTGTATAGTATCAGGAACTTAACACACATGTATACTTTACTCTTACTTGGTAAGATTTAATAAATGCATAAATGAAATAATATTAAGATATTCTAGGTTTAGTGCCTTTCCCACATTAAACATTCAAAAATGTTGAGGATTTGTATTGGATGGTACGGGGGGGAAATGCTAGGAGAATATGCCAGTGCAGTGTTTAAGGTGCCTTGCACTGGCATTTTTCTTCATGTCATTATTCAGTGACAACATGTGGCTAAAGCTTGAAATAACCATGAGTATTTGCTCCAAGGAAATCAGAAAACACTATAACTCAGGTCTTATTTTTCTCTCAGAGAAATGAAACCTACAACTCTTTACCAAGAGCCTCCCAGTTTGCCTCAAAACACATTAGCATTTTAAAACTTTTATTTTGATTGAACTTATTGGGGTGACATTGGTGAATAAAACCATACTGGTTTCAACTGTGTAATTGTGTAATACATCATCTGCACACTGCAGCATGCGCTTACCACCCAGAGTCAAGACTCTTTCTGCCACCATTTATCCCCCATTCTACCTCACCCACCCTCCTTTTCCCCTCACAATCATCATACAGTTGTCTGTGTTCCCCCCATCTTAATGCTTTCACCTTTTACACCCAACCCTCCCCCCGTACCCCCAAGCCCTAATTATTTGACTGCATAGCAGAACCAAACATACATACTTATATTTGAAAGGGAAGTTCCAAATCATGAAAGCAATCAAAATTTTCATTCTCACCAGAGGCTGATGACTCTAAAGAGCTCAGGGATCCAGCTAATGACCCTGTTCCCTCAAAGGCATAGGTCTGGAGGGAGTCCAAAGGATGAGCGTAAGTATCAGTGTTAGCTTCTTCCAGCTTTTCTAGGATGAATTCCTTGATTACAGCATCATCTGGGCCAACCTGCCATGACATCCTGCACAAGCTCCTAATCTCTGCAGATCTGGTTTTCCGAGTCCGAGGTTCCCTCATGAAGGTGCTGCACCTCAGCTCTCCCACAGCAAAGGCCTCCGTATCTTCTTCTCCTGTCCCCGCATCATCATATTTGAATATATTCTCTCTGCAATCTTTACCTTTCTCAGGAAATAGAGTCTGTTTTCTTCGCTGTTGTAGATGTAGGATCATAAAAATAAAGCCTGACAAACAAAGCATACCAAAATATTAACACAATATAGCATAACATGACATATTATGATAAACTTTACAATCCTTGCTTTTGTGACAAGATCAAGACATAAGATTTTATTTTTTTATCTTAAGACAAAAAAGATATATTTGTTGTTGAAAATTTACCAAAGGGGCTTGCAGAAAGACATGGGATGGATAGCAAACTTCCTGGTTGATGATTTAGAGTAGAAAAACATCATGAAAATATAGTGAAATGTTTTTGAAGATGATCAATTTAAAACCTCCACAATTTTATTTTTTTCTTATATATTGGAAATAGAACAAAGCAGAATATGAGAACACTTTCCAATCTATTTGCATTTATCCATTTAGTAACCAAAGAGTCAGGTTAATAGAAATTAAGCAAAATAGACCAGTTTGATAGTCCCCATTGAGGCAAATTTGGTGGTATAATTATTTTCTAAGTTAATATTTACTGCCTACAAAGTGCACTGGGCATTTTTCTAAAAGCTTTTAATCTATTTACTAATTTAATTGTGAGACCCATATGTTATTCTTAATTCCCTATTAAAGTTGAGGAAATGGAAGCCTGGGGATGTTCCATAACACACTCAGTCACACATCAAGGAAACAGAAAGCTGGCACTCAAAATCAGATAGTTGGTTCAGAATCTGCAATTTGTGATACCACATTAATTTTAGAAATTCCAAACTATCAAGTCTTTTAATCATAACACTGGTATATCCACTGTCAATATTTATTAATAAGGTAATTTTAATAACATTTTAATAACATGTAGAAACGGAATGATTTCAGTACACTCTAGATTTTAAAGAAAGTGTGTGTGTGTGTGTGTGTGTGTGTGTGTGTGTAACCAATTCTTACTCAATCGTGGATCTTATGTGGCTGTTCAGAATTTCATAGATAGGACTAGAACAAAAATTGAAGCAATACCATTAACATGATCACAAAGATAAATACATTAGGTGATATTTATATAAAACTTACATTTAAAATATTGAAACACTGCTCTTGACTCAAATAAGGTCATCATGTTTAAATTTAGGTACTGCACTTTAAAACTCACCTGATCCCTGGCCAGGTGGCTCAGTTGGTTGGCATATCACCCTGTACATCAAAAGATTTGGGGTTTGGTTCCTGGTCAAGTCACATACCTAGATTGAGAGCCCGACCCCAGTTCAGGAGCATAGGGGGCAACAAATCCATATTTTGTTCTCACCTCTCTCTCTCTCTCTCTCTCTCTCTTTCTCTCTCTTCAAATCAATGAAAAGATATCCTTGGGTGAGAATTTAAAAAACCCTAAACAAACCAACCAAACAAAAACATCTCATTTGAGATATACAGTTGAAATTGAAAGGAGTCTAGTAAATAATTTCTAAAGTTATGAACTGGAGACAGTCCTCATGAAGCACTCAGAGGAAACTACCATTGGTGGACCCCACTTTCCTTCCTCTAAATATTATGCCTGTGCAGCTGCCCTTGGTTTACCTGCAGATTTTCAAGACTTGGTTTAGGTCTAATAATTCAGTACTTGCCAAAACTACACTGTTTTAACTGCTTCTTGATTCTGATGTCTAGCTATGTAGCTCTAAATTCATTTTTATGATCCAAGATCATTAAAAATAACAGGAAACACTGAAGCTATGTATAAGAGAATGTTGGATGGTAAGAGAGGATAGCATGGGTTCTGAAGCTTTGAGAAAGTTGAGGCGAGCAAAGGCAAAACAAGTCCTGAAACATATTTTATGTCAGTTGAGCCATAAGTTTGGAACAGTGGCTGTTATAATTGCTTTCAAGACTTAGGAAGGTTGTGTTGTTTTAATGTATAGTTATGAGGTATGGAGGAAAAGGGTTTAGATTATAGATACTGATAGATTATGTAAAAGCTTATGCTAAATGAATCATTTATTGTCTTGAAAGCCTGACTACATAAAACATTTAGGGGCTCATTTGCTTCATCAGTAAAATGAGTATAACTTGTCTTCTTTTGAAAACAATAATAACAACAACAAACAAGAAATAATGGAGTTATCTGACAGCAATTTCTTTTGTGTTTAGCACATTGATTAAGTAAAAGTCTCTTGTTTACATCCCTCCATGCTAACATTTACTCTCTTTTTAATACTCCAAAGCTGAGAGTGAGTTGCAGTATAGGATTGAATCGTGGTTGGTTATGGTTATGGAATCTCAAAACATCATTTAGGAGCTATGGAACCCTTTGTAAAGGGTTCCATAATACTTTGAGTTTCACTCTCTGTCTATTCAACACAGGTGATAATAGTTACTACTTCATAAGATTATTCTAAGGATCAAATTGCAATATATATGCAAAGCACTTAAGACACTCCTTGGAGTGTAATAAGCACTCAGCAGAAGCTCATCATTATTGCTACTAATTTTTACATAACTACGTATGTTGCAATGTGTGTGTGTCAAAAACGTTCCTAAACAAATGAGCACACACATACATAATCATATATTTCAAGAATTTTTGATTTTCAGCTTGAAGTGCCTATTTATCATTTTTAAAATTTACTTCACTTGACTTAAGAATTATAAGACATTCAGAAGAGGAATTAAATATGTGCACACACAAAGCCATGTTATATTGCTATCATTATAATAAAAATTATCTATTTTCTATATTTATGTTATCTTCAATAAATGAAGATATATTCAGTTAAGCACTACTTACCAAGTATTATTATCACAGCGCATATCAGAACAGCAGTCATGATCTCTGTCCTGGGTTCCATGAGTAGCATATCTTTACTGTGGCAGACCTGTATACTGCCACTGTCACCACAGTCACAGACTTGGATGGTAAGGGTGTTTGTACTTGTAAGGGATGGGATACCATTGTCAGCAATTAAGATGGATATGTAGAAGACAGGCTCTTCTTGAAGGCTGAAACCAGTTCTATTAGTCACAATTACAGCTGTGTTATCTAAAACAAAAATCCACGCACATGATTTTTTCAACAATACATAAAAAATTCATACCAGGCATATGTACTAGAGGCAATAGTATAGAAATATCTAAATAACTTTTTTCAGTTCAATTTATTACACCTATATAATATGCATTTTCCTTTTTGTTGTTGTTTTTTGTATTTCCATCTCCCAAAAAAATATTTTCTGTAGCAATCAGACAAACTTTATAAGGTAATCTATAAAACCTAAACAAATGGAAGTCTTTTGAAATGTATGCCTACTAATAATTTTTCTCAAATAATCTTTTAAAACAAATTCTCCATCTTGCTCTTGAAGTCTATAAAACCCTTTTGATTCTAGTTACCAGACAGATATAATGTGATGTAATTTACATTTTTCCAATATATAGTTTATTTGTAATCACAAACATTAAACCAAATCAATTATTTTCTTTGTTTCAATATCTATATTTTGCCCCAGTACATTGTTTTGTATTAATATAAACAAATCTAAGCTACATATTATTTCTTATGTTGATATTTGGGCTTTCTATCCTAAGTTCATTTGAGTTCCCTTCACTGGGGAATTTGACCAGGACTAAAAGGAGATAACATGTCTGCATTTATTCTTCCAACAAAAGATCCCCAAGATTAAAGATTAACCTCTGTTTTCTGGAAGAACAGCTGCCGCTATTGGTTATAGATTCTTGAATAATAAAGGCTATGGTTCATATCTTTGGGATATAAAGGAGAATTAAAACAGAAATCCATAGGATGATAAAAATATTTTACTGAAGTTAAAGAAAAAAAATAACAGAATGACTCTATAAAGTTAGTCACTTCTATATGGAAGGAAAGGAAATTTTGTCTCTCCACATGAAATCTTTTAGAACATTTTGTCCTTAAATTGATATAATCATTTCATTTTGAAGGAAAAAGAATAATATTAAACCTATTTTATATAGTTATAGCCAGAATTAATGACACCAAATATCTTTGAATTAATCGAGCTAACATGAGTACAAGTTAAGTATGTATCACTCTGATCCCCAGGCATAGATTGAAATTTGAGTTACCTGATGACATGAAAGGAACCATTCTGTCAGAACTGCAATTATATTTGCAAAGCTATTCAAACTTTTTAAGAATTTATAGCCACTCATGACTTGAAAAAGTGCTTCTAATTTCAAGAAATCCAGTAGAAAATGGAGATAGTATTTTCAGAACTTGACTTTAGGTTTTCTTTACCATTTCCATTTCCATTTCTTGCTCTATGTCTCAACATGATCAGTATGCAGTTAAAGTATAAAAAGCAATGCTGTAAGTTTGCTTAAAATAAATCACAATGCTAGGAAAATGGGTCAAAAGCCATCAAGAATGAATGTAATTACCTTGATTATCTATGATTGTAAATTTAGAGTTCTTTGTGTCTTCCACAGATAAATTAAAATAAAAATTTGGACTTTCTATGGAGTCATCTTTATCCACTGCACTGATGGTCTGAATCACCTAGGGGGAAAAAAAGTTTTGTTTTATTTTGTTTTTTATTCAGGAAAAAGATCACTGTCGTTGTTGTTATTAGATTTTTTTATTAAAATCGCTTTACCAAAATCTTTATGAACATTGCAGAGGATAACTATCAAACGGATAGAGATATTAACATATTTTCTCAGCTTAAAAATATCTTTGCTTGCCCTGATCAAAACAGTGTTTTGCTATCACATAATGAATATATTTTTGTTGATGGGCCAGATGGTTTTCATAAGCTAAGTTTGTTAGAAGATCTCAAAGCACTGTAGCTCTATGTCAAGACTCCCTCCCATTCTCCCAGCCTAGATTTCTCTCTTCCTTCTCTCCTTCTCCCTTCCCCATCTGAATGCCAGCCATTATGATTTGCTGCAATTATACATTCCCTGCTTATATTGAGAGCGTAACTGTGGAGAAGTTATTGTCTTACTAAAGTATTTGTTAAAGTAATGAGTTTGTTTAAATTTACTTCAGGAAATAGTGCATTTAAAGCTTAGGGGCAATGTACATGCTTTCCTTTGACCCATAAAGATTATAGGAAAAGTGTTCCACCTCTGATAAGTTCCTCTCTCTTGGATCATAAGAAGTGAAGTAATGCAGCTATGAACAAATCAGATCTCAAGTAATTATTTTCTTTAGACAGGGATGTGTCAGTCAAGTGGCTCCTTATTGTCAAAAAAGAAATAAAAAGATATGCTGTCAGGGTCAGATAGTGAGATTGTGATTAATTCTGGAAATCAAAAGTTCATTATATAAGTTAACAGTGTGTTTATACTCCTGAACACACAATTTCTGAGTTATTACCTTTTAATATTTTCAGAAATTACTTTTAATTATAATTTACATCTGATATTTACAGCCATATGCTTAATAACTTTGTTGTGTTTGATTTTATGTGTGCAGGTAGGTGTTTAATTATGTCTTCTTTTTTTATGAGTCATTGGAAAAGAATGATACAACCTGTACTCTACAATTCCTGTCTTATAAGGATTTAGTAAATTTAAATACAATTAGATGAGTACATGGGCAGAATTGGCCTTTGTTAAAAGTAATTTTATTAATATTAGCAGTGATAGTTAAGACTAGTGTTGTGCATTACAAGTTCTTCACATGGGGCCCATTTCCTTCTTAAGAGATTCTGAATGAGTTATAAGATGTTTGTTACATTCAGCATTGCAGAGAAACACTGTCAAAGTGTGACACTTTTAAAAAGAAATTTAAGTTATACAGAACCCACAACATAAACGCATGTGATTAACATGTCAGCAATTTATTATGAGTTCCTACCTGACCAGAGCTTGCATTTTCACAAACGTAAATCTCATAAAATTCAGGGAACTCAGGAGCATGATCATTAATATCAAGAACCTGTACATACACAGGGACTTCAGAAGTCTGTTCTTCATTATCTACAACAAACAGAATACAAATATATAATGCTGTCTTTAGGGGGCAATTTTTTAAAAAAATTAGTATGTTATAATTTCATTTGAATAAAAGCTATCTGAAGACAGGCTGTCTATATCATTCATATATTTATCAGTAATACAGAGTGGAAAAGAAGGTTATCAACATATTTAACTCAACCAATATTTATCAAGTGCCTTGTACCTGCCATAGATGTAGGAGCTGATGAGAACAAGTAATAGAGAAGACAGTTATGTAAACATCTTCCTAAAACCCAGGAAGTTTTTAAAATATTTGTATCAATTCATCTAATCATGATGAATATGTGTTATTATCCTTCCCCCAGCTCTACTGATAAAATCATTGAGAAAATGTTTAATTTTATACATTGTAGCTGAAGTAGGAAAGGCAGGTAAGAAGCCAGCATCCAGTACTCTCAATGAGGAGCATTATTCAGTACAGTTTTAAAAACAAAAACAGGACATGAACTATAATCTAAAATACATGGTAAAATAAGATAATTAAAATAATATCTAAGTATGCATACATTGAGTTGGGAGGATTTTCTTAAGTGAGCCAAGAAATACAGAAACCATGAAAGACTGGGAAGATATGGTTAAAAAAAATTTATTTAATGGCAAAAGAAATGTAAAAAAAGCCAAAACAACAACCAAACAACAGTGATCAGAAAAGGTGTTTGCATCACAAAATGAAATATTAATACCTCACATTTTCAAATCCTGACAAATGATATGAAAAAGACAATTCATTCCCAAACCACAAATTCACAGATGAGAGAATTCAAATGATTCATACCAAGGTTTCTTAACTTCATCAATATTGATATTTTAGACTAGATAATTATTTGTTTTGAGGGGTTATCTGTACATTGTAGGATGCATAGCTTCATTTTTTAGTTTCTATTAAATGCTAGTCATGATCCCCACATGGGTTGTGATAATTAAAACTGTCCTCAGACATTGTCAAATGTCCTAAGAGGAAAAAGAGCCCACCGTTAAGAGATGCTGCTCTCTAATACAGTATTCACAAAGATTTTTTCTCACCAGAAGTAAGGAGAATGATTATTTGGTCCATGTAATTTATGTTAAATGTGCAAAACAGACCCAGTGATGGGGAAGTAATGAGAAATAATGGGATGTACCCATGTTCTAGAATGTCATCTGGCAATAGATAGTGAAAGTTAAATGACACATAATTAGCTTGGGCACTGTCACCGGAAAGGGACTGGGACAAAGGTGAGTCTACCTAAGTTCGATCTGGAATGTGTGGGTCCTTGACTTCATGCAGGACATGAGTGATTTTGAGAGTGCCTTCATTAAAGCTGGGGAAACTGAAATTAAGAAAGGGCTTACAATAGAAGAGGCAAGATCCCAGCAATAGGAGTGAGCCTAGGCAGAGCTGCCTTGGCCCTTTGGAAAGGGAGGGAGTTTAGACTAGCCTAGACATGACTGTGTTGGCCCTTTAGAAAGAAAGTCAAAAGGGCAGAAGAAGTGACCCAGCCGGGCTGCATGGACTCAGGAAAAACAAGCTACAGAGGCAAAAGTAGTGCCCTTTGAGAGAGCTTCAAGGGGTTAGTCCAGGACAAGCTGCTGCTGCCCACTGCTTTCCTGGTTGCAATTCTCCTGGGAACCTTTACTGCTTAGGAGAAAAAAAGCAAAGTTGCCCACCTGAGGAAAGAAGGAGTGGGGGGAGGAAGGGATGGTGTGCTCAAGGGAGAGAGAGTGCACTGGGTTCTTTGTCCTAAGAGTTTTTATCTGTTTTTTAAAGGTGGGGATTTTATGGGAGTTCTTAGGGGAGAATCTAAATAAAATATTCATTGACTTTCCAGGTGTGTCTTTTAATATGCTGATTCATCCAGAGGAGCATATAGAGGGTTCATGGTCATTCTCTGGTCAGTTTCACCTTCAAAGAATGTCACCAAAGAGGGACCAGATGAGACAGTGTTGCCCCACCAGGGTCTGGAATGTGTAAACCATTTGCTCCTGTGTCCTTGGCTAGGGAAGATAAAAGCTTGTGACTTATTATCTGGCTGTAAATTGCTCAGCCTCACAGCGGGTCTCAATCTGTGGGTCACGAACAATGAAAATACATCCTTCATATCAGATATTTACATTACGATTCATAACAGTAGCAAACTACAGTTATGAAGTAGTAATTAAAATAATCTTATGGTTGGGGGTCACCACAACATGAGGACTGTATTAAAGGGTTAGGAAGGTTGAGAACCACTGTAAACTATCTGTCTTAGTTTCCCCATTCCACTTGCCAAGGAATTTTTCTAGCTTCTTCTTATCCTGCCTCAGCAACAGTATATAAGACTATAAGATTCAATTAATTTATTCCAGAATTGTTTGCATCATACCGAAATAACAAAATAGTCCAAATGTATATCAAAAGGGAATTGGCAAATTAAGTTATAACCATACTATGAAATTATGTGTGCTTATTAAAAATGAAAGAGTCATTGTAACAAATGTATTAATATAATGAGCTTTAAAATGGATTTTAATCTTGGTTCTCAACTTGAAAAAAATATTTAAGTACTGTTTATTTCAGTTGTTTCTCAGTAAAATGCAAATGATACTAGTAACTACTAACAGAACTTTATTTATTTAATAAGTATTAAATAAATTAATGCATATAAAGCATTTATAAGATCACTTAGCATATAAAGAAGCAATAAATATCAAATATTATGTTATTTATCTACTAACCAGAAGTGATATACATGATATTTTGTGAATTGCAAATTGCAGCATAATATGTTCTATATTTGTATAACATTATTTTAAATCTTTCCTCTTTTTATTTAAAAATGCTGTGGAAAAGGTACATAAACTAAAGAATAGGAGGAGTAAGGTTCCTTTGTTTATCAATGTTTCTATATAACTTACAAGCTCATTTGTTCATGGAAAAACATTATATTTAAAATTTTAATCTCAATGCAGACATTTTTTAATCTTTATTGTTGAGAATATTACAGATGTCTCCCATTTTTTCCTCCATTGCCTCCCTCCATCCAGTTCCTGACACACCCCAGGCCTTCACCTCACTACTGTCTGTGTCCATAGATTATGCATATATGCAGATACTTTTTTGGTTAAACTCTGCTCACCCCCTCTCCTCCCCTCCCTTTGAGCTCCATCAGTCTGTTTGTTGCATGCTTCCATGCCTCTGGAACTATTATGTTCCTCTGTTTATTTTGTTCTTCAGATTCCACATATGAGTGAGATCATGTGATACTTGTCTTTCTCTGATCGGCTTGTTTTGCTTAGCATAATACTCTCCAGGCCCCTCCATGCTGTCTCAAAGGGTAAGAAATCTTTCTTTTTTTACAACTGCATAGTATTCCATTGTATAAATGTCCCATAGCTTTTTTATCCACTCACCTACTGATGGGCACTTGGGCTATTTCTTAGATATTGTAAATAGCACTGCTATGAACATAGGGGTGCATATATTCTTTCTGATTGGTGTTTCAGGGTTCTTAAGATATATTACTAAAAGTGGGATCACTATGAAATGTCAGTTTTGTTTTTAATTTGTTGAGGAAACTCCATACTATTCTCCATACTATTCTTCCACCAGCAATGTACCAGGGTTCCCATTTCTCCAAATCCTTGCCAATACTTGTTGATTTATTGATGGTAGCCAATGCAAAAGCAACCATTCCTCAAAATGCAAAGGGAACCCACTGTAGAGGAGAACATAATTATCAATGAGGCATAGGACAAGGTGTTAATTTCCAAAATATATAAAGACTCATACAACTCAACAAAAGGAAGACAAATAGTCTGATTTAAAATGGACAAAGGACATAAATAGACACTTCTCCAAAGAGGACGTACAGATGGCCAATAGTCATATGAAAAAAAGCTCAAAGTCACTAATCATCAGAAAGATGCAAAGACAATTTTTTTTAAAAGAGACAATTCTCTCTTTTGAAAATAAGGGAAAAGACTGTCCCTCCTTCCTCATAGAACATTTATCCTAGAAAACTTATAATGGTAATGCCTCTGCTTCTTTAAAATATATGTAAGCCTTTTAAAAGTTAAAGAGCCTTAGCTGGTATGGGTCAGTGAATAGAACGTCAGCCTGCTTACTTAAGTGCCCCAGGTTCAATTCCAGGCAAGGGCACATACCTGGGTTGCAGGCTCCGGGTGCGTGCGAAAGGCAACTAATCAAGGTGTCTCTCTCACATCAATGTTTCTTTCTCTGTATCTCTCCCCCTCCTTTCAATCTCTCTAAAAATAACGAAAAAATACACGTACATACATAAAATAAAAGTTAAAGAAACCTCTTGCCAACTTTCCAATCCAGGTTTGTATTTCTCAAGTATTGGGAGCCAACTCTTTGGAATGTAATTTCAAGCAGGAAGCACTGCTTCCTTCCAGTTTCTGGGTAGGAGGCAAAGTTTAGCAAAGGCCTTGACCCAAGTTGCAAACTACCTCTTGTCATCCAGGAATGAGAAGCTTAATTTTCATTTGGATAAAGTAAATTAGCTAACACAGATGGTCACTCTAACTACTTAGTGAATTTTAAATAACTATGTGTGACACCTGATGTGAAGTCCTCCTAATTGTTATTTTGAGAACATGCTTGCAATGGGCTATATCTGCCTGGGTGTATAAAGGGTTAGATTTCTTTCTGTCTTGGCAATTAGTGGATTTACTTTAAGGGGCATCACATTCTGGTCAATTATAAGACTGATCAATGACTGTTTTCCCTCTATTCCACTGTTGTAGACCTCCCTTGCTGTGTTGGGATGAGATTTTGAAAAACTCATGGCTTTAAGGAAATACATAAACCATTAAGAGTTATTTTAAGACTCTTATCTATTGTTTTATAATCATGATAAATGGATAAAATAAAACATTAAAATATTTTAAAAGTATTTCTAGAGATTTCAAGATAGAATGACTCAAAATTTAAGGCTCATCTTTTAATGGTTTAAACATATAATATATCACCATAGAATAACTTTTTGCTTAAATAAACTAGAAAAAGTATTGCAGGCACAAATAAATTTAAGAAAAATTAGTAAGAAATTCATTTAAATATTGTATTCTTTTTTTCTGAAAAAAATCTGTTTAAAATTAAGTTCAAATTAAACCTCTGACATGACTATATAAAACATACATATATCTTCACAGCTTCATTTTAAAGTAATTAGTATTTTTATTCACTTAGCTGGCATGCTGAGAAATAGCTTGTTGCTTCACTTGGGAAGTTTTCCAGGAACCAGACTAAGCACAGTGAACTTCATTTGCTGATAAAACAAATGTTACAAGGCAACATCTCTTTCCTACAAACAACAGACCTGTTGTGTTGCAAGCTTCTAGGTAGTGAACACATACAACGGGTTTTTTTATAGCACTTTTTATGGGATGCCCTGTTTTCCATGATTCAGGAAGTTTGTTTATATTATTACTGAACTTAAATTGTGAAATGAGTTATAAGCTATACTAGGAATGAGCAGGCATTGTTAATTGAAAATAATAAAAATATACATGTATGAATTGACATACAAAATATCACTAAACTTTATTCCCAATAACATTTTAAACTAGTTTTTGTTGCTATGTTCAGAAGTTATTGCATGGTTTAAAAAGTATGGTTCTCAAATGAGTACTTACATAGTTCTCTGGCTGTAATGCTGAGGTTGCACCAAGCATTCATCTCTCGGTCAAGGGGGTAAGTTGTGATGATGGTGCCATTGTCATCAATGTGGAATGTGTTGCTTTTGGTAATAGAATACCTGAACCAAAAAAAAGTTCCTCAATTTTATTTACTCTGTATAACAGTGGTACATAACACCTCTTTAAAAGCAACAAGACAAATTGTTAAGTGCGTGTCCACATAGATAATTAAATTCAGACCAATTTCAGAAAGGTGTATTTATATATTTAAGATCCAACTCAGAGGAAATTGGGGGGGAAAAGACTAAAACACTTAAATTGATGTATGCTCAATCTAAACTCACACTCATTTCTAAGAGAGAATTTTAATAAATGAGTAACTTGTTTAAAACGAAATGGCAAATTGCATTTATAAAGAGAAAGAAGAGAAATACAAATAAATGGGGATAAAATTAATTTTTGTGAACCTCTTTTTTAAGATTTAAAGCAAGATAAAACATATTCTCAGCCTAGACTGTTCTGAGTCTCTTTCCAACACCACATAATTGCTTGTTAAATCTGAGCATCACATTATAATTACTTGATAGCTGACCTATGGGAAATTGCTTGTTTTTGTTTGCTGAAATAAAACAATTTAATAATATTTAATAAATAAAGCATATATATAGGGATGGGCAAAAGTAGATTGATGGTTGTCCATATGGAAAGTAATACAATACTTAATAAATTATAATAAAAGAATAAACTTTTGCATATTCACAACTGTAAATCAACTTTTAAAATTCATGATATGATAAAAGTGGCATATCAAATCTCTGTGGAAAGTTAAACTAGGTTTTTAATAATAAATGGTGCTGGTATTATAGGAATAGCCATTAGAAAGTGATAAACTTAGATCCATACCTTCAGCCTTCCATTAGAATAAAGTTCAAAGGATACCCAGGAATCCTATACCCAGATTACAACATTTTTGGACTTGTCTGCCTTCCCTTATGATTAGTGTCAGATTATAGTTTGGCAGGAATACCACACAAGTGAGATAATCTCTCTCTCTCTCTCTCTCTCTCTATATATATATATATATAGAGAGAGAGAGATATACAGATATACAGATATATACATATATACATATATACATACATACATACATACATACATACATATATACATATATACATATAGATAGGTATAGATATCCCAGGAGTAAGGTTAGTAGATCTAATGTGCTATTAGATCATACATAGAAAGAAGACAGATCATAAAATTCTCTCATGCAAAAGCCTGGAAATTGATCTCCAAATCCACAATGAAAGAAATCTTTGAAGTACTCAGAAAAAGTTTACCTGCCTGCAAATGATTAATAATAAAAATTAAAAAAGAGTAATGACTAGGGTTTGGTGATGGCTTCTCATTGCACAGATATTCCAGATGACTCTGATGAAACATCAATGAGGTTTGCCAAAAATCATGTGGCAAAAGATCAGCAAATTTTAATCTTGAATTGATAGGTCTCTAAAAATATCAATGATTTTTAGCTTGGTGTTCCAGGAAGAATTAGAATCGGAATTACAGAGAACTAAGCTTTAGAGGAATTCAGTTTTAACTCTACTCACTTTTAAACCTTTATAATCAATTTACTTACAGACCCACAGATGGTCACATTTCCTACTTAAGAGATTTGTTGACTAATGAAACATTAGTTTAACAGTTAATATGTTGTTTTAAACATCTAAAATATCCTTTTCTACAATACACCATTTGAAATAAAACCAATCAAATGTTAGAGATTATTTCCAAATTAAAGTTTTTAAAAATTATGATCCTGAGTCAACATTAACATTTTAAGGAACAATCAATAAACACATTTAAGAAAGAGCACATGTTCTGCAATCTATATATATAAAAGGCTAATATGCAAAGTGTCCCCTCGGGAGTTCGACTGGGAGACCAGAAATTCGATTGCTCACTGTGACATGTGCTGACCACCAGGGGCTAGCGCGAAATGAAGGAAGGCCCTGGCTGGCAGCCGGAAGGCCCCAATCAGCCCTGATCTCTGGCCAGGCCTAGGGACCCTACCTATGCATGAATCTCGTGCACTGGGCCTCTAATATATTTCATAAAAAGCCTGGGCTAAAAAGCTTAAACAGTAGAGTTTTGATGCTTAGAAAATTAATCTTTGGTTCACTTCAAATGTCCTTTCATGGACTCTTCATTCTAATATATACAATGAGATACAACTCAGCCATAAGACTAGATTAAATACTGTCATTTGCAAAAGCATGAAAGAATCTAGAGAATATCATGCTAAGCAAAATAAGTCAGACAGAAAAAAAATAAAAAACACATGATTTAACTCATATATAGGATATAAAACTGAAAGCAACAAATGCACAAACAAGAAAAACAAACAAAACTCATAGACACAGACAACAGTATGATGGTCACCAGAGAGAAGAGGGAATGGGGGAAGCAAAGAGTAAAGGGGGGTATAATGTGACAGAAGATTGGGTGGTGGGCATACAATGCAATATGAAGATTATGTATCATAGAAACGTACACTTGAAACCTATATAATATTATTAACCAACATCACACTAATAAATTTATTTTTACAAAGCTAAATGATTAAAATCTGACTGTGCAATGTTTTCTCATTGTTAATGGCTCTTTAAGGCATGATATAAACAAATGATTCTTCCAGGCTTTCTCCTCCAGATGCCTTTATATCTTGTTCTTAATGTTTGTGCGATTACAAAAGTTCTATCCCCACTTCACAGAAGAAACTGAGACATGTGAAAGCCAAGTCTCTATACATTTAACTTTGTTTTCATGATATATTTTGAACATTTGCTAAACCACATAGAAAAAACAACATTTGTGAAAGCAATATATGAAAAGCAATCTTATTTATAAGATACTTAGAAATCTTCGTCTAGAAAAGGCATTGAAAGATATTTTTAATAGGTGCTCACAAACTATTTTTAAAGGTAATTAATTTTGATGTAAAAATAACAATTGTTACTAAATATATATTGTAGAAAATAAGGTAAATAACCACCAGAAGTGATACTATAAAATACATTACCTCTGTAATAGGGTGTGTCTCATATATGCCTAACATTTTCACTAGTAGTAAACACACAACTCTAATAATTTTGTATTATCTTTTAAAATCATGCCATTGTTTTTTATCGACGTTCACAGTCATTGTAAATCATTCATCATTCATTGCCTTATTTGCATCACTAAAATTCAATATTTAAATTGTTTTCAACAAGTTTCTGTAAATTATAACATAATGAAGAACTTAATAATTAAAGCATTTTTTAAAAAATTAGTCTTAAGTATTCTAAGGGAGAACAATAAATAGGTTAATATATCTACTACTTTAAAATCTAAACAATTGATATACTGGGTTATAATTATATATATAACATATATATATATATATATATATATATATATATATATATATATATATATAAAAGGCTAAGCAACTGGCCGACTGGCCAACCGACCGGTAGGTATGATGCGCACTGACCAGTAGGGGGCATACACTCAATGCAGGAGCTGCCAAGTGACAGCAACTTTGCAGAGTGCCCTCTTGCACTTCGGGACCCCTTGGGGGATGTCAGACTGCTGGTTTCAGCCCAATCCCCACAGGCCAGGCTGAGGGACCCCACCTGCTGGAGGGACCCCGCTCACTCAGATGCCTTTGGAGCCCCAGTGCCACCCCAGGTGCAGCTGGCTGGGGAACGACCATGGGAGGTTGGCTCCAGGGCGTGTCTGGCCCTGCTCACCCAGTCAGGCCCCACCGGCCACCTTCTAATTAATTTCCTTTCAATGGGCATGAATCTGTGCACTAGGCCTCTAATAGAAATATTTTTCCTAAAATTACTATAACTAAATAGGAACGATATCTACAAATTAGGAGATGGTTTTTATTAGTAATTACTGTGGAAAACTGTGAGCATTGCTCTGTCTCACAAATGCAAAGAGGTTCCTTCTCCTCTCTGTAGCCTCCCCCACACTCCAAAACACATAGCAGAGCCAGCATTGTCATACATACAGGGAAGTTTGTAGAATTTTCTGAATGTGGAAAATAGATAATTAAGGGAACATGTAACAGATTTTGCTTTTATATCTAACCAGGCCTATGATTTGAATACTGAAAAAAGTAAAGAAGAAAATTGAGTACATGAATGTAACAGACTAGTTTAATAGTGGCAAGTACAGTTTAAATGTAACACAGATATTTATTTCTAACCAATTAGACTTAATTTTTATTCCTTTAAGTGGTATCCTATAAAAAGCTTTGTACATTTTTTTAAAAATATATCTTTATTTATTTCAGAGAGGAAGGGAGAGGGAAAGAGAGATAGAAACATCACTGATGCACTGATGAGAGAGAATCATTGATTGGCTGCCTTCTGCACGTCCCCTACTAAGGATCAAGCCCGCAACCTAGGCATGTGCCCTTGACCAGAATCGAACTTGGGACCCTTCAGTCCCCAGGCTGATGCTCTATCCACTGAGCCAAACCAGCTAGGGGACTTTCTACATTTTTGAATATTATTTTATTTAAATAATATTTAAATACACCACATTTGGATCAACTTTGTTTCTTCTTTGCTAGGGCACCATCACCTCCTTACCCCACTTAATGGAGTTGGTTGCATCCAATTTTAGATGGTGACTGCCTATTTCTTGCATGTTTGCAATTACTTATTTTACTGCTTTTTAACCAATAATGAGGTCACCTATTATAAATTGTCTAAATTGTTGCTAAATTTGATAAGTACTATGCAGAGAAATATAGACATATCCTTGTTACATTCACATCTTATATTTAAGCCAATCTGTGTTCATTCATTCATTACTGCAAAGTTGGCCTTCCAGACATACCTGACAGGACTTCTGTTGTCATCTGGATCTATGGCAGAGACCACGCCCACCGATGATCCCTGTGGGCTTCCTTCAAAGATCTCAAATATGTAATACGGAAGGAGGAAGACAGGAGGTTCATCTTCATCTTCCACCAGGACCCTAATAAAAGTGGTGGAAGCCACAGTGTGATACTTCTTGAGCTGCTCATCAACATGGCGGTTTTTAACTTTTGCTCTAATTTTATAGTAGGTCTGTTGCTCATAATCCACTTTCTACAAAGAAATACAGTGTACATAAAAAAAATGGCTTCAGTAACCCACCACATTACTTAGCAAAAGCAAGTTTCTGTTGTTACATTATCTCAGTTATAGTTAGGTTTTACTTTTTCACTCCCTTAGATTCTTCTTTTTTTAATTTTTCCTTTTTATTAAATTTATTGGGGTGACATTGATTAATAAGATTATGTAGGTTTTATGATTCATGATCTGCATATTGGTTTTACTTTTTATCTACTGGATACCTCTGATATTATTATTAAGTAGTGGCAAAGCAATCTCCTACTTGTACTTTATTATTTTTATCTATTACAAAATGTTTTGGGATAAAAACTATATTTTTTAAATTTAGGTTAAAATTACACTTTTCTGGGCAAAAGTATCTTATAAAATTAAGAATTAATTTCCTGTATTTTAAGGTCTTTTCAAAAGGTTTGTCCTCTATTTGAAATATGTTTTACATATAAATAGAAGCTCTGTAATAAGTAAATCTCATCTCTAAATACCTTTTCTTTCTAAATCATAAAGCACAGGTTATCATTTCAATTACTTAATAAAGCAAAACTAACTGCTTATACAAAATAATCATGTGTTTTTCTGATTTGATTTTGCATTATTCTGCAAAGCAAATAATTTTAATATATCTACCTTTTTCAATATAACAATTCCTTCTTGGGTCTCGTTATTAGTAATGATGTCGAATGTTTGTGATTCATCATTTTCAATGCTGTAATCCATTTCTGCATTCTTTCCTATGTCCCTATCATGTGCCATGATTGTTCCTACAGAAGTACCAATGGGTGCAGATTCGGAGACATTCATGCGGTATAAGCCTTCAAAAACAAAATTCAAGATACTTTGTATTAACATAAGACTCTTCCAATTGTAGAAAATCCCATGAACACTTTTCCACCTTTCATTTTTATAATCTGAACATTTCCTTAATAATATAATTGAGCATCTATTATTGTCCCTTAAATATATCTTAGGAAGTTCTATTACCAGTACATATAACTTTCAAATTTCTATTCATATAAATACATTCTCAATATTCATGGATTTATTTTTTATTGTACCCTTCAACCATCCCAAATTAAATTTGATAAAAAGAGCTTTTCAATTTCACTAAAGCATTCTGATACCTAAAGTTACCAATAAATGTAAGCATGAATTAAAGATGGGAGAGACTAAAAGAAAATAGTTGAGTTCTAAGTATGATGGTTTGATTTGAAGATGTTGAGCCTAGATTCCATTAAACATAGTGGAAGTGAAAAAGAAAGTTGGATCCTTAAAATTTGGAAAGTGGATATAGTGGAAAATCTGTGTTTAAATTAGATGACCCTACTGCTTTAGCCATAACAAAATAATGACAATTGTACCTGAAATGCAGAGATAATAAATAGAAATAACTGAGCTCCTTTCCTTATTTGGCAGAAGAATCTTGTATAAAACTGGAAACGAACTAGCAATTCATATATTATTATTTGTAATATATTCTTAAATGTAGGAAATAATCATATATGTTCATATTCTAAAGATTGAAACTTCTTAGAATTTAAAAAAAATAACCATGCAATGTAATTTTCTTTAAAGGGACTCTTGATCTTCTTAGAAGCATAAAGCAAGTCACTTCACACGTCACCTTGTAATACGTTCCTTTATTTTTTAAGCGACAGGAATGTTACTTAAAAGTTGCTAATATTTTACTGTGTAAGGAAATAACAGTTTAACTAAACTGCAGTTTTTATTTCATTGTGGGAAAATGAAAAGAATTGCTTATTTGATTGCACAAATTAAAAATTGCCAACAAATTAATCTGGAGAACAGAGTGACACTGCACTAAACCTGAAAGCGTATGCTTTAAACAATTTGATAATTCAACACTTTGTGCTGTTTTCCATACTTTCAAAAAATATTTTGGACAAAAAATGCTTATAAGAAGTGCAATGGATGGCAATAAAGAAAAGTAGCTTGTACAAGAGTAAGGAGGCCAGCATGCTTCTTTTTTGTAAGAATAGTCAATACATACATTTTCAAATAATTATGGTGTGGGACGGGAATAGGGAAATCATTTTGTAGAATGAGGTAACTTTATGGTATTAGTTATTAGTTACTAAACTATCATTGCGCATTAGGATTCTGGGTAACTAACAGGATTCAAAATGAGTATTTCAGTTTTTTTTTTAATAACTGATAAATATTGGTTCAAAAAACTAAAAAAAGCAGCTGAAGTTTGGAAGACTTCTCACCATGCTTCATTGAGAGCTCTCTTCCTTCTAGTCTTAAACTAGCTTTTTCACCTTTATATGAATAAAATGTAGACCAGATTTATTCAATGAATTCAGCTACCATTTCTCTATATGTATTATATGCCAATTATTTTATAAAGTTCTCAGCATTTCAGATTTACTTAGACATTATCTTCTTGCCTTTAGGGCATATTCATGTTGTGGAGAGAGTCACAACACGATACAATTCATAATGAGGAGATGAAGGTCACAAACTGCTACTCCATTGCCTACCTTCCACCTGAAGAGGAGCTTTTTATTGACTCATAAGATGTAGCACAAAGGGTGAAAAGTTGCAATGATGTAGGATGGATAAATTTTAAAAATCTAGAAATGAGTTTTAGAAATGTAGATCATGGTGATTATACTGTATTTGGTAACAGAAATTTTCTAAGAGAGTATATATCTCTCAGTTTCTTTCCACACACACACACGCACACACACACACACACACACACACACACACACACATCCACGGTGTGTGGAGATGGACAGGTTAGTTCGACTGCAGTAATGATTTCACTACGTATATATCAAAACATCATGTTGTACACCCCGAATATGTATAATTTCTATTTAAAAGAAAACGCAGTAGCTACATTTTAAAATTGGATGATAGCACAGAAATAAAAATTCAGAATTCTAATATTTTTCAAAAGTTCAAAAAATCGGTTAACCCTGGACCTGACACAAATTGGCTACACTGAGTAGTGTCTGCATCATTTAGGACTGTGTGTGTGTGTGTGTGTGTGTGTGTGTGATCTACTTTCTTTGCTTCATGCTTATCGAATTTTCCTTCTATCATGATAATTTCTCATGATTTATGGAAATGCTTGCAAATTTATTTCTGTAGCTAAGAAAGTATTCCCTGAAAAAGAAACTCCTTAGAAAATAAGTTCCTCCTAGGAATGTCATAAGAATTTCTTTCTGAAGCACACCATGTGATTTAACTTGTACTTACTACTTAATTCTCAGATCAGATGTGACCTTTTCTTGCTACAAAAATAAAAAAATAGATATACTCATTTTATTTTTTTATTTTTTTTTCCAAAACCAGTGCAGCTTTATTGGCTCAGGCGATGGACATTATCATTGTCTGGCCTGCCCTGTGCTTCCTGCCAAACCGATATACTAATTTTAAATCATTCCTGGTAGTAGGTAGGAGAATGATGCCCAAATTTATTTGTGTCATAATACCCTCAAAAACATGCAATAGGGAATTAAGGTTTTAGATGGAATTTATATTGAATTGTGGACATAATCTTGGTTTATCCAAGTGGTCCCAATGTACTCACATGTGTCCTTAAAAGTGGAAGAAGAAATAAAAGTGTGGGTCAGAGTGACGGCAGTGAGAGAAGGATATGACACCCTTTGGTGCTTCTGAGATCTGTGGCCATGCACAAAATCCAGAAAGAGGCCTCTAGGAGCTAAGCATGTCCTTTAGTTGACAGCCATTAAAGAAACAGAGACTTTTATCCTACAAACACAATAACTGAATTCTAGGAACACCCAAACGCAAGGAAATAGGTTCTGCCCTAGAGCCCACAGAAAGGATGGCAGCCCTGCAGACATTATTTTGCATGATCCTACTTGGCCTGCTGACATGCTTATTAGACATCTTTAAGATAGTAAGTCAGTGTTAAGACATGAAGTTTGTGGTGATTGGTTAGAGAAGCAATTGAAAAATAATACATTACTCATTCCTTTGTATTTTACTTCACGCTAATGAAAATAGGCATGTCTTAGAACAATTAAATTTCTTTTATATCATTGTAGTGCTGTAGAAGTGCTTTTAGAATACACACTAACACCTGCATATATTCAACATACTTATAATTACGGTATAATAAAAACTCAAGATGCTTTCTACTTACCTTTTTTAAATGTAGGGATGTTGTCATTAATATCAGAAAGTGTAATTAATACACTCGTTGTTCCAGACAGTGCTCCGGGCAGACCAATCCTGTCTTTGGCTTGAACAATTACCCAATATGAATCTTGCAGCTCTCTATCTGTTTTAGAAGATGTTCTTATAACTCCTTTAAAAGTTTGATAAACTCCAATTATTATTTTATTATTACCCATGATATATTCCTAGTTAATTTCAAGAATTCAACCATATTATCATTCTTTTGACACATTTTGAACTACTACAATGTGCCAGACACTGCTCTAGATAAAATAATAACAATAATACAAAATTAAACAACAATTCTACCTGGACTTTCATGGGCCATCACAATATTAAGGACAGTAGTAGACCCTTAATAAAATCCCATTGTATGATAACCCACAGGTAGAGAAGAAGACTGTATTATTTTTACCTCAATCTATTTTCTACTATCTTCTCTAACATAATGTTAGTGTGCTACAATTAACTTTTCCTCTTAACTTGGAATAAGTTAGGTTATTATGGGTAAATGTGTAAATTACAATACCAAATGTATGTAAAAATATTGTGCACCTGTGATGTCTATTTTGAGTCATGTTGAATAAAGAAAGATTGGTTTCTGACACTATTATTCATAATCTACCAATAGAGATGAACACACGCACAGATATTTGAACTCAAGATGAACCATGATGAATATGTTGATACATGTCCACTATCTATGAAGTCATTTAGTGAAAAAAATCATCACTGAATAAAACAGAAAAAATGTCAGCAGTTTACAGGACAGGGGAATGCAGTCCTAAAGATTTGGGGAACACGTGAAAAAATACAGGAAAGGTAATGGTCAATCCTCAAATGTGTCTGGAAAAAGGAATGCATTAAAAATTTGTGATACCAGGTTGTGTGTGTGTGTGTGTGTGTTTTAAAGAAAGATAAAATAGCTACATTGTGAGAGGATTTAACTGTGGATAGAGTATTCCACAGTTATAATCTATTATGTGAGTCAGTATGAAAACCATTGAATATATTAAATAGATGCTGCTAGTATCTACCTATATGTAACTCAAGAGAGAATTGTTTTATATCAGCAAAGGAGAATAGTATTTGAGCTTCTGATATATCCAAAGATGTAGAGATCAGTACATCAGTGAGTGAGAGGAACATAGAGGCCTTCACTCCCCATGTGGGGAGCTTCCATGAACTTTGCCTATTTTATTTTCAACTTTTCTTCTCACCTTCAGACTGAAGAAAGGATATATATTCCCAGAGCCTCTTATACACACTGAAATTTACAGTTTCATGTTTTTTGGCTCTCATCTGTCTCGCTGCCCATTCCACCTCTCCTCCTTAACTAACTTGCTCAATATATTTTTAGAAAATAGTGAGAATTGGGAACAAAGACAGTGCTTAAAATGGTCAAGAAGCCCCAATATGACCCAGCACATGTCTGTTCTTCAGGTACCTCATTTTCTACTCTCCTGCTCTGTGCTTTTCTACATTGGCTCTGGTCTAAGAGCTTCAACACTCTCCCATCTCAGGAATGTCTCTTAGATTCCATAACCTGAAATGCCCTTCCATGCCCTTCACCTACAGGCTCAGCTCTGCATTCTGGTTTCAGGGTATTCTGTCTTGACCATCCAATATAAAGTAGTCCTCACTTTCTTTCTCTTACTGGATCTTGTTTGTTTCAGTTAATAATAATATTCACAAACTGAGTGTATGTATTCATGAGTATTCAACATGTTTAATATATATTTGTAAGTTCCAAGAAAGGAATTCATGTTCTTTTTATAATTATTTAAGGGTGTAATATTATAAATATTCAGTATATTGCATAATGCCTGTTAACATAATTCACCCCTTTCAAACAAGATTGTGTGAGGGAATTAAAACCTAATGTCTTAAGTAATCCACTGCAAGTATTAAAATAGCTGTTGTCCTGTGCATCCTGAATAATAGAAGCTAGGTATCATCCTTGATAGAATTAAAAATAGAGTCACTCAAGTCATATTTTTCTGAATCTGATTCTCTCAAGAAACTCTAATTGAGAAAGAAAGGCTGAGACGTTTAATATTTGCTAATTGAGCGAATTGATAAGAAATGTTTAAAGGTCCAATAGAATGCTCTAATTCGTTTAAGCTTTTCATGTTACCAAAATGAAAATAATAATTTGCCTCTTAAAAAAATATAGTATTTTCCTTCTTTTGAAATTTGCCACATTCTTGGCAGTTAGCTACAAACTTGTTTGTTTTATTTTTGTTTCTTTATTTTCCATGTTTAGAGACTATAAGCTCTTAAAGGCAGGATTCATATGGGCTTAATCTTTGTTTTGGATATGGCAATCAATATTTTTAAAATGAATTAGTGTCATAGAACTCTTATGCACTTAATTGACATATTTAAAAGAACAGAAAAATGTCCTATTTATTTTATAAAGTATTCAATTGATTAATGGAAATTGGAAAAGCAATTTTTTTAAATATATTTTTTATTGATTTTTTACAGAGAGGAAGGGAGAGAGATAGAGAGTTAGAAACATCGATGAGAGAGAAACATCCATCAGCTGCCTCCTGCACATCTCCCACTGGGGATGTGCCCGCAACCCAAGTACATGCCCTTGACCGGAATCGAACCTGGGACCCTTCAGTCCGCAGGCCGACGCTCTATCCACCGAGCCAAACCGGTTTCGGCTGGAAAAGCAATTTTTATACTTAAATTTTTAAATATAAATAAAAATACATAAAATGCAGAAATACATCTTTGAAAGCAAATGCCTTATATCAGTTCCTACATCCAGCTGTAAATTCATGCTTAATATTAGTCATTCTGGTTGGGTTTTTGGTGTATCTCACTGTGGTTTTCATTTGCATTTCCATAAAGATTAACGAGGTGAGCATTTACACTAATAGATAAATATGTAAATTGACCATGCCTCCGCGATGCCCCACAGCCAATCAGGAGGGAATATGCAAATTAGCAGGACAAAGATGGCAGCAGCCACGGAGCCAGCCAGAGCAGGCAGGAGGCTTGGGTCACCCCCAACAACAGAGGAAGCCAAGTTTCCCGCCCATCTGGGCTGGCTGCCAAAAGGACGGTCCTGTGGACAGTGGCCACAGAGCAGGCTGGAGACAGTGGCAGGTTTGGATCGCCACCAGCAATGGAGGAAAGCTTGGCTTCCTCCGTCGCCAAGGGCAACCCAAGCTTCCTGCCTGCCCTGGATGGCTGCTGAAGGAGGGGCCTGTGGGCGGTGGCCACAGAGCTGGCCTGAGCTGCAAGAGGCTTGGGTTGCCCAAGCCGGCCACAGAGGGAGGGGCCTATAAAAGACTCTCAGCCCTTCACCCAGGGTGTGCGGGTCCTCCTGGGGCATGGCCAGCCTGAAAACGGCCCTCAGCTCCTTATCCAGGCTGGCCAAACCCCCATGGGGTGAGGGTCCCTGCTGGGGGATGTGGCCAGCCTGCAAACAGCCATCAGCCCCTCACACAGGCCGGCCATGCCCCACCAGTGTGAACCCTCACCCCATGGGGGCATGGCTGGCCTGAAAACTGTCCCAGCCCCTGGCCCAGGCTGCCCCACCCCCCAAGGGAAAGATAGATCCATGCTTTCAATGATCAGCAGGGCCGGGGTAAAAATAGGCTGCACAATGTAGCAGGAGTGCCTGCTGAGCCGGGAGAGCACCAGACCTGGCTAGGCCCCGATGTCTGGTTCCGTGAGTTGATAGAAGGAGC
>NW_005871084.1:7935083-8199761 GCF_000147115.1 Myotis lucifugus
TTTTATAGAGGGACTTCCTACTCCGGTTTAGGCCCGATCCCTGTTGGGTCGGGCCTAAACCGGCAGTCGGACATCCCCCAAGGGGTCCCAGATTTGGGAGGGTGCAGGCTGGGCTGAGGGATACCACCCCCATGCACAAATTTCATGCACCAGGCCACTAGTTTTTAATATGATTGTAAGCTTTTTTATAATAATATTTTTGTCAACTGCTTATAAAGTTCTTTTCCTCATATTTTGAATTGGGTTATCTGTCATTTTTTATTGATTTGCAAGAATCCTTACATATGTGTTATGACCCACACACAAACCATTTGTGGTATGAGTGTGTGGAGCCCAATCTTTCAGCCTTAGAAAAATCATTTAAAAGACTAGAAAATGATTAAATGTTTAAAATACAACCCCTTTATTTATTTTATTTTTTGTATAACAACAGGTCTGCAATACAACATGTTTGTAAGCTGAGAATTTTTCCTGTTATATTTGCCTACTTTGAATTATGTTGAATTGCACTTGGTTTCATTTAGAAATACCTGTTGTTGGCTCAATGGAGAAATATGGTTGGCCATGTAGTAACTCGTATATAAGACGAGCATTATTATTACATAAAGGATCATCAGCATCACTTGCTGTCACCTGGATGACGAATGTCCCTAAAGAGAAAGTAAAGACAAAAGTTAGTACAATGATGATATACAACACAAGACCAGTCTACATCCTTGTTCTGAATTTCAAAACCATGTATAATTTCTATATAGACAAGAGGCTATAACCTCATACGATGTAGAATTTTAAATATCTATGTCTATGACATAATTAAATGTAATTGTTGAACAATCCATTATACTGTGTGATTCAGGATTTTCAAAGGTGTGTTACTAGCAGAGAAATAAAACAAAATTGGAAACACTTTCCTTCAAAAATCATGGTGTGATCAGCACCTCCAAAATTGGAGAATATTGATGAAATTTTAATAAATATTATTTAAGTAAGCTGGAAATAGTATCAAGTTAAGAACAGGTATAACTATTTTGCCTGTTTAATTTTCTTCTATAAACTCCCTACTTGTTTAAAGAACTTTTGTTTTTAATGCAAAGCAAAATCTACCAGATACTGATAAGTAAGCATTATCATTAAATCCAGTAGTAATTAATAGAAATATGAAAAATAAGTACTTGTATATTTAAAATTAATGCTCAACTTAAATTTCTTGGAATCTAGCATTATGGGTCTTTTTGAAAAATTTCATTTATTGATTCATAATGTTCTATGTCAGTAAGAATGTTAACACAAATAGCACAAAGTCAAGTTGCCTATGTGATTTTTTTTGCAACTAGCATCCTGTATTTTTAGTTTTCTAATTTTATAAACTGAGAAACTGTAATAGAAAGCCCTTCTATTCTTCAGTAATAAAACTTTTGAAACTTTACCATATTCCTTAATTATATGTAACTGAAGGCCAAGTGCAAGGGGGAGGGGGGCATGACCTGTGGGAATTGGCCCACTGTGGGAGCGCTGCTCATCCCAGTCAGGCTAGCAGTGCTCCCACTGTGGGAGTGCACTGACCACCAGTGGGTAGCTCCTGTGTTGAGTGTCTGCCCCTTGGTGGTTAGTGTGCATCATAGCGACTGGTTGACCAGTTGTTCTTGTCGCTCCACTGTTTGGCTGCTGGGCTTTTATATAGAGAGAGATGTTTGCTGTTTTGTCTTAGTATTTTGATGTTAGTTATTTAACACTTGTTTTAGATGGTTCAAGTACTCAAAATGTACACACGTTTGTTTCAAGTGTTTTATTTTTTTTTAAATATATTTTTTATTGATTTCAGAGAGGAAGGGAAAGGGAGAGAGAGATAGAAACATCAATGATGAGTCATTGATTGTCTGCCTCCTGCATGCTCCCTACTGGGGTCGAGCCCACAACCCAGGCATGCACCCTTGACCAGAATCGAATCCGGGACCCTTCAGTCTGCAAGCCAATGCTCTACCCACTGAGCCAAACCAGCTAACGTTGTTTCAAGTGTTTTAAAACTTATTTCTGCCACTTGTGACACTATGGATGGATCTTAAGAGCATTAAAATAAGTTAAGTCAGACAAAGACAGACAAATACCACTTAATATCATATGTGAAATATAAAAAAACTGAACTCATAAAAACAGAGGGTAGATTGCTGGTTACCAGGGACTGTGGGTGGGGAAATTGGGGAGCTATTGATCAAAGGATACAAAATTGCATTTAAAACATAAATTCTGTAGAAATGCACAACATAGTGATTATCATCAAATATATTTTTTATAAACTTCAAAGCTGCTGAGAAACTAAATCTTATAGGTCTCACTACTAAAAGAAATGATAATTATGTGACGTGATGGAGATGTTAGCTAGTGCTACAGTGGTAAGCATAATGCAATATATAAATGTATCAAATCAATACATCATACATCTTAACTTTACACAATGTAATATTAAAATTATATCTAAATAAATAAATAATAAATAAATAAATTATTGTAGTGCTTGTGAAGTTATTTCAACAAAAGCTTTCTTAGGAACCACCAATTCAACCAGTTTTTATTGGGCAAGATGTTCTTTTAACTACTCTTTTTTTGACACATCCATTTACTTCTCCTGCAGCTTCTCATTTTTTCCATTTCATTTCTTTCCATGGGAGTTTTCTGACCCTAGGTTGCAGAACTAGACTATCTGTATTTAGCTTCAGAAATAATAGTCAAAATCATGGTATGGTTAGTTGTTGACCAAAAGAAATTCTTTGTATTAAAGCCTTAGATTTTCTAACACATGATTATTTCTCATACCCCATGGAAGAAGCTACAAGTAAAAAGGAGATATCTACAAAATTCACTCTAGTTTATTGCAGTGCACCTACTATTAATATTATTTAAAAAAAATTAAAGCAGGTAAACTTTGGGTGGTAAACACACAATGCAATATACAAATGATGTATCATAGAATTATACAAGTGAAACCTATATATTCCTATTAACCAATGTCACCCAAATAAATTTAATTAAAATGGTGAAAAAATAAATAAAAATAAAAAATTTGGGAGAAACGTTTCCAGGAAAATTCCTGAAATAAAATAGGGTGAAGCAGAGCTGTTCTGGGTAAAACTGGACATAGAATTACCCTACTTCAGAACACCTGTGACAATATAAAATGACCCTGGGATTATGTATAAAGGAAAGCGACAATTCCCCAGAATAGATATGTGCATATTAAATTGCCTCACCCTTAACACATACTATTCCATCTTAAGACTCCATCCTATGATTAGAATTAAATATTAAAAGTTTAGGCTAGAAAACTGTGGTACATCTACACAATGGAATACTATGCTGCTGTAAATCTACACAATGGAATACTATGCTGCTTTAAAAAAGAAGGAATTCTTACCATTTGCAACAGCATGGATGGAACTGGAGAGCATTATGCTAAGTGAAGTAAGCCAGTCAATAAAGGAAAATACCACATGATCTCACTCATTTATGGATAATAACGACCATTATAAACTGATTAATAAAAATAGATACAGAGGCAGAGCAGCATCAAACAGACTGTCAAACTACAGTGGGAAGGTGGTGATGGGGGGTAATAGATCAACCCAAGGACTTGTATGCATGCATATAAGCATAACCAATGGACACAAGACACTGGGGGGTAGGGGAGGCCAGGGGAAGGTCAAGGGGAGAAAAAAAAGGAGACATATGTAATACTCTTTATAATACTTTAAGCAATAAAACAAAATTTTTTTTAAAAAGTTTAGGTTGGCTAAATCCTTGAAATCGAGTTAGAAATGAATGCAAACCAGTCTTCTCTTGGGAACTGAGGGTGCCTAGGTCAGCATGAATTTTTGAATGGAGTCACATTCACTTGATCAGCTATATCATTGTAAGAGCAAACAATTGCATTTGCTGTCTAAAGATTTTCTTAAATCCTTTTTTTTATCTATTCGTTTTAGTGAACAAAGGTTTAAATACAATAATTATTCTCTCAGAATCATACAAATATTCAATAGAATAATTCTGGGTTCTATTATCACTTTGACAGTTGCTATTGTCTGCCAATATCACCCTTGAGAGACTTTTTCAAAAATGCAAATTTAAAATCAGTTTTACTTTTCCAGCTAGCTTCTGTATCTTCAGAACTATTATTTTTTTGCAAAACAACTTTATGATAATAAATTTAAGAGATATTTGACTTCGCCTATTTTTCATAGACTTTATTGCAAAAATGTATTGTTATGTATGTTACCCAAGATGTAAACTTGTACCAGTGCTTGAGAGAAAAATTATAGTTTAGTACTCTCAGAATCTTCATTTGCTGACATATTTTTTTATTTGTTATAACACAGATAGAAAATTATAATGAAGTAATGGTATGTCAATATAAAGTATTTATTATTTGTGAGTAATTACATATAAATTATGCTTTGTGTGATAATGGTAATAAATGCTAAACCTTTTTGAAGATTGCAAGCATTATTGATAGCGTCAATTATATTCCCAACACTTTAGACTTATTTATCTTTAAGAGTAAATGTAACTAATGTAAGAATAATGTAACTCTGTCAATGTTGATTTATATGGACTTTAGTATAGACCAGCAGTATAACAAAGGACTAAATGATTCTCACCCAAATGTTGTTGAATATTTGTTAACAGAACTGTATTAGATGGTGATGTCTCATATTTCACACAGAATGCTTCATCTTCTAGTGATTATGGGAGGCATTCAAACATAAAAATGGAAAAGAGTGATAAATTTTGATATGCAGACTAGTTTAGACATCATGTAAGCAATAGAGAAGTCAGCTATCTGTGGCTAGAAAATTAAGAAGTAAAGTTTGGATTTATAGAATACTAAACAAACAGCACACTATAGTTTAATATGGGGCTTGAATGCCAAGATTTGAACTGTAGATTTCAAAATGGCTCATTTATTTTTATATGCAATGTTTTTGTTTTAAACTCAGTGGTAAAAATAATAACAGCCTTTTCTTAGAATGAAGTTATAAATTGTTTAGCAGGAAAGGTATTTTCACTTGCATTTTTAGTACAGGTACACTTTGATTAATCTGAAACAAATTTATTGAGAGGATATTGACTTGTATAATGGTCAAATTTAAAGTAGCACAAATTAAACAATAGTATTTTGACATACAGTCTGAATCTGTGAGTTTTGGCAATAACAAAAATAGATATAAGATATTCGATGATCTAGTAAAAATGTAATTTTCAGAAATTAAATCCATGATGGAAATGGTGGTTTAATCCATGCATCTGCTCACTCCTTCATACTGAGAACTTATTTTATCAGTGCAATAATTATTAGTTATTTACAAGTATTAATTGGCCCATCCTTACTGTGAGTATACTTGAGATGCAATTACTTTACAGCTTAAAATCTCCAGATGACACTCAAGAAAGAGATGGCATTTCCCTCTTGTCCATGCACTCATTCACTTAATCATCCCAAACCTCAGGTACTGTTTTACTCTTGGCCTATTAGATCTTATATTTTTGTGTGGAAGAAATATACTATTTGCAAACCCAGACTAATGAGTGAGGAAACAGAATGTTTTATCATAGTTCCACCTGATAGTTCTAGTTTAAAAGTATTGCATTTCAAAGGTAAATGTAATCAGTACAAACCTATCATTACTTGTAAATGAATATTACTTGTAAATAAATATTACTTGTTAAATAAGCAATGCATGGTTTAAAATTTTCTTGGTTTTCTCTTTTCATGATCCTCAAATGTAGATTCCTTTTAATAGTCTACCAAGTTCTAAGTTTAAAGAACAGGTTTAAATATAATACTTAGTAGTAGACTCTAATACAACACAAATCTACTTAAGAAAGACAATAGAGAATAAAATTTTTCACTGGTTGCTTTATAAAAGATAAAATGGGGAATTTGAAAGCAAATTAACACTCAAGGACCTGTTAAATGGCAATGCATATGGAGAAGAGATAAAGAATTAAAGATACATTCAAATAAAATAAGGTCCACACTATCTATTAATTAAATATTGAGACTGAGGGAAACAGAAAAAATACATATAATATAACCAGTTCCTTCACAGCAAATTTAATAACTGTAAGCATTTTTTCAGAGGGAGACCATCTACAAAATGATTGATAGAGCAATGGGAGTGTTCCACTATTTCCATATTAGAAAGTATTTCTGGTTGCAGCTGCCCATCATGCTATTGACCCCTTCCATCGCTGGACAGATACGAAAAGTGCTCATTGCTTTTGGTATGATTCCATACAAAGCCTGGACCCTGGATTTACTTGTAAAGAAATATTTATTCGTACTTCCACAGACTACATTAAATTACATAGACTGACTAGGTTAATATGTACTGGGACCTCTAATTGCAACGTGTAAGTGGCCAAATATCGTACAGACCAAACCGATGTTTTGTGATCTCCATCAAATCAACCACAGCATGGCTACACGTGGTGCCATGATACAAATACTGTATTGTACACACTGGAATCTCATTGTGGGCTCACTCTCCAACTCTATAAAATGCCCATTATGTACCTCCTCTCTCTAAAATTCCTCCCCTCTGCTCTCAATTACTGCCTTTGCCTCAGGCATCACTGATTAAATAGAAATAATCATGTGTTACCTGGTTTGTTAACAATCAATATGTTAACCTACCTGGATCTGTCCCCTCTATTATTCCTTTAGATTTCATCACTCTTTCTCTTCTCAAAAATAGTTTTCTAGCAGTCACATCCCTTTTATTTTGCTTCAAAATACTCTTCTTTTGCATCATTTCCTATAGTATACAACTATGCTATTAAATATCCCATCTTAATAAATAAACAATAATTTTTTTTAAAATTGCCTTTACATTTCACATCCCTCTCTCTCCTGCCTCACATCTCTATTTTTTCCTTGCATAGCACTTTTAAAGAGGCTAAATTAACTGTCAATCACCTTTTCTCCTACCATTCATGCAATAGAATAATTTCCAACATAATGTAGTGACACAAATTCAACCAAATTACTCTTACTGAAAATACTAGGGGCCTTCAACTTGCTAAATCAAAATCAGGGCTATCTTGATTTTATTCAACCTCACAGCAGCATTCCACATAGTTGAAGGATCTCTTCCATTGCAACATCTCATCTCATCTTTCTCTTCTTCCTATATCAATGGCCAATCCCATTCATACTAATTTACCAGTCAACTCCCATTTGCTTAACAATCGATTTACCAGGTATGTTTTTCTCATCTCTACCTGTATTGTCTACTAAGAGGATCTCATATAGTGCCATGACCTACATGCTCACTACAGTGGGGCCTTGACTTACGAGTTTAATTCGTTCCGTGACGGTGCTCATAACTCAAATTACTTGTATGTCAAATCACTGTGATGTTCGCTGTGCCAACTAGTGGTGGGGTATCTGAAGCTGGCTCGTAACCTGAATTTTTTTGAGCTTGCAACTCAAAGCAAAAAATCGGTCGAGAGATGGCTCATATCTCAAAAAAACTCATTAGTCAGGACACTCGTAAGTCAAGGCCGCACTGAATAGGCCAATAACTTTCATACTTATAATGCAATCTTCATAACACTGCTTTTCCTAGAACATGGGATGGCTGTCCTCTGTATCATTCCCTTCAAATTTCACCTACTAACATGTCCCCACTTCCTTCAATCAATTAATCATCAGCATACTTTTCCCATACTGAACACTTTCATAGCATACAGTATCAAATATTATCTTTTTTATTTAAAATAGGTATTGTTTGTATTATAACTAAAACATAAGTTTCATACTGGTGATTACTAGTAACTCTATATATCTCTTTCACAATCGAATCCGCAGTTTCAAAGGAAAGTTCCTAGAACATGTTAAATTTATAATATGTGCTTATTGAAGAAGAAGGATGAGGTGAGTAGAGAAGAGAAAGAGAAGGAGAAAAAGAAGGAGGAGAAGGAGGAGGAGGAGGAGGAGGAGGATCGAGGGGGAATAAATAATGTTTCATTGCCTAGCTACCAAATGGAACAATATTAATATGTCCTTTAAACCTAATAATAATTGGTTGTAATACATATTATACAATTAAAGTTATTTATGCTTTAATTAAAGATCTATGTTCTGAATACATGTAGAAAGAGGTCTTTAAATTGCTACCTGGAAGGTTAAAAAACAAAGAAATCAGGAAAATGTACAATGGAATATACATTTTTATACTCACTGGCTAATGAATCAAGTGTTAAGGTAAAACAGTTTTTGAGCATGGAAGCAAAATTTAAAATGATCATTATTAAATCACATTTAAGTTTATCATGTTAGTAAATTATATACATTTAATTTAATTACATATTGTGTTATCAAAATTATCTTGATGGGGGTGGGGCTGGCCAGTCTGGATCTCACCCATGGGGGTGGGGCTGGCCGGGTCTGTGTCTTGTGTAATTTCGAGGCTCACATGGGTGGCCAGGGACTTGATTCTGGTTCCCATGGTGTGCCCCAGACTCTGACATGGGGAAGATTTTCATATATATTTTACTAATTTTCTTTCATCTTTGACACTTTTATTATAGAGAAATGGCAAATAGCAATATTAAAATATATCCTCCAATTAGTCCTTTTTAATGTGCATGAATTTTATGCACCGGGTCACTAGTTTCAAATATTTTACTTAACATGCTTGTAAAAGGAAGTACAAATGTAGAACTTTCAAATAATTCACTTCCAATTCATATGCTCAACATCTCAAACTTGTTTACATTGCTAATATATGTTTGATGTCGATTAATACGTAATACCTTCTGGAGACATCTCTGGTACAACAGCCGCATAAGGTTCATGTAGGAATTTTGGTGCATTGTCATTGATATCTGTAACTTTGACAACAAAGTCAGATTCAGGTTCCACAGCCTTTCCAGTAGTTCTGTCTATTAAATGGGCTTTTAGATTGTAGAAGGCCTGTTTTTCTCTATCCAGCTTCTGTGCCACAGATAAGACACCTGTTGTTTCATCAACGAAAAAAATACTTTCGGCTCCATCTCCTGAAATCCTGTACTTCAAAGACTTGGATCCATTGTGCATATTTGAGCTCAGCTGCAAGTGCAAAGAGTGGTCATTTAGTTTCCATAGGTGTCGAAATGGGCAAGTCAATTATAATGGTTTTATTTTCTAGTCTTCTTATTATTCCCCAAGTTAATAATTCCATACAACTCCCATATAATATTTAAAAAGGTATAATATTAACTTTAACATTAAATTCTATCTCCACATATATTCTACTCAATTACCAAATGTACCTGTTCTCTTTGCGCTCTCATTATTTTTATATTTTAAAAGCAAAGTAAATCTGTTTATCTTTGTGTTAATGTAAATTTGAATTTCAGATATAAAAAAGTGTTATTATGATATAGAGAACATTGGTTGTATTTTTTTATATCTAAATTACTTTTACACAAAGAGGAAAACCTGCCATAAGCTCCTAATCATTGTGAACCCATGATCTTCTTGTTTCATCACTTATGAATATGCCCTTCTTCAAAGTAAGAGCTTCTCTGAAATTTTACAAAGTGAACCAAGAAATAAAATCTTAAATTCATAACTTTCTGATAGCTCAAGATATAATGTATTATTCCTGGCTAATTAATAAATTGTTCTATATGCTTGGGGGAGAATATCTGAATATATCTAAAACAACTAATTTTAATAACACATTGAGTATCACTGCCATACAATAAAAGAAATTGGTACTACTAATAAAAAGCTAATGAAAAAGTTCTAGCTATCTTAATTTGACAATTCATTATCATAAAATAAAGTCTTCATGACCTAATAATAAGAAATTAAGGTAAACAAATGTCCTTCATCATTTTGATGTAGGTTGAAAATTTGATTCAATATTGGAATGAAAATAAGTCAAGTTTAGTAATGTATACATGCTTTTCAAGTACATTGATAGACTAATTTCCATAAATCAGTGAGCTTGGTTTTTATAAGAACCCAGATTTAAGTTAAAAAAATATTTTCTCAAACATCTTCTTCTTAATGTCATAAGATGCATCAGTTACACACATTTCAATTTCATGGATTCAGGTATTATTAAATTTCTATATCCCCATTCAAAAATATTTTCTCAATCATGCAGTTATTATCAATTTGGCAAATCAACATGACTTTAAATTTTTACTTAATTGTGCTCTCCAAACTTAATCACTTTTTAAAAATAGGTCAAAAAGAAAGTTATCTTGGACACCTCAGCTACATTTTATTTTTACTAGCTATTTACTTACAAGCACCTAAACATTCATTATTACTTTCTTTTAAACAAGTTATCTATATATTATTATTTAAGCCTAATGAAGTTGATTAGAGGGGAAATTACCGCATTTTCATAAATATGTTTACAGAATGCAAAAATAGGCAAAGCCAGGGAGGAGAAAAATAAAAAACAAACAAACTAGAAAATGTGGCAATGAGCCAGGGAGGTAGTCTGTCTGGACTGCACTGATGCAATGAGCCAGGGAGGTAGTCTGTCTGGACTGCACTGATGCACTTCCCTGTAGAACCTTACTCACTAAAAGCCACACGCCCCTGTTGGCCTGTCATTCTTTCAATGAATGGAGAGCATATGGAGTTCTGTGGAGTCCACTGTAAATGTGGTTAGAGAGACTCAGTTAAGTAGCAGACACTTAACTACAGACCTCCTTTATGGTATTCTGCCTGTGATTTACCTGCAGTCATCTTACAAAATGAAAAGGGAGGAGAAATATTACTTTCAGGACATGTGTGCATGCAGTTTGAATATGTGCCTAAGACCAGGTCTAAGCTTTTGGTTGAATGTACCCATATACATTTGGACAATGGAATAGATGAGCTCCTATGGAATCTGGACATCAGGCTAACACTGCAGTTCTCCTGAAAGGGCTAGAAAAAAGAGTTAATGAATTCTGAGTGCTTCACCCTTTGGGCCCAATTAAATTTTAGTGCCAGTTAATTAGCAGTTAAACTTACTTCAGTTCATTCATCTATAGAAAGAGCTTTACAGAACAGGACTTGATATTGTAATTACCTCTATTTAAAGAAAATCAAAGAATAATAAAAGCCAAAAGTATAAATAGGAAATGTTCTTTCTCATTAAGGAAATTCTCTTACAATATATTCTTATAAGAAAGTGAAAATAATAATTCTTTGTATTTCAACTTCACTAATCAAATGAATATGTAGGCTCTTGAAGCTACTCAACTGTAAAAGAATTTGGTATTAACCTGCTTCATTAAAAATTAATGAGGTGTATATCAACACCTGCTTAGCATAATAGAAAATCAGGCTAAATACTGTTGGTAACTTTATTGTTCTCAGTGTAGTTGCTTTGATCCATTACCAAAAATAACACCATCAAACTTCCAGATGTGGATAATGAGGGCTGTGTTTTTACATGGGAGACTAAAGTGAAATGGGAATACTAGAGCTTTCCCTCTTCTGCAAGCTTTTGTGGTTACTCTAGGTGCTAACAAACCTGAAGCAATTAATTATGCTGGTATTTGAAGTTTTCTAATGGTTCTACAGAGAAAATTTAGAATTCATCTAATACCAAAACTTTCAACTCATTTATTTAGATTTATACAACATTATTTCCTGTAACATTTTCAGAAAATACGTACCCGGCCAATGATCTTTCTAGTGATATTCATTTCCTCTTCTACAAAATACTGGTTCCAAATCCAGCCACTCTTCGGTCTCAGATGAGACCCTTCTGGGTGCTTCGCTTCCTCTGTTTTAGAGTTTTCTGTTGCTGTAAGGCAAGGCCATAGGAGGGGAATTCCCAACATCAAATGTAGGAATAAGCAACAATTCATTCTGCTCGTTTGATGCCAGCTGATGGATACTCTTTAGAAGAAACTATACGTTGCAAATGAAAATCTTAGGTTCCTTTATAATCTTTTTAAAACTCTGAAGTATCTTTCACATTCCTAAAGAACAAAACACAAAAACAAAATTTGCCATTTTAAAAATAACACTTTCTCACATAATTGCTAATGTAAGGATACAACTTTTGCATTCATAAAATGCAAATGAGACAAAAATACATATTTAATTTCTGTTTTGATTAAGCCCGTTAATTATATTTTGTAGCTCAGCGATACCTTGAATGTCATTATGGTACATTTCTGCTCAGGCATGGTGCAGCTTAAGCTGTAGTCAAATCTGCCTGAAGGTTGGAAAGTTGCTCTGGAGTCTCCTTGATTGATAGCTAACATTCAGATAGACTTTAAACAAAATTATCAGGATAATATTGATTAATAGGATCATATAGGTTTCAGGAGCAGATTTCTATGATACACTAGTAAGATTTGTATGTTGCACTGTGTGCTCACCACCTAAAGTCAAATCTTATGTCACCATATTTTAGGCCCCCTTTACCCCACCACCTTCCTTCTGGCAACCACCACACTGCCTTTTGTGCCCACGAGTTTCAGTTTTATATCCCACACTAGGGGCCCAGTGCACTAATTTGTGCACCTTGAAAGGAACTGTGGGCTTTGAGGCTGCAGTGGGCACAGGGGTGGGTCTTGGCCCATCCTCCGTGCCCCCACCTGGTCCCTCTCACCACCACCCTCGGTCTGCCAGCAGCTCCACTCTCGCTGCTGCCACTACCATGTGCTGACAGTGCCGGCCATGCTCGCACCCGCTAATGGCGCGATTGGGGCCAGTGCCAGCAGCAGGTGCAATTAGGGCTGGTGCCGTCAGCTGATGCAAGCAGTGACTGCTGCCCTGATCGCCCCTAAGAAGTAGGGGGAGGTGTAGAAGCCCTTGGGGCGATCGGGGCTGACAGCCACTGCTTGCACCCGCTGATGGCACTGAGCAATCAGGACCAGTGCCAGGCGCTGGCAGCAGGTGTGAGTGACAGCTCCAATGCCGACTGTGGGTGCAAGCGGGGCTGGCCTGGTGACAGGTGAGAGAGCCTGGTGGGACTGCGGCATGCAGGAGCAAAAAATTTTCAGTAACCAATGGAGGCTTTCCCCGATGACAGTGACTGGCGCCCTGACTTGGTCTGGCGCCCTCGCTCACCTGCTCCACCATCCCTTCATGGCCAATGCCCGCCATGTTCTGTGCACACCCCCGGTGGTCAGCACACATCATAGCAACCAGTTGTTCAGTTGTTCGGTTGTTCCGCCATTCGGTCTATTTGCATATTAGGATTTTATATATATAAGATGTGAAATCATATGGTTCTTAGAATTTTTTTGACTGGCTTATTTTACTTAGCATAATATTCTCAAGTTCCATCCATGTTGTCACAAATTGAAGTATTTCATTTTTTCTTATGGCTCAGTAATATTCTACATCTTCTTTATTCAATCCTCTATCACAGGACACTTTTGTTGTCTCCATGTCTTGGCCACCATGAATAATGCTGCAATGAATATAGGAGTACGTATATATTTGCAAATACATGTTTTTGAGCTTTTTGGGTATATATACAGGAGAGGGATTGCTGGGTCATATGGTAACTCTATTCTTAATTTTTTGAGAAATCGTCAGACTGTTTTCCATAGTGGCTGGATCAGTCTACATTCCCATCAGCAGTGAATGAGGGTTCCCTTTTCTCCACAACCTCTCAACACTTGTTAATACTTGTTAATAAAACCATTCTAAGAGGTGTGAGGCAGTATTTCACTGTAGTTTCCATTTGCATTCCCTTAATTTCTAGTGAGGTTGCACATCTTTTCATAGATCTGTTGGCCATTTGTATGTCTTCTTGGAGAGGTGTCTGTCTGGGACTCCTGCACAGTTTTTAATTGGATTGTTTGTTTGGCATTGAGTTTTATGAGTTTTTATACATATTGGATATTAAACCACTGTCGGAACTATTGTTTGCAAATATCATCTCCATTTGGTCTGCTGCCTATTTGTTTGGCTGCTGTGCAGAGGCTTTTTAGTTTAATATAGTCCCATTCATTTATTTTTACCTTTACCTCCGCTGCCTATGGGGTCAAATTCATAAAATGTTATCTATGAACAATTCCATAAATTTAGTACCTATGTTTTTTTTTCTATGTAATTTATTGTTTCAGATCTTATATTTAGGTCTTTGATCCATTTTGAATTAATTTTTTACATGTTGGAATTTGCACACACAAAAAATAGAAACCTATGAATAAACTTAAAGAATCTGAAAGACCTATATACTAAAAACTGCAAAACAGTATTAAAAGAGATTGAAAAAGACACAACAAAATGGAAAAATATCCCGTGTTCTTGCATTAGAAGAATCAACATAGTTAAAATGGCCATATAACTCAAAGCAATATTCATATTTAATGCAATCCCCATCAAAATCCCAATGTCATTTTTAAAATAAATAGAACAGAAAAATCATCATATTTGTATGGAACCTCAAAAGACCCCAAATAGCCAAAGCAATCCTAAGGAAAAAAAGAATGAAGCAGGAGGTATTACACTACCTGACTTCAAATTATACTACAGAGCTACTGTAATCAAAGTAGTATGCTATCAGCAGAAAAACAGACATGTAGATCATGGAACAGAATTGAGAGCCCAGATGTAAAACTACATGTATATGGGCAGATAATTTTCAACAAAGGAGCCAGAAACAAACAATAGAGTAAATAAAGCCCCTTCAATAAATGGTGCTGGGCAAATTGGAAAGCCACATGCAAAAATAAAAAAATGAAACTAGATTTTTTTTAACCTGCTTACTTCTTCCATTTTATCTAGTAAAAACACTATCCCATTAAAGCAACAGCGAGGAAAAATATGATATTTCTACTCTTTTTCAATAAAAATATGTTTTCTCATACAATCTTCAAAAACTATGGTTTTATGTAGTATTAAATAAGCAAACTGGTAATTCACCTTAAAACCCAGGGGGCTTAATAATTACTTATACTGATGTTATAAAACACTCTGAGAATAGAACGTTTGTGCAAGATATTTCCCATTTTGTACTATGAAATAGAGGAAATGGAATGTTTTTTATCTTAACAATAAAGAATGCAGGTTTTTGCCCTAGCTGGTTTGGCTCAGTGGATAGTGTCGGCCTGCAGACTGAAGGGTCCCTGGTTTGATTCTGGTTAAGGCACATGCCTGGGTTGCGGGCAAGATTCCAAGTAGGGGGCGTGCAAGAGGCAGCCAATCAATGATTCTCTCTCATCATTGATGTTTCTATCTCTCTCTACCTCTCCCTTCCTCTCTGAAATCAATAAAAATATTTTTTTAAAAAAGAATGCAGGTTTTAGAAAATAAATACAAAATTATAGTGACTGGGTAAAAATGACTGAATGTTTTTAATATGTAAGACAAAGTTGAAAGGTATCTTCTAGTTATAAATATTAAAACAAAAAAAACCCCTCAAACTGTGTAGTTTTCTATTTAAAGTTTTCCATTTACCTGAGATTGATTACACACACACACACACACACACAAACACACACACACACACACACAGGTGTGTGTGTGTGTGTGTGTGAAAAATCACATTTTCAAAAATGGGGATGGTGTGGTCCCTCTGCAGTTCCCTTTAAGCCAATGTATTTGTTATAAGTTTACTTAACAAAAGTCATGAAGAATCCAGCTGAGATGGAAATTAAAGATAAATTCCACCCTTATTATTTGAGATTCAAGTAATGTCTGTTGTTTAGAAATTGTTAAATATGTATATTTAATATCTAGTGAATAATTAAAACATTTGGAACATTTAGTTTTCTTTATGAGAATGTATTTTGCATACATTTGGAAAATTATCACTAACAGTAACTTTAAGTAAACTTATAATGTTAGATGAATGACATTCTTATTAACTTTATATTAAGATATTTTCATACATCTAGAAATAGAGAAAATAGTACAATGAACACCTAGAAACCATTACTTAGATTCAAAATGATCAAGGCTGGACAATCTTATTCCATCTATGTACATATCCACTTTCAGATGTTAAAACAAATTTAAAATGTTATAGTATATTAACTATTCATTACACATTTGGGCACAAATGCTACATATCTGGTGCAATTTATCCTTCTAAAATAAAAATTGAATACTAAAAATTGAGAATAAGTCTTTAATATAATCAAATATTCAACCAGTGTTCAAATTAAAATACTTCTTACTTAGGATTCAAAGATGTCTACAGAATGCAGTTTGTTAATATATTTCTTTGGTCTCATTTAGTCCATAGGTTTCATCAGTTTAAATTTAATTTTCCTTTTCACTTATGTGTTGGACAAGCAAGATGGAGTTTCCTAAAATATTACTTAATATGTTTATTTTCTATAAATCAGTAGAGGTTTGATTAGATGCAATTTTAAATATTTGTCAAAAATACTCAGAGCTGTTACTCGGTACTTCCTATTGCATGATTGTCTGGAGGCATAAAATACCTAGTTTTTTCACATTTTGTTTTCAGGGTTAAAGTTGTTCCTGTTTCCAGATTCATTTGTTGGTTGGATCATTTATTATGAATTTCCTAGTTACCATTTGTTTTAAAGTATTACCAATTATTGATTATTGCTTAAATTGACTATGTCAGTGACCAGATGGTGAAGCACAACTGAGAAATAGAAATTCAAAAAGCACCAAAAGAAACTCCTACACAAATTAATATTTGGAGTAAAAACAAAATTCACAGGATGGTTTTATTAAAAGATGAAACATTACAGAAGATAATACATTGGTTTTGAAGATTGTTTCATAGAAATTATTAAAATTACAGTACAAAGATAAAGTACAATAGTAAAAGTAATTCTTAAAATTAAAAAAAAATTTGTAACTGGGGAACAATCTTAAGTGGTATTATAAATATGTCATTTGAGTCCTAAAAAGGAAGAGAGATATTGGCTTAAGAAATGATAATGGCCAAGTGTAAAGAGCAAATAATAAAATTTCACCAGAAAAATAAAACGGTAAGAATATCTAATAAATGTTCATCAGAAATAATGTAAGACTGATAGAATGGCATTCATAAAGTTATGAGAGAAAAACTTTTAACCCATAATTAGATAATCTTTAAAAAAAAGGGTCGTATAAAGCAAAGTAGAAAAATTAATCAACAATATCATTGAACTCTAAAAATACTAAGTAAAAATCCTTCAGAATTAAGGACATGTGAATTTACACAACGTAATAAAATATGGAAATATAAAATATAAAGGTAAATATAAAATGTTATTTTGTGTTTTATTAATATTATAAAAATAATTTCACTATTTATTCATTAACTACAAGGTGTTTCAAAATATATAACATATGTAGAAGTAAAATTCATGATAGTGGCACAAACAACAGATGTGGAAAATAAAAATATCTGGTAGTCAACTTCCTATAAAGATATAACAGTCACTCAAGTAGACTTCTGTGACAAGTGACTAATGTACATCAAAATGAACTACTGATGCACACATCTCAAAATAATTATGCTGAGTGAAAAAAGCTTGACAAAAAATCCATATTCTATGTTTCCATTAATATGTCATTCCAGAAAATGTTAACCTAGCACAGTGACAGAAAACAGATAGTAGTTCAAAGAGAATGGAGGTGAGGAGGGAACAGAAAGGATGACCAGGATCATGATGGAACATTGTGAGTTAATAGCTATGTTCTTTATCTTGATTGAGATTATGGTCTCACTGGAAGAAAAATATGTTTAACCTATAAACTAACAAATATTTTTTACTCCTTTATACATGAAGAAACTTTCAAACTTGTCCACTGGGAGGCAATATAGATCCAATTAATTGGGAAAAACATATTAAAAAAGAAAGTTCAGATTGAGGTACTACATAATACCAATTGTAGAAGTGTTTCACAATTAGAAAATAATACCCTACAAGACACCTGTCATAAATAGATTTTGTAAAACAAGTGTAGGTAAAAAAAATGACATGCAAAATTTATCATAATTACCATGATAGTAGGGAGAGAAATTGGCTTAAAGGCTAGACTTTAGAAATAACTATCATATTTTTCTCCCTCTAAAACAATCTAAATTATATATATCAAACAATAGTATTCATTAAATCTGGGTGATTCCTCTACCATATGTCATATTTTTATATGATTGAAATATTTCACAATTAAATTTAAGTCAAAATATAATTTTATAATACTAAATCATAATAAAATAAATATGGGTACCCTTTTATTTGAACCTTTTTGTATAAAAGTACAAGAATGAAAAAGTAGCAGAAATGTTGTCTGAATTATGAAATAATGTGGCTTTGTTTATACTCTTCTACATTCTAAATTTTCTATAATGGTCAGAAAATATACCCTTCTATTTAAAGGAAAGAGAAAACATTTCAAATAATGATGCACTTGTGATTGAAGAGTGTTGGCAGCTGTCAACATGCCAAACTGAGAAATACTCAGGGCTGAGTCCCGGCTAATAAGGAAAAGTGCTATCAATTAGTATTCTGAGATGGTCCCTAGAGAAACAAGCAATGACATTTTCACCCTACATCTGCAATCCTGGTTACAGTTTCCAATCAGGTGAATAGCTGGATAAAAATTGGCATATTATTTAAATATGGAAAAAGAAAGTCATGCTAATACTGTCTCTTGTTAGTGTGCTTCAATTTAATCTAATTGTCAGAATCTAGATGTAATTCTTTATATTTATTAAATAAAATACAGTATTGTATAATTCAAAATATATGATGTATAATAATAAAATGACATTGGTATTAACGTAACATTATATAATGAAACAATTTTACTATATTTAAGTAACACTACTTCATAAATATCAAATATTATGTCCAAGTAGAATCATATAATTTCAGAATTGAAAATGCCAGGCAGGCATAGCTCCGTGGTTAAGCATAGACCTATGAATCAGGAGGTCATGGTTCGATTCCCGGCCCAGGCACATGCCCAGGTTGTGGGCTCAATCCCCTGTGTGGGGTGTGCAGGAGGCAGCCAATTAATGATTTCTCTCATCATTGATGTTTCTATCTCTCTCTCTACCTCCCCCTTCCTCTCTGAAATCAATAAAAATATATTTTTAAAAAGAGAAAAATTTATTTCATCTAATACATTGCATTCACATAGAAGAAATTTATATCTAGAAAATTTAAGGGATCTGCCCAGTACCAAACAGTTATTTAACAGTAAAGGTAGGACTGGAAACCTAATCTTAAGAGCATAGAGTGAACAATATATACTATGCTATCCTGAGTGGAAGAAAGGAAATTTATAGATATCTGGCATCATGCATAACATCTGTCACCTTTAAAAATTGAATACAGATCTATAAATTGCATTATACTGTTTGGACAAGTCTTGAAACTAGACATAAAAAATGTTTTCTATTACCATCTTTTAAGACACCTCCACCCCACTTATTCTAAAGACTCATGAGATTAATAAAAAATGGAAGAATAAGTCAGAATGATGGATTTGGTGGCTGCCGGTGGGAAGATAAAAGTTGAAGCTGGGGAAATGTGGATGGTTTAAATATAGAAACCTAATCCTATTTGTGATCTCTTAAAAATCAAAGGAAACTTGGCAGCCTTATAGAGTGACACTCTCCCTCAAGACTTTTAAATGGCTTTCTCAGAACTGCTAATCGGAAATATGGAAAGATATAAGAGTGATAGAGCCTGCATACATAAGTGAGAAGAAAGCAGCATTTCTGGGCTCAAAATTGTCATTGTCCATATGCCAACTCTTTCTCCGCAGAGCTAGAATATAAAAGATTGTTCTTTGTCCCATTTATGAACTCTCATTAAACATACTGTGCATATTTACTGTCACGAATAAAAGCTGTGTGCTACGGATAAAGGAACATAAAGCCAGAATGCCTGTATAAGAATGTCTCTAGCCCTCTTTGACAGTACTGCCTTCTCCATTCACTATTCGTGTGGTGTCCTAAGATATGGACTAACAAGTGCCATTCTCCTGGGCTGGCCATCAGGGACTCTGTTTTTGAGCAGTGAGGAGGGCTGCAGTTTAATGAGCACCCCATTCAATGTGCTGAACATTGACAAGATGAGCCTGGGTGGGCAAAGTATTCTAGAATGAGAAGAGACAAATTCCAGTTGCTGATATACACACTGCAAAATCTCATTAAAAAATAAATCAGGTATCCCACCCCGACACACACTCACCCCTACCCTCCACAAGATACCAAAACAGGATTTCTCCTTATTATTTCAAGGCTAAATCTTTGTATGCCTCTGTCCCGATGATCTGTCTAAAACTCCTTTTTGGACCATATACCTAATTATATGTTGTCAATCCAAGTAATCTGTATAGAATTTGTGTCTTTGCCATTGTGTAATCTGATATTAATTTAGCCATTGCATGTCCATAGGCTATTTCTTATACTTATTTTCCTGTGAGACTACTCTCAAACCCTTTTCAGAAATATCTTCTTCTCTTAATTTTCTTTTAAAAATAAGTAACACATACAAATAAAGCAATTCTTTATTTCTAATATCTAAAACATTAATGTGACTTTCATTATTAAAGAGGTAACTCATGTACATTTGTCTCTATTTTGATTGTCATTGTATAATTTAAAACCACTGGGAATTCCCTGAAAACTCCAAATCTATTCATTTGGAGAGAATACATAAAATTAGTCTCACAGTTGTTTTTATTTACTTGTTGAAAAAAGTGAATAAAAACAAATTTCAAAATTCATATTCACACAGCATCATTCAGCCATTGAATGTGGTGCTTTAGGTCATTTTATGACATGGGAATATGGGTGTAATACTTTGATAGATGGGAAAAATAAATAATTAAATGCATTTAAAATGATTTTATCCAGTTAAGGGAAAAAGGTAGGCAAATGCGGAGAGAGTGTAGAAGATTATGCCTTCAGATGCAGACAGTAATCACCTCTGAATTGAGGAATTATAAGTTGATTTAAATTTCCTCATGAGTATTTCTATGTTTCAATCATTATTCAGTTAATACATATATACATCATGTTATAATAAATTATAAAACTATTTTACATAAATACAGGTTAGTTAGCATGATAGTGAAGATCAAGAAATTATTCTTTACCGACTCTGCTGTTACTCTCCCAAATATGCCGAGATGAAATGTTTTGAAGACAGTTGGTGAACTGAAGAGTCCACCTGTGCAGCAAGGATGCCTGAATGGCTAAGACAGTCTGCCACCCAATAGTTGATTGACTTCAGGATAATGGCCCAACTCTGGGAGCCTTAGTTGTCTCATGTGAAAAGGGAGGATAATAATTGCCTCCCATAGGGTTATCTTGATTAAATGAGTTTAGGCATCCACTGTCTGACACATACTGTTATGTATTTTAAACTAACTATACAAATACCTACTTACAGGTGAGTGGTAAGGATCTGATCATTTCAAAACTTTGAAATATTCAGCTGTTGTTATTTCCACAAACAATACACACAGATTTCAAACTTTACAGATGACTTTTGTAAAAATAGTGTAGGATATATTGTCCCTGATATATGTGCTCTACATGTATTTTCAAATGATTTAAATGCCATTATATTTTTTCCCAAGCATGGCTAAATGACTATGACAAATACAAATTGTCATGCTTGAAACAGTATATGATATTGTGTGGGCGTATATAGGCTGAAAATGATCCTGATGAAACACAGAACAATTATGTTTTCAAAGAAGACTAATTATGACTTAACGGATGAAAATATTATAATCTAGGCACTTATACCATTTGTAACTGGATCTATTTAGAAACTGTCTTTTCTATGACCCCTTCTTGATTACATAAAGATAATTATTCCATCTGTGAAAACTTTACCAAAATATAATGTATTATGGAAGGCTTGTGGAAAGCTGAACTAAGCTCAGTGTATTATGGAAGGCTTGTGGAAAGCTGAACTAAGCTCAGCTATACTAGCTTCTCATAGAGTAAAGCATGACAATTAATATAATGTCTCCATCTTTAGAAAACCATTGAGTAGGCCTGACCAAAAAAAAAAAAAGAAAAGAAAAAGGAATCTCTTAAAATAATGGTTTCTAAAAATATCCTTAAAAATAAGAGAAAACCACTTTGGCCAGTTTTGCTCAGTGGATAGAGTGTCGGCCCTCAGACTGAAGAGTCCTGGGTTCAATTCTGGTCAGGCACATACTTGGGTTGCAAGCTCAATCCCCAGGGTGTGTGCAGGAGGCAACCCATGGCTTTGTCTCTCTCACATCAATGTTTCTCTTTCTCTGTCTCTCCCTCTCCCTTTCACTCTCTCTAAAAATCAATGGAAAAAAATATCAAAATATCGTCAGGTGAGGATTAACAAAACAAAATAAATTAAAAAAAGAAAGTTTTATCTTCATCAACTTAAAGAACTATGTCTAACATACAATGGAGTTGAAGCCAGCAAACAGTGCAAAACACATATTAAAATGTACATGGCAATATTATAGTAAAAGTAGTTAGAGATTGTTTTCTTTCTCTCTTTTAATTTGAGGGATTATTTATAGAAGGGAAAAAACTGAGTCCTTGAAATATCTATTAACAATCTCCACTTATCCCATATGCACCTTTATAATACCTTATAGAAAAGTAGCATGGAAGGTTGGTGGCCAGTTATAGACTAAATCTCAAAGTCTAATTTTTTTTAATGTTATAGACACTGCCTCAATACTCATTTTGAAGAAGGTACTCTGTATGGTGTGAATCTACTTAAAATCTTGTCTACATAAACACTGAAGCAAGGATATTTTAATGAATGTTAGGTATTTCGAATAAAATGTTAGGTGTTTAAAGCTGAAATATCTTGGAGAAATCTGTATTATCTATTGTCTCATTTCCCATCTAAATGTCTACCATTATATCTAATTTCTTTTTATTTTAATCATTAGTTGCAATACAATGTTAGTTTTCAATTAAATAATTTGAATCTTCTAATCCAAGCATGTCAAACTGGCGGCCCATAATAAATATTTTTGCAGCCCAGCCAATATATCGGTATGTAAGAAACATTTTAATAAAAATTTCATAACTTAATTTTTACAATATTCTGTATTACATAATTATTAATAACAAACTACAATGTTCCCTAATGACTGATTACTATAATCATGCTGCATTCATTTTCCTTACTTGACTTATGCAAAGGCGCAGCATTTCTCTCCACATGCTCAAAGTCACCCACCAATCATTGTAGGAGGGTTCCTTTTTCTCCACATCCTCACCAGCACTTGTCATTTGTTGGTTTGTTGATGATAGCCATTCTGACAGGTGTGAGATGGTACCTCGTTGTTTTGATTTGCATATCTCAGATGACTAGTGACTATGAGCATGTTTTCATATGTCTCTCAGCCTTCCTTATGTCCTCCTTCGAAAAGTATCTATTTAGGTCCATTGCCCATTTTTTGATTGGGTTGTTTATCTTCTTTTTGTTAAGTTGTATGAGTTCCCTATAAATATTGGAGATTAAACCCTTATTGATGATAACATTGGCAAACATGTTCTCCCATGCAGTGGGCTTTCTTGTTGTTTTGTTGATGGTTTCTTTTGCTGTGCAGAAGCTTTTTATTTTGATGTAGTCCCATTTGTTTATTTTTTCTTTAATTTCCATTGCCCTAGGAGCTGTATCGGTGAAGATGTTGCTTTGGCATATGTCTGAGATTTTGCTGCCTGTGGATTCCTCTAGTATTTTTATGGTTTCCATCTTATGTTTAACTCCTTTATCCATGTTGAGTTTATTTTTGTGTATGGTGTAAGTTGGTGGTCTAGTTTCATTTTTTTGCATGTGTCTATCCAATTTTTTCAACACCATTTATTGAAGAGACAGACTCCATTGTATGTTCTTGCCAGTAGTTAACTTACAGAAAGAGAGACTAAAAAAAATCCCATTTACCATCGCACAAAAGAAATTAAGATACCTAGGAATAAACTTAACTAAGCAGGTAAAAGGCCTTTACTCGGAAAACTACAGGACACTGAAAAAAGAGATAGAAGAAGACATAAACAGATGGAAGAACATACCGTGTTCATGGATTGGTAGAATCAACATCATTAAAATGTCCTTACTACCCAAAGCAATCTATAGATTTAATGCACTCCCCATTAAAATATCAACAGCATATTTCACAGACCTAGAACGAACTCTCCTAAAATTCATCTGAAATAGAAAAAAAGACCCCGAATAGCTGCAGCAATCCTGAGAAAGAAGAACAAAGTAGGTGGGATCTCAATACCAGATATCAAGCTGTATTACAAAGCCACTGTTCTCAAAACAGCCTGGTACTGGCACAAGAACAGACATATAAATTAATGGAATAGAATAGAGAAACCAGAAATCAACCCAAACCACTATGCTCAATTAATAGTCCACTAGAGATTTTAAAGAACAAAATAGATGGCAAATTTTTGGAAACAATTTTGCTATAATTCAACTTTAAAGCAGGAAAATAGTGGCATTTTTCTGTCCTATTATTGATGTGTAACTTGCTCATTTTCATAGGAATGATATTTCTAAGTTTTGTGCCTAGAAAAAATTACTTAGGTTATTTTAAACCATAACTGATGTGCCCAAATTATTTCCACTTTAATGTGCTATTTTGCAAATTTACAATGATCTTTTATCATGTAAGTTCTTAGAATGAAGGCACAGAAAATGTGTATATACTAATCTTACATGTTGATAAGTCACTATTCTATAATAACATATAACATTTTTATCTTATTAAGGCAACATTGGCTCAAAACTTGATATAATTTTCAGGTGTACATTACAATTCACCATCTTATATACTACAAAGTGTCTAGTTTCCATCCATCACCACAAAGAGTCTAGTTTCCATCCATCACCACACAATTGACCCTCTTTACCTATTTTGTCCTCCCTCCACCCCTTAACCCCTCAGGGAACCACTCATCTGTTGCCTGCCTCTCTGTTGTTTTGTGTTTGTTTGTTTGCTTAGTGTTTTTGTTTGTTTGGTTGGTTGTTATTTTTGTGTGTGTGTGTGTGTGTGTGTGTGTGTGTGTGTGTGTGTGTTTGACTTGGCATGCCAAAGTAGGGTCTCTGAAAATTGTGTTTTGCTTTAATATTAAGACATTCTTTGATGATTGTGAATGTCTTCTATCAAGTAGTTAATGCAACAAATTTCTGAAGCCAACATTTCTGCTTTACTAAAGCTAGAGCTGTTTTGAAAGTCAGATGAGAATTCTACTGAATCATATCAGAATCTTTGAGGGCATGTATCATTTCAAAAGGAAATTAACTAGTAGTTAAGTTGTGGAAAGGCAGGTTTTAGAACATGTGCTGGATTCTCTCAAATGAGGGGTGATGTGAGTTGCTAACAAACTCTCTAACAGTGTGGATTTTTTTTAAGTGTCAAACATATTTCTGGTCACTTTGGTAAAAGTAACTCATTTCTCAAATATGTGAGCTGTAAGCAGCTTTGCCAGAGAGAAGGATTCATACAAGTTTATTAAATTCAGTATTTGTTTATGTTCCATCCCCAATCTGATATGCTAAAGCAAAGATACAGGTATTTGAAGATCATGGGAAGTAAAGAAATTCATCATGACAACAAAATAGAAATATTCCATTTCCTCATACTCATCAGCAGAGTTCTCAGACATGAGGTTGGTGGCAATAAAACCCAGTCAACAAAGGTATGTGAAAAGGACACTATATTCTATTAAACACAAAACACTAATTTACATCACATTACTGTCAATAATATGTTAAATACTACTGTGTAATATCTGAAATATAACATAATATTTAAGGGGTACATATTAAGAGAATGGGTGGCAAACAATTCAGTATCAATTTGTGTTATAAAAAATTCCTAAAAGAATAATAACAATTCTTAAAAATGCATAGGAGGCATTTGTGCATATACTTTTAAAGCATCCTCAATTTATGATGATTTAATTGAATTTATAAAAAGTCTCCTGGAGATAAGTATTCTGGAAACATTCCAAAGGGAAAAACAAAACAACAAAAATATAAGCTGATACTATGTGCTTTAAGACTTCTACAAATTGTGTGTGTGTGAAGGAGGAAGGGAAAAATGAAGTGAGAGAGAGAGAGAGAGAGAATAAATATTTCATTAAGACACAAGTAAAGGACTTATTAAAACTGAGGCTGTAAAATGCCAATATAATTTACATTATCTGATACATTTCAGTCATTGTTAAGACTTGGGAAAGTAGAAAATACATATAATAAATAACATGATTTCTAGACTTCATAAGCTAGTTGTTTTTAAAAATTGAATGATTCCAGACTTTTAATTTTGTTATGTTTATTCCTTTTAGGAAATAATTTTATTGGTTAAAAAATTTGGTAGGGAGAAATATTCATATTATATTAAAATTTAAATGTTTTTAAATATTTTTACAATGTATTTTTAAATTATGGTTGACATACAATATTACCTTAGTAAGTTACTATGAGTTTACTGACTATATTCCTTATATTTTATAATACCTCCCAGTAATTTATTTTATAACTGGAAGTTTGTAATTCTTCACTCCCTCTAGCTTTTTCAAATAAAAAATTATAAGCATGCATATTTATATAGTTGATATACTTAAACATCCAAAGTATTTAGAATTTTAATAGAGTATTATTTGAACATATTTTATGTTATTTGATACTGTAAATACACCCAAAATATCCATATTACTAAATTTGCAAGCATTTTATATAATGTCTGCTATACAAATATAGTAAGTTAATTCATAGAGTTCAAGTTAAATTTATATAATATAAAGAAAACATTTACCATTTTATTTAGATATTTTTTATTATTTACCTCTTCCTGTGTTTGTTGTTGATTTTTTAAATATATGTTAGTTACAGATTTATTAAATCCCTTTGACAAAACTTCATTGAATATTTTATCAAAATTAGTAGCCTAATTGAAATTATTTTTAACAAATTAAAATTGAAACAATATTACATGTCAATATTAACACTTTGCATTTTGTTAATTTATACTTTCATGTGATTTGTATTTGATAAATTATATTTTTATTATATATAATGAATATAATATATTGAAAATTAATATGTATGCATGTTTTAATATGTATGTGTTTATATTCATAATATACTCAGTTTACTTTTATTAGAATTAGTATTATAACATTCTTAGTTACTTAAGCTTTTGGTTTTCAGAATTGTCTAATGTCAATGGAAAGTTTGATAGAAAAAGAGGAAGAAAAGTAAATATCTGTATGTCAGATTTGATAATAGATTGTCCTTCAAAGAAACATTTAGATTTATTTTGATATGCAGAAAGCACCACACTGAATATCATTTACTAAAAATAAATAATTTATCATATTAAAATATTCACTCTGTAAATAAATATTTCCTTCATATCTTTAAGGTTGACAACTTTATTGTTCACAACATTTGACAGTACAGAGTAATGCATGATAAATTAAAAACCAAATTCTAGAGAAAGAAAAAGATGCAGTAGTGAGTGAAACCTACCTCCCAAGAAACAATGTTTCGAATGTTCTAGATGTGAGCAACTTTTCATTTTCCTCAATCTCAATGGTAAAGATGGCAAATTGCTCTCACACATAGTTGTGTTAGAGAAAGTTCAATATACATGTCACAGGTTTAAAATTTTAGAATTTTTTCTTTCCTTTGTGAAGTGCAAACTCGCAAAGAGCTTTTCAAAGTACTTTTTGCCCCTATAGTCATTTAAAAAAAATTTATATAGTTCAATATATGCCTCATTAACACATTCTTACCTGTGTCTCTTCAAGTTCAAGGAATTCTGTGGAAATTAACATTCAAAGTTCATGTTTACCACATGAGAAATGTTAGAAGGGATCGTTCTTGCATTGCTTCTCTGGCTTCTCATCCAAACTGCATGAGCCACATTGCCCTGAGCTGGCTTTAAGTACTGTCATGTCACTGCTTAATACTGAACGCTATTTTGGTTTCAGTGTGTAAAACCACACACACTGAGCCCTTTGTGTGAAATATCATAAGGTCTCTCTGCTGTCCACTCATAGTCTGGAACTCAAATGCAGACAGCTCCAGCAAGTAGTATGAGCTGATTATATTTGTTTTTTCCTTTTTTCTAACAACAAACAAAAAGAAAAAATAAATAAAGTACTTATTGGTTTGAGGTGATAAAGGGGAGATGCAACGTATGTAAGAATTCTGCAAGTGGAAAGGTCATGCCTCTGCTTGGGGGTTAGCTGATGAAACAAATGACCAATTTAAAGTTAGCAGGAAAGTTACTAAAAAGAGAAGAGCTTTTCCATTGTGTCTGTGTCTTCTGGCTGCTTCTTAATTCAGTCTTTCTGCTCAGAAATCAGTAACACACAGAGAGAGAGAAGGCAGTGTCTAAACTGTAATCCTCCTCCTTTCCTGGGCTTATTTACTACCCAAATATACTGATTTCATGAAATGTATAATTAGATTTTGTCATAAATATTATTTATTGTAAAATACATAATATTAAGTGTTATGCTGTTTTCTCAAGCTGTGTTTAGTTAAAAGTAATTTGTACCAGAACTTGAACTGTTTCCTAAGGTCAATAGGAGGTAACCACTGAAAATTCCCACATTGTAACCAATCACTGAGAACAAACATTCCCTGCCCCCTCACTCTATCAGCGGCTTGATAACAATACATCCCTGAGCCACATGCATGTGTCAGTCTGAATGCTCCCAGTTTACACACTGTCTTTTTGATGTGTGCACAATAAACTTAGATTAATTCCTAAAAAGAACAATAGTTTTCAAACCAATTCAGAGAGAGGTTAAAAATATTGTTACAGAATTTACCAGGAGACCAAAAAATACGCAGGAGTACTGGAGGCACAGGAAAAACACATTCATTTCCAGATGTTTCATAGGTACCGGTACAGTGACTGAGGGGAGACTGTTTCTCTCCAAGTCCTGAGCAAGCCAATATGGAGGAAGGTTTCCCTGTATACTTTTCGATTTCTTTGTCCCCCAAATATGGGATGGAACTTCGGGACCTTTCGCGGGCTTTGCCAAAAGCCCGGTGTGTTGGGCTGGGGGCTGTAAGACCACATCTAAAGGCCTGGCCTGGCGCCAGTGCTGATAACTCCATCTGGGGGTTGTGTATTGTTCATGGTTTATGGCCTCTCTAAAGTGGGAGCAGTACTTAGCTAAACAGGTCTTGCAGGACCAGATAATTAAAGAAGGGGCAGTGACTATAGGCTAACAAGAATGTGCACTAGGTTACTGGCACAGATTCAGATTGCTAGCCCCCCAAAATGCCTCCTTTTCCCCATCAATATGAACAGTGTCTAAAACTATGAATGTCTATATAACTTAACATTTTAAGTTATATAAATGTACAGTTATTGTAAGCAGTGGTTCTCAACCTTCTGGCCCTTTAAATACAGTTCCTCATGTTGTGACCCAACCATAAAATTATTTTCGTTGCTACTTCATAACTGTAATGTTGCTACTGTTATGAATCACAGTATAAATATCTGACATGCAGGATGGATGGTCTTAGGCGACCCCTGTGAAAGGGTCGTTCGACCGCCAAAGGGGTCGCAACCCACAGGTTGAGAACCGCTGTAAGGAGACAGCATCAACTCGAGTCCTACAATATTGGGACTATAAGCATGTGCATTGCTCTTTTATCATAAGAAGGGAAAGATAGTAGCAAAAGGGTTACAACTAATGCTGTGAGAATGAAATGCAATGCGGTCTGATTTATGCTTGTTTCATTTTTTTGAATTCACAAAAAAACCCACAAATTTTATTAGTTACCATTTGTTAAATAAATGTTCCATACCTCTGTGACATGTGGAAAACCAAACAGAAGTTAGCTTTTTTTTTAAATCGTGGTAGGAACACAACATAAGATCTATCCTCTTAACAAATTTTAAACTGTACAACACAGTATTGTAAACCATAGGCACAACATTGTACAACACATCTCTAGAACTTACTCATCTTGCCAAACATTATACCCATCAACCAACCTCCCATTCCCTCTCTATCAGGCTCTGTCCACCAGCTTCTCCTCTCTGCTTCTGTGAATGTGACTAACTCAAATGTCTCATGGAAGTGGAATCATTCAATATTTGTCCTTCTGAGGCTTGTTCGTTTACTTAGCATAATTTCCTCAGGGCTGTATCCATGTTCCAGAATACGCAAGATATGTGAGAATCTCACATTTTACAGGATGTGGCTTCTTGCTTAGATACAATTTCCAGCCCCACTTTGGATTGCAATGACACTTTTGAACCTGAGAGGTCGCATTCAACATCATGTCTGGAGAGCTTATTTTATGGCATAAGGGAGCAAGTGTGGGCCAGATTGCTACACTGATTGTTACAATACCTTACAAAATCCACCAGAACTGTAGATACTACAGTGAGACAGGATTATGTTTCAATGGACAGTCTGGAACTCTATGTTTTATGTAGGACACCATTAACAGCAATTTTTTATTTCTTTAAATGGAAGATGTTTTTATAAAACACCTGTGTAAAGAAACCAACTAGATTTGATTTTCAGATAGCCTCCAAGTACTTTAAAATTTAAATTACTCAGCAAGGATGTTGTCTGCCCTGGAGGACAAAAGGTGATTCACAGCAGACAGACTGGAACCCAGCAAGTCTATACAACTATGTCACAACCAAGAATGTAGACGACAGGACTGATGGGAATAGGAATCATACCAGCTGAAGTCTTTTTCAGCTATGGGAGGAGAAAGAACTTTTGAAGAGTGGATGGAACATGACTGTATATGAAAGGAGAGTCTCAGAACTAGTACACCACTACTCACAGGAGAGTCAAAGCCATTGCACTAAGGGTCTCTGGAGGTCTCCATACCATAGAATAAACACCTGAGAGGTGGACGGTTCCTGAGATGCTGTTTCATAGCTACAGAGAAACATTCTGGTAAGCAATCCACATTCTCATGCAACCTGGGGGAATTCTACCAACGTCATCCGCCAACAGGGTGACCAAGAGAGCCTGAAGTTTCAGAAGCCTTCAAGCAAGAAATGTACTGAGTAAACCTAAGGGTTTGAATTAAAATATAATAATTCATCAATGCTCTGAAGAGCCAGCATTTTTTATAAACCAGATATTTGAGAAATGTAAATCTATTGATTAACTGTACACTGGACCATCTAATAAATCTCAGATATAATGTAGGCAGGAGACAAAAGCCAAACATCACTCAGATTCTTTGAAGATAAACGTTTTCCTTGAAAATAAACGTTTAAGCAGAAAGCTTATGTCTACCTGCTTCACAGCCTTGACTATCCAGATACCTTCCATTAAATATTCAGGTTTCATCCAATCATTGTGTGCAGGATGATAGAATCTAAGGTCTACATCATCACCAGTCTTGGGCATAGTATTTCTCAAATTAAAATTATACTCAGACATGTTTTTTGAAAAAAAATTGTGATATATTGCCCTAGCTGGTTTGGCTCAGTGAATAGAGCATCAGCCTGCAGACCAAAGGGTCCTGGGTTTGATTTTGGTCAAGGGCACATACCTTGGTTGCAGGCTCCTCCTGGCCCCAGACCCATGCAGGAGGCAACCAATTGATATGTTTCTCTCACATCGATGTTTCTCTCTGTGTTCCCTCTCTCTTCTACTCTCCCTAAAAATCAATGGAAAAATATCCTTGGTTGAGTATTTTAAAAAATTGCACTATATTAAGATAGAATAATTTGCCCTGATTGTGTTCTCAGTGGTTAGAGCATTGCCCCCCGCCCCCCGCCAACCCCCCTTCCCGCCCACACACACACCCTCCAAAGGGTCTTGGATTTGATTTCCAGTCAAGGACACGTACCTGGGTTGCAGATTTGATCCCAGACTCAGTCAGGGTGCATGCTGAAGACAACCAATCAATGTGTCTTTCTCACATTGGTATCTCTCTCTCCCCACCTCCCTTTCTCCCCTTCACTCTCTCTAAAATAAAATAAATCTATTGAGTATAAACAAATTTTTTTAAGGAGATAGGATAATTTGAAAATGTATTTGCTGTATGGTATCACTGTATTCATTAGGATTTTTGAAACTGCCATATAAAAACTAATACAAAACAAAGTCCCCAAACGGCTTAAAGAATGAAGAAATTTGACACATACATAGAAAGATAGACTTGGGATTAGTTGATTCAGTGCCTTCACAATGTAATTAGTTATCCAGGCCCACTTGATCTCTTCTTGTGCTCAAGAGTAAGTAATTTTTTCCAAAGTGCCCCCAAAGCACTCTATGTTTGTGTTATTGACTAAATTAATCATTTGTCCATATGTGAGCAAATTATGCCAAAGAGAAAAGCTTAGAGAACCACTAAGCCATTCCTGCACCAGGAAGTAAGAACTACCTGTTGGAGAAACTTGACTCTAGTTATAAACCAACAGCATTCACTGTAAGTATTATTGGTGGGGAGAGGTCTACATCCCCACCTGTTGCTTCTGGGGTGGGCTTCTTGTCATATCCTGAGAAAAGGAATTTTCTGAGACTCACATGGGAGGGTGAAGTAGTGAAGAAGGCTTTATATCTGTGGAATGACACCCCCTGAGTTTCTAAGGGCCCCTCTCTCACCTACCAACCATGGAAGAAGTGTCGCTGTGACTTCGATAGGCTAAAAGAAAGGCCAGTGTCCAGAGTTCCCGTTCCACGTTAAGGCATAGTCAAATCCAGCACCAGGCTAGCTAAGTTTGTGTTTCCATCTACAGTCCATCAGTCCATTGATGACATTGCTATGTGACTATGGAGGGAACACAGGCAGGAGCAAAGCCAATTCCATTTGTTTAACAAAGAGCTGAGAGAGCCAAGAGTCAAGAGCCAAGAGAGTGAACTTCTTTGTTTAGGGGATTTTGCACCCCCAAATTTTCCCAGGCTTGCACTGGCTTCACCTCTTCTAACCAATGACTTCTGTTCCCAGGTTTGACAGACAGACATATTTCCTAGTCATCCCAACTCACTGCGCATGCATTATCTCCTTTTTGTTGGACCCCTTCCCCCGGTGACCTGCAGGGAATGGGCTGGTGGTTCTCTGGGGAGTGTGAAATTGTAGCTCCCTGGTGAAGCTGCCCAAATGACATGCCTATAATGTCTGGCTTCCCTTTTGCTCCTTTCCTATTATTATAACTAGCTAATTACAATGGCACCATAGGCATGTGTAAAATCACTTTTTAAAAAAACTGAAAACAAAAAATAATTTCCTCCATGGATAATCATTAGATGTCATTTTTTTTCTACTAGTCCAATTTGCTGCATTTTATTTATTAAGAGTGAACATGCATCACAGTGATAAATAGGAGAACATAAAATGCACTGAAGACAAAAACAATAAACAAAACACTAGCTAATCAATATACTTCAAACAATGGCAAGTCTTTTTTTGTCAGACTCAGTAAAACTTGGCTCCTAGTAAAAAACAAAACATTCAATTGAATATGGAAACTTGTGCATGGCCTTAGAAGATTTATCTTTTAAATTCTAGTTGTAGGAGCATTGGCTTGATATAATTAAAATGTATCTGTTCATAAAAATTCACATTTCCTTCTCTTAGTTTTCTTTTACTTTGTTACAGTAAGCAGACCTTCTCTGGAGTTCTGCATCCAAGGAAGACTTGTGTTTGATTAAATGATAACATAACCTCCATGATAAAGGAAACTGGCAATAAATAAGTACATGAGTTACCAAAATGTCCATTCTATAAAAGTCATCCTTCAGCAATTGGCAATATAAAGACAAACAATTTAAAATACTAGAATTCAGAAATACAACCCCAGAAATGCAGAATTATTACCCTTGACCCCTGACTCTCCATCTCTCTCTATCATCTATCATCTTTACTTTTGCAAGACATTGTGTCAGAGGTTAGAGTTATACAAAGACACTTTGACTCTGACCAACCTTCCCTTGAAAATGAAAAAAAAAATTTAAGTATCATAAGGAGTAAAAACAAAATGGATATTCAATAGAATCATTTGGGGAAAGAGGAATGTCAACCTCCACTGAACATATGATGAAATGTGAAATGTGTGTTATTGATTCAAGAGCTGATCATGGGAGAACTGTAGATCAGAACAGCTTGATTTCAAACTATGTTGTATTGTATAGCTAAATGTCCTGCCTATTGCTTAAGTTGCCTGAAATGTGATGGTTCCTCTACAACTTTTCTGCATTTTATAAAAATTTTGTATATACCTATAAAAAAGAAAAATTCTGCTTAAATGATATATTTTTAAATTAATGAAAAACTGGTCATTGAAAATTAGTAACGTTTTAATATGAATTAAATGGCAATCTTTCTTTCATGACCTGATAACTAAGAAGCCCACATGCTAAATCCACCTGGCTTTCTATTTACGTAAATAACACTCTATTGGAACTCAGCCATTCCATTTGTTTTAGCATAACCCAAATTGTCTGGTGACTTTCATACTATAATGGCAGCCTTGAGTTTTTGCAACAGAGACTCAACCTAAAAAGCTAAACTACTTTCTCTCTAGCCATTTACAGAAAAAGTTTACCAATTCCTACTTTGTATTTATGTGATATAGTGACATTTAGTTAATATTTATAGCATAATTTACTTACAGACACATCAGGAAAAGTCCAATTGAGAAGGAGGTAGTAGGTAAAAACATTAATGAGATGAGGGAGTGTGCTCTGAAGTTATTTTGCCGAAGAACAGCTTAGATCATATGAAAACTGTTAGCCTTGCCTTAAATGTTCAAGAAACATCAAGGAGTCCATTCTGACTGGAGTGTAGAGAAGCAGAAAGTAGGAGATGAAGAGGTGTGTTTGTGAGGATGTGATCACTTGTTACTCAGGCTGGGGTGGGGTGCGGGGGTGCGGGCAGACTTTATAAGGCCTTGCTGTCAAATTTTGGTTGTTTGGCTTTTACAAGTAGTGAGATGGAAAGCTATTGGGAACTTTTGAAACAAAGAGAATGTGACCTAACTTATATTTAAAAAGCCCAATGTAGTCTGTGTCAAGAGATTAGAATGGCACTGGCCATGTTGGAAAAGGGGGTAAAATATGTAAAGAACTATTGTATATTCAGTATCCAGCTTCTTGATTTCAGCAAACTTATGAAGCAAGTATCATTATAGTTATTCTCAAGCAGAGTTTCATGCAAATAAAGGAAGAGCCTTGGCAGGGTTATAACAGATCCAGTGGTGACCATGGTGGGAGTTCATAGTTGTCTCTTTAGGTTTCCAGAAGCTATTTGGCTACTCTCTCTCTTCATCTAGTCCTGTCCCACTTAATACCAAAGGTGGGTCATTACCTTCTTCTGTCTGAGAATGGCTTTTCTTTCCCTCAGAGTTGTTGCTTATGTATAATTTATCCTTTTTATGGCTGAATGTTACACCTGTAGTTCTTAGTCTCAGATTTTAAACTTCTACTAATAAATGATTATTCTCTTCCTAGTACAGACCTATCTCAACTAACAAGAAAAAAACCAAGTAAACAACCTAACATTATATTTTAAAGAACTAAAAAGAGACAAAAGCAGCCCAAAATTAGCAGAAGGAAGGAAATAATAAAAATTAGAGAAGTAAATGAAATAGAGAACAAAAATTGTACACAAATATTAATGCAACAAAGAGGTGGTTCATTGAAAATATTAATAACATTGAAAAACCTATGGCTTGACTCACTAAAAAAAAAGATGAGACTCAAACAAAATGAGATATGAATGAGGAGAAGTTACCACAGACACCACATGAATACAAAGGATCATACAAGAATACTATAAAGACTATATGCCACTAAATTCAATAACCTAGCCCTTGCCAGCATTGCTCAATGGTTAGAGCATTGGCCCCTGCACAGAAGGGTCTTGGGTTCAATTCCCAGGCAAGGGTGCATACCTGGGTTTCAGGTTTGATTCTATATGGAATCTAAAGAACAAAATAAACTGATGAACAAAAAAAATCAATAACCTAGAGGAAATGAATAAGTTATTGGAAATATATAACCTTCCTTGAATGAATCCCAAAGAACTGGAAAACTGGAGTAGACCAAATCAACAGTGAAGAAATTTAAACAACCATAAAAAAAATCCTCAAAAAGTACAAGTCAATGACCAGATAGCTTCACTAGTGAATTCTACCAATTGTTCAAAGAAGATTTAATACCTACCCTCAAACTCTTCCCAAAAATTGAAGAGGCAATATTTTTCTGTTAAAACTTTCAAGGGGTAAAAGTATTCCATGTATATTGCAATGGTCCTCTAGTTACTTATCTTTTGGATTCATACCTCCAGTCCAATTTTCTATGGTAATTCTCCAGGGCATCCCTCCAGCAGAAAAACAAAACAAAACAAAACAAAACAAAAAACAAAAAAAGAGAGAGAGAGAGAGGATGCATGGCCCTTCTAAGTGATACCTAGTTCTCAGACTTTGTGATATATGTTGGATGCTATTATTTTCCTCAGGCTTGAGGAAAGTAAAACTCAGAAAATGTCATGCGGTTAGGATGTTTTGCAGCCAGATTTCAAGTTCCTGTCAATCTGATGCCAAAAATCATACAGTTTCCACTCTATCATGCTGTCATATATTTAGGAGTGCCAGTGAATGTACAACATTCATTTATTCAAAGAATGTGATTGTTACTCTGTGTGATGCCCTGTGCCAGAAGTAGATAAAAACAAACAAATCAAAAAGTCCCACTATAGTCTTTCTCTACAAGACTCAAGGCATCTCTTAGTTAAAGGGCCCTGCAGATATTAGACTCTGGTAAATGCTATGATATATTTATCACTGAACACTATTGAAATGCAGGAGGATGAGGCTTAATCTACCCATGGTTTGCCAGTGGAAGTGTGGAGGCAGTTGGGAAAGTTCCCAAAAGAGATGGTGCTCATATTGAGTTCCATAAACAAGCAGGTCTACTGACATTAAAAAAGGTAAGCCTACTGTAATGCCATTAAGAATGGCATCTTCATGGAATGCTTAAAAAAGCAGCATGCTTGGATTTTAAGGTAGATGTTGAGAAATGTTAGAAGTTAAATATGAAAATATAAGCATGTATAAGACTTAGTTGTGAATACATTAATGTCTTCTGGGAAAGGACAATTTGACTAAACTGAATTTTAAGAAAGTAATTTTGGCAACAGTAAGGAGTGGTGTCTAACAGCAAAGGCAGAATATCCGGTCATGAGTCTATTTTAGTAATTCTCACACAAATCGATAAAACATAAAGGCATGGGCTAAACAATGTTAAAGGAGATGAAAATTACTTGTAAAGATATTGGTTAGGCAGGCCCTACAAGATTTGCTAATTGTAAGTAAATACAAGGGAGAAATAGAATGTTTCTTCCATAGGTTCCTATATTGGCCAATTATGAGAAAAATAGCAAAAGGAAAACATGTAAAGTAAAACAGTTGGGGGTAATCTGCTTTGGATATGAAGAGAGAAGAAAAAAATGGAAGCGACAAGAGATGGGGAGAAAAGGGAATGGTATTTTAAGGACATGTTGCCCTTGAGTTTATAATCAATATGCGCAGGTGGGGGATGGGCACTGTGTGACACTGTCATAGTAGTGATAGCTCATCAACCCATAACATCACATTTTCCTCCCTCAGAAGGACATAGAGAGAAACTCTATGTTAACCTCAAGTTATATTTTTAAGTTCTTGCATTATTCACACATAATACGGTTTGGCATCATGAGATCAAAAGAAACCCCCAAAAAGCGTAAATTATCCTATATAATAAAAGCCTAATATGCTAAGTGTCCAGTTGTCCAGTCGTCGGATTTCAGTACCAATTAATCAATAAGTAAGCAAAGGTAAAATCCAAATACATTGATATTACAGGTTCTGTTTTATACTCACAGCATGTCTTTTCTCCTCATATTAAAGCCATGGATGTCTCCCACTGTAGAGAGAACACATATGTATGGATCAGAAACATATTTTGCACCAGTTGGCAACATTCATGTTTAGAAATTGCCTTGCAAATAGGTGGTCACCTCTTCCATGATTGGTGACTTATCAAAGAATTTACTAACGAATACTTTCTTTTCTCTGAGGATAGGGTGTCATTTCTATGTATACATATTACTCTTAGTGGCAACTCCACCTAAACAAACCATGTGAGTCATCTTGGAAGGGGCCCCTTCCCTAATCAAGCCTTCAGATGACACCACAGCTCAATCACAACCTCATTAGAGATCCTAAAGCGGGGTGCCCAGCCATATTTGATTCTTACCTATAGAAATGTGAGATTATAGGTGCAGGTTATTTCAAACCACCTATTTTTGGTGTAATGTATTCTGCAATAAAGGTAAGTAACAGTCCAGGAACCCTGTGTCTACTGCTTTACCAAGTGACCACATGAACCATTAAATTTAATACACAAAATGAGCTGTACTTATGCTACTTAGAGATGTATCATCTACAGTTACTAAAGCATATAAGATAAACATAGGAATTAAGTCATTTCAATGTACCCTTATTCTATTGATTAGTCAAACCTTTAGTGAACCTTATAAATATCAGTGGCCTTATAGCTTATTTTTATTTTTAATTCGGATTATGAGTACATTTTTAATGTAAATTCCCTTCCAGGGGTACTCTGTCTTTTGAATTATTACCTCAAGATCCAGTTATAGTGCCATGGTTAGGGGGAGTCAGTGAGAACTGAAGGAGTCCCTGTGAAAGGCCATCCATTAAAAGCAGCCAAAAGTGTTTTACAGGCATGATTGTGCTTTAAAAGCAGTTCGTAATGTCAGATTTTTGGAGTGCTTCTTAAAATAATATTAAGAAAAAAAAATACATAGAATGGGATCTGAGTTTCGGTTCTAAAGGAAAATGTTGTAAAGTGCAGCAAAGGTTATTTTAGTTTAAAATTTTGAGTTTAGTTCTAAAATTTAAAATCAGAACTTTCACATGATAATCCTATATAATAAGAGAGAAATATGTTAATCAGCCGTTACACCCTGAGGTGTAAGGACCAAGCATGTCACACCAGATCACGGATCAGCAGGAGGGTGGGCCAGAAAGGTACAAGGGAGCTGTGGAGAGCTACAGGAGGGGGCAGGGCAGCAAGCTATGGGGGGGAGGGGGAGCTACAGGAGGGCAGCAGTGACCTATTGGCACACAGATTTGTGTGCAGGGCTACTAGTGTGTAATATAAACTTTCAAAGACAACTATCCAAGGTAACTTACCAAAGGACCTTCCTATCCTTGGGGCACCAATAAATGATTGACAATATAGTGCCTCTCATGACAAACACTTCACGGAAATCATTTTTGGTAAATCTGTGAATGTTGTTAACGTGTTAAATTGTTTCAAGGAACCTTGTTATGACCTCCTATAATCTTCTCCTTTTAATGGTTCTATGTAGGATATTTTCTTCTTTAAAAAATATGCAAGCCATTTATCACTGCCACACTTGTGAAGGAAGAGGGTCAGTAAGTTTTCACACATAGCCCATTTCCCATCAAGTAGCTAAAGTGGTTAAAAACCTCTAGACTATTTTATGCCTTTTTTTTTCCTATGGAGATCATGAAATCAGCTTTTTGTCTATTTAAAGATAAAGTCAGTATATGGAACTACAGCGGAAGAGCTGACTAATGGCAGGTTAATCAATTTCTGAAATGCAGGCGAGGAAAAACACTGGGATACATTTCAAATGTGGCTCTTCCACATTTAAGTTGTGTGACAAAGAGTAACTCACTGCTTTTGTTATCTATAAAATGGATAGTATTGTCATGAATATTCAATTCCATAATATAAATAAACTTGTTATAGGCACCATGCTAACCCTTAAAAAGTATCACTTTTCCTTCTGCTAAAAGCAAATATTTTGCTTGCTAATACTACCGTGAAAGATTAGATGGTGTTGCAAATTGATTCAAATCAACTAGCTTTAAAACTTTGTAAGGCTACTTTTTAATAAATGTCCTTCAGTGAGAGGATTAAGATAAGAACACTCTTACCCTAGACCAGTGGTTCTCAACCTTCCTAATGCCTAGACCCTTTACTCACGTTGTAGTGACCCCCAATTTTATTGTTACAAATTGAACATAATTAAAGCATAGTGATTAATCACAAAAACAATATGTAATTATATATGTGTTTTCCGATGGTCTTAGGCGACCCCTGTGAAAGGGTAGTTCGACCCCCAAAGGGGTCGCGACCCACAGGTTGAGAACCGCTGCCTTAGACTCTTTGCCTCCATTAACAGGACCAAGGAGAACGCCCGGAACTCTTCATAATTTGGGTAAATGTCCCTCCCTTCAGTCTCCACAGCTTCACTGTCAGGAGGGAAGACAAGTGCAGATACCTGCATGGCCTGGAAGGACCTCATCCCCTCTATTTCCTTTACTAACAGCCTCAGGACCACCATTTGCCTGGACCTAATCCTGATTACTATCTAACCCTATTTATAGCATAAGGATCCCAAGACTCCCAGAGTCATCCTATTACCTCACATTCAGCACCACAGAGCTGTGCCCATTATTATCCTTCTTGGAATAGTCAATCATCAGCAAAATCCCTCCAAACATTATTTATAAGCATTTTATTCACTTTCTTGCTCCAATCAAACTTAGCTCTCCCTGAGCATACTACTTCCCCAGCAGCCTGCCATGTTTATTTTTCCTCCTCATACTTGTAGAAGTGAGAGCCTCACCTAGAGATGGGCCATACCTCAGCTATACCATGCACAACTCTTCTTGATACAGTCATCTAAAGAACCTGAATCACTTTTTTTCATAATTTGAATATTTTAACTTATTATATTGCTACTCTCTCAAACAAGATTTTCCAGTTCTCTACAAGAAGACATTATAATTGTTAACAATTTCTACATAGATGACATTAGTACTTTGAAATCTTCTCCAATAGCCTTCTCTACTTCATGACAACCTTTTGACCCAACCCTAGATTTTGTCTTTACCTACCTAGGATCTTATTTTCAAACTTCGCATTTATTTTTTCATCTCACAACCCTTCTTGCCTAATCTTTGACCACAGAGGGATGTATGATTCATTCAGACACTATTTCCCTTCATCTACTACACTCCTGTTTGCTCACCTCACTCCACCCCAACTCCACCATCCTCTTGCTGTTTATCCCAAAGGCTGGCACTCTTCTTCCTCAGAGTATTTGAATTTGCTGTTTCATCTGCATTGAGTGTCTTTCTGCTTTAAAACCACATAGTAACTAAAAAGAAAGGTTCACACCCAAGCAAACTCAATTATATTGTAATGAAGAAACAAGGAACGCTCCATTAAAATAAAGAAAGATTCCTCCATTAAGTTTTCGGGAGTAGAGAATGGGACTGAAAGGTCTTATAAGCAGGAGTTAGTTCTCAGAGGCCATTGACTTTCTGGGCAAAAGAATGAGGCAAGAACCAATGTACCTACATACACCTATCAAAACAAATTTCTTGAATGCCATCCATTTACTTTCATTTCGCCAAGCTGATAAATGACTTTACTCATGCAGATTCTGATAGCTATATTTAAAGCACTGTTTGTGGCTACCTCTGGAGTGTGGCTCTTTTTTAGAATGTTTTAGACACTCATTAAGCATGACTACACCATTGATTCCTAAGTGATATTGCAAAAGTTAACTAAAAATCATTGGAGTATTGATTAAAGAGACTAATATACAATTAAGTCACACCATGTATACTGAAGTATTTGATCACAAATAAATACGTATTTGGATCTATGCTAGCATTATTTGGAATCAACAATAGCCAACAAAGAGTCAAGAAAAGTGTCACTTATCAGATGTTTGCTGAGGATATATATAATGAGCTGGTTTGTATGGAAAGGTGGGATAAGGTGTGTGCTAGTTTATTGGGGGAAGTACCTAGGATTGATGACTGTGGGAAATCAGAAGTAGCCAGGGAGAACTGTCAGACCACAATACAAGCCTGATGCCTATGCAGGGAACTGGAAAGGAATGAGGATTGGTTAGGAGAGATTTAAGGCTGCAGCAACACTATTCTGGTAAGGTTTTGATTTCTCTCATGTGGGTCATTGACTCCAGACAGCCTGTAAAGGGAGTCTCCTAGAAATGGGCCTGTACTAGTAGCTCTTTCATCACCAATCTCTGGTGGCAGCAGCCTCAGGGCATCATGATCTTGGCATCAACATGGTGGTGGATCCAGACTCCAGAGGGGTATTAGTAGGGACTGCCAGTCACCTATGTTCATCATAGCAGCAATTCATATGGGGGATTCTCATGGTGACCACAATGACCATTTTTAGAGTTTGCAGGAAGGTTTTCTTTTTTAATGTTTTTGCCCTAACAAAAATGTATGCAGACTTACAAATTAAATATTAAATACAAAGTAGCATGTTTGATAGATATTTGTAATATCAAGTCATCTACTTGGTCATTATTTGACATATAGGACCAGCATGCACACACACACAAAGAGTAATCAAAACAATCTCATATTTCCACCTGGAAGCTCCTCCAGGACAGTGGGACTTGCACCATTCTTGGCTCTCTGCTGCTGCTAATTGTACCTTCCCATCAAAAACTCTGAGGTATCAACAGGGGTATCACGCCTTTTCTGCTGAAGCATGAGGGGAATTGGCAGGAAAGGCTGTTTCTTCATAAGCCTGCTTTAAGACTAAAATAAAAGAAGCCATGGATGTGTCTACTTAAAGGGAAATTTTACTATGAAAGTAAAATTAAGGAATAATGAACTTAAACTAAATAAAAACCTTGAACTTTTTATTGAACCTTGGAAGATGAGCACTCAGATTCCCTTACGTCATTCATCCTATACTTCTTCCACTTCTGACCCAGCTCTTCCGAGTTTTTGCCTATGCTACACTTGTATACTTATTGTTATTTTGTTTGATAGCAACAATTGTCAAAGCACTCTTTCTACAGGCAGTGGTAATTTTATCAACTTAACTTGGGCTTCATACTAAAGTGCACTTCACAAAGGTATGTAAACAAAAAGTTTTGTATGTGAGAGTAAATGTCTTCTTTATTTAGTTTGAATGTTTGTACTTGAACTCTAAATCTAAATAAGAGGCCCTTGACTTAGTTGCATGGCACAAAGAATCAAGTTACTCTAATGGCATCCAGAATATTCAATAAAGTATCAAAAACATAAAGATTATAAAACATGATGAAAGCAGTTCTGTTTAACAAGCTATGACAGTACTCTTGATAAGGTAGGCCATATGAGTCTTCCCACCAGGAAACAGTGCAGAAAAATACAACATAATGAACTATGAGGCCTTCTAACATTCTGGGTTTGTTTTCAAGTATGTTCATGTTAAAATATCTAATAAATAGTTGAGATAAAAAACATGAAATTAATCTTCAGAAAATTATTTCAATGGTGTGAAGAAAAAAATACTAGAGCACACTTTTTATTCATGTTCAAACAAAATTGGTATTTATACAAAAAATGAAATTTCAGATATAATTCTATTCACAAGAGTTAATTTATGCAATGCTACTGAATCTCATTTCATTCACATGCAACTATTATGCTTACATAGTAAATGGAAGGACATTGAAGAGTTTTGAATGCTAAATATCTGGTCAATTCAAATATTATTTGGGCTATTATTTTACTGGAGAAACATGTAACACCATTTTAATTAAAAAGCTGATTGTCTCTTGATAAACTAAATTTAACTTCACTGCTCAAAATTATTTTGATCTGTCTTAGTAAATTTTTGCTTTCACTAAATATTGTAAATAATAAATTGAGTTTCTAGGAGCAACTTACTTATGGAAACTGATTTATGTCCAAGATCTTAGGTTTCTCTATTTCAACACATCTTCTAAAGAAAATCCCAATAACATTTTCATGTTAAGGAAATCTGTAGCAAAAGGATTTCTAACCTAAGTCAATGAATAGTAGTTCTTTTCTTCACCAATAAAATAGATAGCTACCATGAAGCTGTATTTTCTGTTCTGTTCTTTATTGGTAGGTATTTTTGCAACAGGATAACAATTGCTTCACTGATTGCTTCTCACTGCAAAACACACTTAAATAGGAAATGCACTATCTAGGCTGGTGTCTAAAAACAACATTGTCACTGGGGAAAAAGTATGCAAAATGTATTACTTCAACATTTTTGCACAGTTGTACTGGCATCTAGGGGATCATGGTTGCTTGTTTACACTTAAATCCACAGTGCACTCTGCTTTGTCTTTTTGCAACACAATTTTCCTATTCCTATGATTATATTTTTCTTAATATGGACTATAAAAAGTGGATCCTATGTTAACAATTTCTTCTATAATTAATGATAAATAAAGGGATATGCCTGGATAAAAAATTATTAGATTATGACTATTGCTTTAATAATTAATATGGAAAATAATGCTGGGTAAAAATATGCACTCCTCACCACAATCTTGAGTAATTTTCAATAAATGGTTGTATCTATCATGATAGACTAAATCATACTGTAGTTAAAAAAAATAATAAAAAGTTAAACCATAGTGACTGAAAAGAAATGATTCTTTCTCCTAAAGCAACGTTTTACAAAGCTTAGCTGGGAATCTGCTTTGCGTACTTTCTTGAGAACTCAAGCTATCAGGGCAGACACTATATTGAAATGATGCCTGTTCTCAGCGTGGCATAAAGAAAGACTGATGGGCTGTGTACTGGTTCATTAATATTACAACTGGACCTGAAAAATGTCACTTCTACTCACATTTTATGGGTCTTCAATGATGTAGGGCAGTGAAATCATAGAAGCTTCTCTTAAGGAGAACCAGCAATATTAGAGGGACATTGCTAATTATAACCAAAACCAGGTTCTGCTGCCTGCCACCATAAAAGCCAAACTCGTGAGACAGGTGCTGGTGAAACAGGAAAGATGTTTATTTAAGTGTTGGCCATTTGAGAAGATTGGGAACTCTTGTCACAAAGCCCATCTCTCCACCTCAGTACAGGCAGATATTTTTATAAGGATAGAGAGGGAAAATAGAGCAAAAGATCAAAGGAAGTGGGTTACAAAGTTCTCTACATGCAGACCAGTACAGTCCAATCTTATAAGGATCTTAAATTGGTGAAGTGCTTGTCTGGTATCATTCTGGTCTTTGTTATCCTGGTTCTACTAGTACATCTTCTTGGTTCTATGGTTGAAGGTCAGCAAATTTCCCAGAACTGGGATGACTGAAGGTCAGAGTCTGTATCTTTTGTAGTTAGTTTCTAGGAGTCTTACACACACACTGGAGGCCCAGTGCGCATGAAATCGTGCACGAGTAGCTGCTTCCGCTTGCCTCAGCTGACCATTACTGCTCATAGCTTGCTGCCCTGCCCTCTGCCGCTCACAGCTCTCTGCTGCTTGTAGCTCTCCATTGCTTGTAGCTCTCCATCACTAGTAGCTCTCGCCCCGCTCCGTCCGCCATGAGAACCGCTGCTCATTTGGTCATGACAGCATTATGGCGTGACGGCCACAGGCCTTTTATATGAGATGCTGTTTATCTACAAGCGGCATTAGTCAGAGTCAGCATTTATAGAAACAATGTCAAAAAGAATGGTGGGGTGGATTACAATTCCCTTCTGTTACATAATGATTCCACAGGCTGTCTAGCTATGCTCCAGTTTGTAGCTATGCTCCAGTTTGTAGGTTCTTCTATTTATTATATGTAGACACACTCACTCACTCCTGTAGGAAACAATGCAAACATCTCATGAAGTCACTGTGTTCCAGGTCAAATTCCAGGAACTTGAAATGATATATGGGTGGTTTTTGTTTGTTTTTTGCTTTTATCATGTTCAGATATCATATCCTCTTGGTTTACTAGTAGAGACCTACACATTGGAAGACAAATTTTCTCAAAACTCAAACAAACACTATGCAATAATAAAGTAGTTACAGAACATACAATAAACCCCTGCATTTGGAAAGACAGAACTCTAAGTGCACAGAGCAGTCACAGATATGCAGCAATTCTGACTTCCCTGCAAGCATGGCCAAGGCCTTGACCCCCACAGTGGAAAATGCTTCAGGGTCATGCCTTAATTTTGCACATAGGGGGAGTTGCCCAATCAACTTTTCTCTGTAGATGTTGGTGTCATATACTGGCAGTTTCTTTTATCCATTATTCTCCCTGATCATGTCTACATTGGATTAGAGAGCATACTTTCATGGGGGTTATGCAGTTTACTCAGCCCATTACCTGCCTCTAGTCACCTGGATTAAAAGAACATTTTAAGTCTAAACAGACATAGTTTGTGTTGGTCTGGGAGAAGTGATGGTGGATATTCTGGCATGGCAACTTGCTGAAGAAACAAGTTGGCCTCTGATTTTAGTTAGATCGACATACCAAGACATACATTCACATTTTTTCTAAAATCTACTTCCTGAATTGGCTGTGCATTTTATTTTTTTCAATAGAGGCCTGATGCATGATATTCGTGTGAGGGGCTTGGCCCTCACAGCCATGGCTTCGTCTGGAAGGATGTCCAGAAGGTCGTTAGGCTGTCTGGTCTAATTAGCATATTACACTTTTATTATTATAGATTCACACCCTAACCATGATGAGGTATGTGGTAGGCAGAATTCTAAGAAAAAATTTATTTCAGCAAATGATTAAAATTGAGTGCAGATGAAAATAGTTGCATTTGGTGACATCAAATCATTTTACATAGGCAGTTAAGCATTGACTCAGACTATTACCATAAACCAATGCAATAGTCTGAAGACATTTTCCAAATGTAGCCAAGAAGATATAAATTCTCACTAACCAGGAAGGCTGAATTATTTATAACGTTTTTGTTAATATTGTCATAATTATTGTTTCAGGCTGTATAAGCAAATAAGTTTCTAGTATAAAATTTTCTTCAGTTATCTATTTGATCTTTAACCAGTGATGTACAATTTAAATGCCAGTATTTTACTTTAACATTATTGCTGCCAAATATAATAAAAATTGAAAAGGTAGAGAAATTTTTACCATGTTTTTCACACAAGAACTATAGCATAATTGTAAATTAAGCCAGATGCAGAAGAACTATAATTTCACATTACATGAGAATAGACATGATGAAAATATTGATTATACAAAACTTATGTAAATATGTCTTCATCACTTGTTTAATTTTAGTATAATATTTTAGATTTGATTAAATTGTGAGTTTAAGCTTGGCAGTTAATATTATTTGACTAATATCTTTGCATCTAGATGCTTTCTAATAAATAAAAATCACAAATTCATTTCAAAGATTAAGATTGCTCAGTGTTTAAAAATAAAAATTCAAATATAATTTTTGAAATGTTAAGAAAATGCCCCCAAAATGCAATTGAATTTAGTAGTGATATAATACCAGATAAAATGAATAGAGAAGTATTCTCTACCTCTTAAAAATTTAGCAAAAAAATGTAGGGTGTTATCTTTTGTATTAATTAATTATCAGAATTTGCCTGTGAAAATATAGGGTACTAAAATTTTCATTCTTAGAAGGAGTTGAAGTAAAAAATTAAAATTTTCTATTATAGTACTACTCCAATTAGTCATTTCCTTTATTTGGTTTTTGTAGTTTGTGTTATTCAAGGAATTGTTCCTTTTTAACTAAGTGTTTAATTTTTTGAAATACAGTTTCTAAAAATATATCTTTACTGTAAAGGACCAAAATAATATTTACTTCAGAAGACTATGATAAGTTCACCAACTAATGGATATCAAATGCATTTATTAAATGTAAATTACTTGCAAACAGTAATTATTGTAGTCATTTGGTATTGTAATGGGAAATTGTAAACCATACCACCATTCTTATTTCTGTAAATGCTGAATCTGACTAATATGTAGCTTGTAGATAACTAGCAGGTTTGTTAAGAATCATAGGAAATAACTTCAGAAGATGCAGACTCTGATCTTCAGTCATCCCAGTTCCAGGAGATTTGCTGAACTTCAGCTCTAGAACCAGGATGACAAAGACCAGGATGACACACACTAGACCATCACTTGACTAGTTTTGAGGTCCTTATTGGAATGGACTGTGCTTGTCTGCACATAGAGAACTTTTCAAACTCCTGCCCTTGATTTCTTGGTTCTGATTTCCCTCTCCCTCCTTATAAAAAACCCTCTGCCTACACTGAAGTAGGGAGATGGGCTTTGCAATAAGAGCCCCCAATTATCTTAGATAGCCAGCATTTGAATAAACCCTTGTCCTTTTCACCAACATCTGTCTCATGAGTTTGGTGACAGGCAGCCAAAACTAGGTTTTGGTTACAGCATCATATATCTAACTGATGGGAAACTAAGAATTATTCTAAGCTGGGGTTCACATCCTTGGCACTATTGACATTTGGGACTAGATAATTCTCTGTTGCAGGGCTTATCCTGGGCACTGTCAAATGCTTAGGAGCATCTGTGGTTACCACCTCAGATACCAGTGCCAACCTCTCTTCCCTAGTTTTGAAAACCAAGTGTATCTCCAAACACTGCAAATGTATTTTGCAAGGCAAAATCACTTCTGGTTCAGAGCCACTGTTCCAGGTTGAAGGATGAGATGCAACATCTCATGAAGTAGTATATACATTGTTTTTTATATAGATGAGAAATATATTATTGCTCCATGTATTCCAGTTTCTAAAACAAACAAAAAAGTTTAATACAAAGGCAAATCGATCTTTTAAATGCCCTTTTTATAAAGAGATTTACTGATATCTTAGCAGCCCTATGGAAATAATGGGAAATACTTTATTGTTGGTACGGAAAGCCCAAGTGACAAATAATAGTCACTATGTCTTTTGTCCTTTTCTTACAAAGTAAAGATAGAGATACTCTAGTAAACTGAATAAACATCATTAGCCAATGCTCTTTTCTTTTTTCGTATTTTTCATTTATCAAATTTTAATAGAAGCACAGTTTATGAAGTTATCATCCAAGTGAAAACTAATTGAGATAACTTATAGATGACTATGATAAATACAGTCATCATGACAGGACACTCACAATCTTGCTCTATATCCTTCCTCTGTTAGAACAGTTTTTCATGATGGCTTATTTTTAGGAGTCTAAAAGGGAAGAATACAATGTGACCTTCCCTATACCATGTGTTCAGAAAATATGATACGCTCTGGGGAATTAATGACATATCATCACCATTACCCTAGCAAACACATCAGTGCTGTAATTTGTGCTGACCATAAACCGGGTGTGGGAAGGATACTGAAATTAAGTTGACATTGAGTGAAAGTTAAAATTACAGCCCCCCTCACATATGCCCATGGGGTTTCTTTCATTTTAATAAGGTATTACAAAGGAACATTCTGACTGATAGGTGTTTGGTATTCATGAACCATATAAATAGAACACTTTTAGAAATAATAAGGTTGCAGAAAACCTTATTAAAAGTGGTCTTACTGCTCTGACCAGGTGGCTCAGTTGGTTGGAGTATCATCCTGTACACAGAAAGGTCGTGGGTTTGTGAGGGCACATACCCAGGTTTTGGGTTCATTCCTGGAGTGGGAGGCAACAGATCCATGTTTCACTCTCAAATAGATGTTTGTTTATTTTCTCTCTCCCTTCCGCTCTCTCTAAATTCAATAAAAGCATGTCCTCGGGTGAGAATTAAAGAAAAAATAAAAGCAGTCTTACTAACTTTTCATGACTTATATTCACTGATGCACATGTAGACCTTTTCCTTGTGGGTAAAACCAAACTGACAGGATGTTAACTGCATATCATTTGTTTATAAACGTTGGAATGATATAAATAGGCTGCATGTTCAGTTTTTAATTCCATTGTTACTATTATATAATTTTATATTTTACTTAATTTTGCTTCAAAATGCTATTAAAAGATAGGAATGTTGCTAATTCCTCTCTTAGTAAAAATACAGGAAATAATTTAGTCTAACGCCGTGGTCGGCAAACTACGGCTCGTGAGCCACATGCGGCTCTTTGGCCCCGTGAGTGTGGCTCTTCCACAAAATACCACGTGCGGGCGTGCACGTACAGTGCGATTAAAACTTCGTGGCCCATGCGCAGAAGTCTGTATTTTGTGGAAGAGCCGGTATTTTGTGGAAGAGCCACACTCAAGGGGCCAAAGAGCCGCATGTGGCTCGAGAGCTGTGGTTTGCCGAGCCACAGTTTGCCAACCACTGTCACATTACTAATGTGACACTGATTTGTAGCATACTCATGCTCTTCTGATAACCACTATGGAAACTAGAAAAATAGATCAAATACATATAAATATGTAGGAAGGCATCTAGGACTTTAAAGTTCAAAATTCTGGGGAGAAGGCGAGCCGGGTATTCTGTCCACCTCTTTTTCCTCAGGGTATTTTCAAACACTTAGTATAGGTAGAAAGTTTGGAAAATTAGTCAGATGGTGATTTTTAAAAAAAGCAACAAGCAGAGCTCTCAGCAATCTGACAGGTGTAGAGATAAACCCTGGAGTTCATGGATTGTTAGACAAGTAGGGCTTGAAAGGGCAATAACGTGGAGAAGAGAGAGGTTCAGAAAACTGATCTTGACATTTGACATTCCTGAGGCATTTGAGATTAAGCTGTGTAGGGAGAGGGACTAAGAAGCCAAGCAGAAAAGAAATGGAGAATTGTTATTAATGTCACAGTGCGGAAAAAAGAAAATATGAATCCAGCACCTTCTACAAAGATGGATGCTAATAATTATTCTAGATTCTCAGTTGATACTCTGAAAGGGTTCTTTGGAGAGAAGGTGAATCAGAGGTATGTTTACATATACAGAACATTCATACTAGCCTGGAACAAATGCAAACCCCAAGTCAATTGAAAGTTGTCCCACTCTGGAGTCTGAAGCCAATTCCAACATTTGTGAGTTGAGAGGACTCGTTCAAATACCACTACCAAGCAATTCTCGGGAGACTATCTGGGTGTCCTACAATTTAACTCAATCTTGACACTATCTACATGAGAGACAACAACAGATCCAATATAGTACGGGTTCAGTCCCACAAAGCTACCAGCCATTTCAGATGTCAGTCATAAGTCCATGTCATCTGCTGAGCACCTGACCTACTGGATACAAATTGGAACTCCACATTGCATTTCAGGGGCCAGTCGAAAGCTCAGGTTGCCATCTGTACTCCTAGCTGACTGTCTATGAAGCAGAGGTTCCCAAGACCCTTATTCGGGTTTGATTAATTTTTTTAGAGTGGCTCACAGAGGTCAGGAAAACAGTTTACCAGTTTACTATCAGGGATATAACTCAGGAGCAACCAGGTGGAAGAGTGGCATAGGGCAAGGTATCAAGAAAGAGCATGAACCTTCCATGTTCTCTCCACGCACATCACTCTCAGTTTCCACATAGTCACCAACCCAGAAACTCTTTGAACCCTGTTCTTTTGGGGTTTTGTAAATGCTTTATTACATAGACATACTTGATTAAATCATTGGCCACTGGTGACTGACCTCAATCTCAAACCAGGAGTGGGGCAGGGGTGGGACTAAAAGTTCTAACCCTCTGAGATCACACAGTTGACTCCACTGGCAACCAGCCCCATCCTGAGGTGTTGTCTAAAGGTCACCTCATTAACATAACAAAGGACAACTTTATATCTCTCTTCACTTGGGAAAAAATTTAGTGCTATGCCATAAATGGACAAAGACAAAACATGTTTTTCTTATTAAAAATCATAATATCACATCCTCACACTAGTTCCCTATCAATCAGATCTACCCTGAAGATAACTACATCCAGAGTTTTTACAAGCTTTTTGTGTAAATCTGAGTTTAATAAAATGTTTCACAAAAACATAATAAAATATTTTTTTCAAAAAAGATAAACTCAGAAGTAACCTGTACATTTATCAGAAATAGATTTTTTAAAGTTGTATGAATTAAAAATAAATATGCCAAGATGGGGAATTTCACCGAAAACTGGAGTACACATTAAGAAAAGAATCAATTAGACATTCTGCAATGGAAAAAATACAATAAATAAAATTGAGAACTTAGATGGACAATTAGGGATTCATTAAGGCTAAAGAAAAATTATCAACAAGTGAGAAAATAAACAAGAAAATACAGACTTTCAATCATGGAAGGCAAACGGGATGAAAAACACACACACAAAAAAAAGTAAGTGTAAAATATGTAGGTCAGAATGAAATATGTAGGTCAGAATGGAATATGTAGGTCAGAATGAAAAAGTTTGTAAGGAATTTAAATGGACTCTTGGAAAGGAAGAGAAAAGAATAGGTCATCTATGGTTATCCTCTGGTAAAGGGGCCTGTGTCATGAGGGAGGCTCACTGCTCCTCTAACATGCTCACACTGATGCTTCTGTTTGTTCATTTTTGTTTTCCTTTATTAGTTACAAGTAGTCTGCTGTGCACTTGCATTTTGGTTTACAATTCTGTAGGGTTTTCCTTTTCTGAGCATTCTTTTTTATTGAATGATTGTTTTCTCCATCTGTGTTTTATTTTATTTTATTTTTTATTTTTACAAAAGACAAGCTGTATTAGGGTTTTCCAGAGAAATAGAACTTGAACTTTATACATACGTTTATATCCATACCTATGTAGACAAAGAGACATCAATCCATCGTTTATCTATCTACCTACCTATCTATGAATCTATTGATATTTATTAGGAGAAATTGGTTTATGTGATTATGAAGGCTAAGTCCAGGATCTGCCATCTGCGAGCTAGAGACCCAGGAAAGCAGTTGGTGCATTGACTGTCTGGATCCCAAGGCCTGGGAATCAGGGGAGTCAAGGGTAGAAGTCCTAGTGCAAGGACAGGAGAAGACCCAAAGTCCCAGTTCTACAGGCAAATAGAAAGAAAAATAGTGAATTCCTCCCTCTGCGTTTTGTTCTATTCAGACCCTAAATAAATTGGGTGATGCCTGCCTCATTGAAGAGAGAGGTCTACTTTACTGAGTTTACACATCCATATGCCAATCTCTTCCTGAAACACCCTCACTAATACACCTAAAACTAATCTTTAATCAGGGCACTCCATGGCACAGACAAGTTAACACAAAGAATTTAACCCTCACACAAGTTTTTACTCTTTTGTTTACATTTTGAGAAAACCTCTTCATTTTTTAAATCTTGATGTCTTAATGGTGGGCTCACTTAACTTCTGAGATTCAACTCAAATTTTTGTGTTTCATTGCTTACTTTTTAGTATGCTATCCAATTATATTCTACTGGAGGCCCTATGCATGAAATTCATGTAAGAGTAGGCTTTCACAGACCCAGCTGCCTTGGCCCTCGCAGCCCTGGCTTCATCTGGAAGGTGGTCTGGAAGCTTGTCTGGAAGGACGTTTGGACAGTTGTTCCACTGTTCAGCCATTTGGTCAATTTGCATATTACGCTTTTATTATTATAGACTAGAGACCTAGTGCACAAAAATTTGTGCACTTGGGGGGGTCCCTCAGCCCAGCCTGTGCCCTCTCGCAGTCTGGGACCCCTCGGGGGATGACCACCTGCTGGCTTAGGCCCACTCCCTGGGAGATTGGGCCTAAGCTGGCAGTCAGACATCCCTCTGGCAGCCTGGCAGCCCTCGGGGGATGTCCACTTGCCAGCGGGTAGCAGGCCTAAGCTGCAGTCAGACATCCTTAGCGCTGCTGAGGAGGCAGGAGAGGCTCCCACCACCGCCGTAGAACTGGCAGCCATCAGACTGGCTTGTGGCTGAGCAGAGCTCCCCCTGTGGGAGCGCACTGACCACCATGGGGAAGCTCCTGCATTGAGCGTCTGCCCCCTGGTGGTCAGTGTGTGTCATAGTGACCAGTCATTCCCAGTCACTCTGCTGTTAGGGTCAATTTGCATATTACCCTTTTATTATATAGGATAGAGGCCTGGTGCAAGGGTGGGGGCCAGCTGGTTTGCTCTGAAGGGTGTCCTGGATCAGGGTGGGGGTCCCGCTGGGGTGCCTGGCCAGCCTGGGTGAGGGGCTGAGGGCCATTTTCAGGGTGGCCACACCCCCTTCAGGGAGGGGGGTCATGATGGGGTGCCTGGCCAGTCTGGGTGAGTGGCTGATGGCTGTTTGCAGGCTGGCCACAGCCCCTTCAGGGTGGGGGTCCTCCCTGGGGTTCCTGGCCAGCCTGGGTGAGGGGCTGAGGGCTGTTTTCAGGCTGGCCACACCCCCTTCAGGGTGGGGGAGGGTCCTGCTGGGGTGCCTGGCCAGTCTGGGTGAGGGGCTGATGGCTGTTTGCAGGCTGGCCACAGCCCCCAGCCACCCAAGCTCCCAATGGAGGCTTGCTGGATGCAGGTATCTGGTATTTATTTATCTTCTATAATTGAAACTTTGTTGCCTTGAGCGGAGGACACAGCCGGCCAGGACAGGCAGGAAGCTTGGCTTCCTCCATCGCTGGGGCAACCAAGCCTCCTGCTTGCTCTAGCTCCGTGGCTGCCGGCCGCCATCTTGGTTGGGTTAATTTGCATACAGTCGCTCTGATTGGCTGGTGGGCATGGCTTGGGGCATAGCGGAGGTGTGGTCAATTTGCATGTTTCTCTTTTATTAGATTAGATGACTTAAAAATAATACTTGTAGCACTAAATGATAAACTTATATGTTCAGTATGAGATGCAGTGAAATTTGGTTTGTATTAAACATTCACTACAGGATAATATGTGCAAAAATACCTAGTGCATATTTCTAAGAATACTATTTGTTAGGCTCCAGTACATGTGAGAACATGGTATATATTTTGTCAAATAAGAAAGAAAACTGCTCTCTGTATCAAATCTCTCTCTCTCTGTCTTAATAACACTCCTTGATACCATCTAGCAGAAAACATTTATCTTGAGATAATTATACTTCCAGTGTCTCATCAATTAAAAATATTAAAAGTTCCCCAAACCTGTCTGTTTAATTAAATGAAATTAAAAATTCTATATAAGAGATTTATATTCCTACTAATTTATTTTTAAAATTGCATTATAAAAATTAAAAGAATAACATTTTAACATAAGACTAGGCAAGCTATTATGGCATGTTAATAATTTTGACATAGCTGGATGATTTCCAAACTATTTTTATAAATTTTAATTGTTTGGGCTTTGGTTTTAATATATCCATTTCTAGCGGTTCTAAATATGCCTAAATGTGTCACTTAGGCATGTGAATTCCTTTGAGCTAAAGGCAACAGAGAAACTCTGTCACCTTAGGAGAAACTTTTACCTTTCTCTTAAAAATTTAAATTATGAGCCTTGCTCATAATAAGAGTTATTACCAGAAATAACATTTTATGACTTACTACAGGGCAGGGTGGACTTCTAATTACTAAACATCTGCTCTTCTTATCATCCTGCAATGACCTGTCTCATCTTTAAGCCCCAAGGGGATTCTTGGCTCAGAATGTCATCTACACCTCCTCTTCCCTTTCTGTCTTTGAACCACTCATAAATTCGGGGTTACCACATGTCCATATGTATTAAATTTGGTCATTTTCTCTTACTAATCTGTATCATGTAGATTTAATTATTAGACAAGCCAAAAGAACCTTGAGGGTAGAGAAAAGGTTTTCGCACACACACATCCAAAATAATGTTCTTATTGCCAAATAAGTAAAATTATTGCTTCTGGTTATTTAAAAATACGACTTTGTCAAGCTTAAGCAGATGCAGAAGAAGTATATTTGAGAAACTTAAATTTGTATGAAGTTTTTCCAAAATCTTTAATTTTTTTTTTTTCTAAAATTATCAGGCTCCTATATAAAATTAAAAAATATGCTTACTGTTAAGACAAAACTCTATTTATCTAAATTTCACAGAGATAAAACTTTAAAGAATCAAAAAAAAACACTTTCTTTAAGATGTAGCCCAATACCCCTTTCAACTTCTGTCCATCACTAGCATCCTATGCTCAAGAAACAAGTTAATCCAGGAAGGAGATATGGAACACATGAAGATTTATTTCCCAAAAGGATGTGAGAATAAAACCCATAACAGACAGAAAATATGTTTCAGTCCCCTCATGTTCTTAAATGGGAAAATATTAATTGGTTTCAGTTCTGTTAACATTAACAGAAAGGTCAAGAATAAAGCTGTCTGGCTAGTGTAGCTCAATTATTGAGTGTTGACCCATGAAACAAGAGGTTGCTGGTTCAACTCTCAGTCATGGGGGTTTCAAGCTCAATCCCCAGTGAGGGTCATGTTTCTATCTCTCTATCTAAAATCAATAAAAACATATTTAAAACAAATAAATAAAGCTAGTGGGCCAGTTAAAATTTTAGCTCCCATAAAATTGTGAAGTCCTATTTTTCTTTAAAAGTATGCATATGGCCTGGCTGGTGTGGCTCAGTGGTTGAGCGGCGACCTATGAACCAGGACATCACAGTTTGATACCAGGTCAGAGTATGTGCCTGAGTTGCAGGCTTGATCCCCAGTGTGGGGCATGCAGGAAGCAGCCTATCAATGTTTCTCTCTTATCATTGGTGTTTCTATCTTTCTCTCCCTCTCCCTTCCTCTCTGAAATCAATAAAAAATATTTTCAAAAAATAAAAAGTATGCATATGAACTATAAAAATTAAGTATTTATATATACACTAGAGGCCTGGTGCATGAAATTCATGCACTGGGGGGGGGGGTCCCTTAAGCCCAGCCTGCACCCTCTCCAATCTGGGACCCCTGGCTCCTAACCTCTCACCTGCTTGCCTTCCTGATCGCCCCTAACTGTCCCCCCACTGCCAGTCTGATCACCCCTAACCGCCTTTGTCTGCAGGCCTGATCGACCCTAACTGACCCCCTGCTGGCCTGGTTGCCCCTAACTGACCCCCCTGACAGCCTATTCGCCCTTAACTCCTCCCCACCCCCCGCCAGCCTGGTCACCCCTAACTGCCCCTCCTGCTGGCATGGTCACCCCTAACTGCCCCCCCTGCCAGCCTGGTTGCCCCCAATTGCCTCCCCCTGCCAGCCTGGTCACCCCAGGCAGCCTGCTGTTCAGTTGTTTGGTCGTCCCTCACTAACCTCCTTGCCGGCCTTGTCGCCCCATGCAGCCTGCTATTCGGTCGTCCATCTGGTTGTTTTGGTCATGACAGCCCCTGGCTTTTTATATATTAGGATTTATAGGTGAATGTACTTATATATTATTTGGGGGTGGAACAGTAGTTTTTCTCATCTTGTGAACAATTAAAAGTTGATCCTTTATAACTCCTTTAGGCTTCTCCTAAATAAACCATTTTTGGTAATCACCCACTTACCCATCGATCTATTATATCAGCATGTATTGTATAATGTCAGTGAATATTTATATTTTACGTGATGCAAATAGGATAAAGATGAATAAACCACCCAGTCCCCAAAGAATATATAGTGATCACTTAAAGTTATTGATTTTGAGGAAATAAATGTATTACTCCATCCAAGGCAAAAATCATATGAGCACTTTCTCACAATTAAGAGAAATTATTCATTTCCCACTTTTGTGGTAAAGTAGCCAGGACTCAGGAGCTGAAAGAGGTCAAGGTGTTATCTTTAGTCTGCTACCATTAGTTAGGTCCAGGCTATTGTCTTCTGCTGTCACAGGAGTTAACAATTATCAAGGTGAAAAGTTAGGTCTATGAGGTGTATATAGAGAGAAGGAAAAAAAAGATATCTAGAGCTATAGTCACATATCGAATCAAAATCATGAGGACTCTCAGTTTCAAAATATCATCATTGATCTAAGAATCTAGACCAACATACCATCCTAATTATTTTTTCTAAAATATTCGAGTCTTTTCAGAATTTTCCTTCCAATTATGCATTTTATATATTTTCAAATTAATATTCTTTATACTTAGAACACATCTTAATTGTATTATTAAAAACAAATATATCTTGACAATTTTTTTTGTCAAATCCAGGTAACCTAAAATTCACCCAGAAAATGTATAAACATTTGTTAATTTAAAGTTATATATTTTCAGATATTTTTCTTTGCAGGCATGTGTGTAACAATGTATTTTGTTTTGTTTGTATAGAGTTACTTAAAACTATACAATCCATTATGAAAATTATAATTTTCTGCTTTAAAAATAGAATATTTGATACATGCAACAGAATCCATATTATTTTTATAATTTATTTAAAAAATAATAAAATGAACATCTATTAATTTACCACACAAAGAAATAAAGTATATTATTGATAATCATTAGGAGCTCCCTCTAATTATCTTGCTCACCAAAATTTTTCATTTCATTTCATGCTTTCTTAACATTTTTACAACAAATATTTTATCTACAATAAATATACATTTTATTACATGCTTATTGTGAACATTTTGGATATGCTACCTTGCCTTTTCAACTCAATATTAAAAATCTAAGATTCAGTAAAGTAGATAAGTGAATAGTTGCTTTTTTTCACTGTTGTTGAAAAGTATTCCATTATGTTATTATCTACACATTACCTTATTTAAATTTGAAAGCTCCCTTTCCCATCTCTTTTCGATTTTTTCATTGCTTTTATAGCCCTCTAATATATCATATAATTATTTATTATGTTTTTAATTTTTTTTCGGTGTTTCCTTACCAGGATATGTCTCACTAAAGCAAACATTTTTGTTGTTTACTGATATATTTCAAACATCTAGAATTTTGCTTGCTACAGAGTTTGAGCTCTCTGATTTTTTAAAGGTTTAAATTAAATCTTGGCCCAATTTATAATTTTATGTTGTACATATTGGTGATTCTGAATAGTTTCATAGAAAGCCAACCTGAAGACACAGTTTGTTTTTTTTTATGATATCTTTTTGTCTGGTCACCATTTAGAAAAGTGAGCTCTTCTTGTAATGTTGAACATTAAAAGTGACAGTTAAATAAAAAACATGCCAATAGGGAAAAAAGGAAAAAAATATCAGAAAATGTATAACTTTAATTTATCAAAAGTCTATAGATTTTCTGGGTGAATTGTAGGTTACTGGCACTAGACAAAAATTTTAGTTAAGATGTATTTGTTTTCAATTATACAACTAAGATCTTTACTAAAAATAGAGAAACAATATTAATTTGAAAAGACATATAATTTATAATTTGAAGAAAAATTCTGAAGACACTCTTGAAGATTTTAGAACAAAAACTAAGAGTAGTAGGTACAAGATTCTTAGATCAAGGATGATAATTTGAAACTGAAAGTCCTCATGATTTTGATTTGTGACTACAGCTCTAGAAATCATTTTTTTCTTCTCCCTCCATACAACCCATAGACCTAGCCTTTCACCTTGATAATTGTTAATCCCAATAGCCGGAACCTGATGAATGGTAGCAGGCTAAAGATAACATCTTAACCTCAGTTATGTTTCAAGTCTTGAGTCCTAAGGTGAAATGACCCTCTGGCTATTTGTCCATGGAAACCAGAGAGAGAGAGAGAGACATCAGAAAGGACCTCAGAGCTGTCCTCAAGACCTGAACAAATGATTTATTACCCTTAACTCATCTCTGACCAAACAGCCCCTAACAGAACCCTGAACCCCTAACTCAGTGCCTTGTGATTTTGCCCTATATGATCTGTAACCTACACGCCGTCGGCAGTTGGGTCTTTTAGACCAGGAGCAAAGACATAGTCTGGATTGGCCAATCCTGTGCAGTGGTTCTCAGCCTTCTGGCCCTTTAAATACAGTTCCTCATGTGACCCAACCATAAAATTATTTTTGTTGCTACTTCATAACTGTAATGTTGCTACTGTTATGAATCGTAATGTAAATATCTGATATGCAGAATGGTCTTAGGTGACTCCTGTGAAAGGGTCGTTCGACCGCCAAAGGAGTCGCGACCCACAGGTTGAGAACCGAAGTGAAACTACTTTGATCCTTCAGGGCAAACTCCTGCTCATGCATTTCTTTAGGTCAGTGTGCTCAGGTGGACAGACTCAAATATTGGGATTAAATAACAAATGTAATTAAATTTAAAGTGAAACCTCAGCCTGCACTGAGTTCCCATTACAAGCAGAACATACTTCAAAGTCCTTTCAAACCCCTTAAAGACTTTAGGGTTCTAGCCCTTACCTACTTTACAACCTCTGCACCTACCATGCTCCCAAGCTCCCTCCCCTTTTACTTATCACTCTAGCACCCCACCTCCATGCCTCCTTGCTGCTCCTCAAAGGAGCCAAGCATGTTCCTACCTCAGAGCCTTTGCATTTGTTGTTATAAAATGTTGAAATGTTCTTTCTCTAGATATAGTTCAGTCTCTCAGTTGTCTTTCCTCACAGTCAACTTACCTGATCATCATGGTTGCTATAGGAGCAGGAAACATATAAAGAAAATACTATAAAGCTGTCACCTAAATATAAAGTGTTTGATAATGGAATTGTAAATTGGTACCATTTTGTGCCATAATTTGTCAATTTCTGTCACATTTTCTGCTACAAGCAAATATGTGCTCATGATTTTCCCTACAGCATTGTTTTGTGTTAGAAAAACAACCTGGAAACAAACTGAGCATTCACAAATTAAGACATGGATGAAATACATAATAAGGGACTATTTGGCTAGGACCATGGATATTCTATTTTTGCAATGAAGAATTTTCTGCTGCCCTGCACAATGTGTAGAATGTCCCACAGGACATACATGTTTATAATTTTTGTGTCTTGAACCTTACTGCATTTTGCATATAAATACAACTAAATGTTTGCATGATTTCAAACATATTGAATATATATTCTTCAGCAAAACCAGTCCTGTGTAAACTGAGGGAATATAATAATAATTTATTCTATTTAGAACATTTCTTTGACATTTTGCTGAGATATGTTAACAACAGTACTGCATGTTTTATTTTTGCAAAAACAACATCCTTACTTCTGTCTAAATTTGTAGCTAATAATTACAGTTTAAGTACTGGTGCAAAATGATTATATGCCTTCTAGTATGGTCATGTCTGAATACTTTCATATTGAAATACATATTATTTATATAGTAAATAATCTTATTAGCCAATGTTACCCCAATAAATTTAATAAAACAGTAAAATTGATATGCTAAGAGAAAAGACAAAATGGAACCATATAATATGCTCATCTAAAAACAGAAGAAAAAGAGAGAGGAACACAAAAAAGAAAAGACAATGATAAAAAACAATAAATCCAACTATATCAATAATCACTTTAAGTGTCAAAGGTCAAAATTCATGAATTAAAGGACAGAGATTGTCATAAGGAAGCAAAGGAGAACACCCAAGTATAAATTATGTACAATAAACCTATTTTAAAGACATACTTATTTGAAAACTAAAGGGATGGAGAAAGATATTATATTTTGATTTATATAAAAAGTCCACTATTACTTTGACCATCATTGAAGTTTGACATAGATACAGACTTTATTCAAAACAATAAAGACCATTTTTATATGCCATGAGCTGTTATTGGAAGTCTCCACAAGTAATTTAATATTTACCTGAATACATTTTGATTGGTTTCTTAAAAATAATTGGGAAAAAACCCTTTTTAAAAAAGGAATCAACATTATTTTATTATAATTCATTTTCCTTTTATTTCTCCTTTTTGTAATTATTATTAGGGTACTTTTTGACTCACTGAAGTTTTTTTTTACATATTTTGATAGATTAGTTTATCAATAAACTTGCTTCAGAAAACAAAATGGTACTGCAAAACTTTTGTTTAAATGGCTGAGCAACACAGAGCGGAGAAGTATTTCTCTTACCTTCTGCTGCTCAAATGTCAATGCTTACTTGTTGGACCAATAGTATTAGCAGCATCTGGAAACTTATTAGAAATGCACAATATCAGGATCCCCCCCCCAGACCCACCCAACCAGAGTCTGCATTTTTGTATCTGCAGTGCATTTATATTCACATTGGTATTTGAGAAGCATGACTTTAATCCATCTCTTCCCCTTCTTATCCACTCTATCAATTTAATCCTTTACGTTTTAGTAAGGGTTCTGCAAACGTTTAAGGGCTTTCTATGCATGTTCCCTTCCAATGCATTCTTCAAAAGGAGAAAGAATTATCCTTTCAAAAGAAAAAAATCTAATTTGCCCAATCCCTTCAATGGCATATTAGTACTTTTAGGAAAACACTCACTTCACTAAGAGTGCATGACCCTGCCTCCCACTAAGAAGCTTAATGTGATCTGGTCCCAGCACACCTCAGCCAGCTCATCATAGACAAATCTGAATGCTGTGAATGAGGACATGCAGGCTTTCCTGTTATCTACTGTCCACGCTGTTTCTGATTTCAGTCATTGCAAGCACTAAGCCCTGCATTTCAGAATCTCTTTTCCATCCCCCCAACCCAATTTCCTTAATTTTGCTAGTTCTTATCTTTCCTTCAAATATGAATTTAAATATATCTTCTTCAAAAAAACTTTCTTTAAACATTATAATCTATTATTTGAAACTTTTATTTATGCTAAATGAAATAAGTCAGTCAGAGAAAGGCAAATACCATGTGATCTCACTTTTGTGTGAAATCTACTGAACAAAGTAAACTGCTGAACAAAACAGAAACAGACTGACAGCTATCAGAGGGGTGGGAGAGGGAGGTACTGGATGAAAGAAGGTGAAGAGATTAGCCAATGAACACACATGCATAGCCCATAGACACACAGAACAGTGTGGTGATGGCCGGAGGGAAGGGGCTGGGCGGAGGTGAACAAAGGAGGGGAAATAGGGACTGAAAGGACTTTGCTCAAGTCAATGGGTGTGCGATGCAATGTGCAGATGATGTTTTGTTTTTTTGTTGTTTTTTTTTGTGTTTTTTTAAAAATATATATTTTATTGATTTTTTAGAGAGGAAGGGAGAGGGATAGAGAGTTAGAAACATCGATGAGAGAGAAACATCGATCAGCCGCCTCCTGCACATCTCCTACTGGGGATGTGCCCGCAACCCAGGTACATGCCCTTGACCGGAATCGAACCCAGGACCTTTCAGTCCGCAGGCCGACGCTCTATCCACTGAGCCAAACCGGTTTCGGCAACAGATGATGTTTTATTGAGTTGTACACTTGAGACCCGTATGGTTTTGTGAACCAATGTCACCCCAATAAGTTCAATAAAAAGTGTCTAATTATATTATTATTTTTTGAGAAACTGAATATACTAATGGACGATCCCCAGAGGTATATGATGATAAAACTTTGACCACAATCTCTGAAGCCAAATCATCTTGGCAGTGATCGGCTCAGAAGGTCAGAATTTTATCAGTGACTGACAGCTTCCAACTCAGGATGGACCAGAGAAAGCCAAATATGCTTTCCCAGCCAATCACAGAGAATGCCCTGCTTCTAGTTAGCCCACCTACAGCTTCCCCAACTTCCAATCAGAGTAGACCAGAAGCCTTCCCTCTCATTTGCAATAAAGCTTATCCACTCTCCCACCTGCCTTTGAGTCTTTGCCAAGGCAAATGACTGTACAGCTTAGTGGTTAGAAAGTCATATACTTTACAGAGAGTTCCTCTTGGTAATTTCAAGTACCCACCTGGCACCGTACATGGTTATTGCGATATTATTGACTATATGCAGTAATGCTATACTAAATAGTGTAGTTATCCATTTTAATGAGTGACTATATTTTTAGAAGCATCCCATCTGTTTTTAGAACCCAGGAAACAATGGATATCCTTTCTGTGCTTAACTAGGGGAGGATAAAGCAGAAGAAACTGCTGTGTTTTTGCCACAGTTGTGCAAAATTAATTCCACATATCAGCCTTTCTCACTGCTCATGTTCTATATTTGATCTCTGTTTTTCAATTAACTGAAAAGAAAGGACTGTTAAGGAGACAAGGAAGATAAACAATAATATTTTACGTCAAAATTTTTGTTTCATGATTCCTATTAGAGCTAAATAGCAGCTGGAGAGCAATGCAGGCAGTAAACAAATGTACCTTATTCTAAATGAAAGCCCTGCCTTCTCCCAAATGCTTCCTTGCCATAATCGTCTTATGTCATTTTAAAACTTACCCAAGGTATTTACAAATTAAATTATTATCTTTGGTATTTGTGTAAATCTATGTATTTCATTATGTTTAATCAACCCTAAAGATTTGTGGCTTCACTCCAAATATATTTATTAATTTCTAATAAATGCGTTATATTGAGTCAGTTCTTTTCCTCTGGGTGTCTTGTTCCCAGCGGAAGTGAATGGTAATGGGAAGGACACATGAGGAAAAGAGTAATAGCATGTCCAATATAAGGATAGTCTCTTTATAAAGGCAAACATGAGGGCCCCTTGAAGCTGGTCTATTTGTTAGAGAACCCGGGGAGAGGATGATTACAGTAATCATCACCGGAGAGTTAAGTAAGAAAAATGAATCTGAAATACAGGGCCACGAAGCACCAGTTGAGCAATCCATAGCCAGTACTGGCAAGGCCTCCAAACCATGGGATTGGAGCTAGTCCCATGTGGGAAGCCACTGCTTTCCAATACTGTCATAAGCATGCACCAAGGAATGCGGGAGGCCATGGACACTAGGCACTGATTGTTCTTGTTGAGATAGTGGTGGCTTGAAGCAATCTCCTGACCCAATAGCCTCAAAGTAAATGTTTACTGGACCTTACTGATCTTTACTGACCTTTGAGACTGTCAGCTATGAGTTCGCCGTGCTTTACTGAGGGCAAGATCATCTAAAACGGAATAAAAAGCGGAGTAGGCCAGATCTCGGTGTGCCTCTTCGGGAAAGAGGTTCCACCTGGCCCCCCAATGCCGTCTAAATTCATGTTTCTTGTCTAGCATTTTCATTTGTGCGTCGGCCCCTCCTTCAGATTCTGAACCTCGTTGCAAAGGTCGCGGCAGTCCCATTTGTGGAGTGGTGTTTGAAAGGAAAGGTGGTATGCGGTGAGTCAAATGGAGTAAAATGGTCCAAATGAGAGCTGATGAAGATGTACCGCAGGGTTATTTATTCCAGCAGGTTTCCCTTGTAGGTAGCATGATTAAAAATATTTGCATCAAGAAAGCTCTGTCTGCTGTTAAATTTCAAGGGGTATCATAGATGTTCTCCCCATTTGCATTCCAAGGAGGCAATGTGGGCTCCAGGTGTGGACAGTTAAATGTGGTCCATTAAACCTGCCTTAAGAGACATCAAGAAATGGTGTCACACCGTGTAATTATTAGTAAGCAATTGTATACATCACATTTACAGCCAGTAAAACTTTTATAAAGGTTCCATAATTAATAGTATAAATCCAGTTAACAGTCTGTGATTGCTAATCTAATGCATGGAGACGCAACAATACATTTTCCCATAAAGTTCATTAGAGTGTCTCCTCTATTCCCGGTCCTTTCTTAAATCTATCCTAGAGAGTATTTACAAAATAGAAAATATTATTTCAGTCTTAAAGATGAGAAGACTTGAGTGTCAAAGAAGTCAAAAAAGCCACAGTGGCACAGGGAGAGGCACCAGAGTTAACTGTTTTTGCTTCTGTCCCTGTCCTGCCAGGGGCCTGCCCCTCCATCACATTGTCCTATGCATGGGTCAGTGTTTTACACAGGGAGCACAGAACAGACTAAAGAAGATGCCACTGGATACGGTGGGGAAGCCTGGATAAGTAAGCTAACAGTTACATACACATTATTAATGATTAACACCAGGGATGTCAACAAGGATAATGGGGTTTTCCAGAGGCTTTTAATTAACTTAATTAGAGCTTAATCTGTAAATATTTGTGATTCTCAAAGAATCCTAAGTAGGACAAATTACTATAGAAAAAAAGTAAAATCATATTGTAAAATTGTTAAAAAAAAAAAACTTCAAGAAAAACTAAGAAATACTTGTATCTGCTGACATTTCAGGGGGGATGAGGAGGAGGAGAAAAACAGAAACTGTGATTATCTTAATTATAAGGCAGTAGCTGTGCAATGTTTTATATGGACAGCAACCCTTGATTGTGCCTCGAATTTCCTACCCACCTCAAACTCTATCATTAGCAGCATTGTTGGGCAAATAGTGGATAATTACAAAGAAAAAAGAATACCAACCTGTAGATCTTTGCTGAATTATCACACTTAATTAAATGCTCCCTGGAGACAAAAAGGTTGATAGAATAAGCAGTTAATGTATTTTTGTCTATCATTCCCTACTTTTTCTAAGAATAAAATGTATTTTTCCCCTTCAGTAAAGGATGGTATTTTTATCCTCCAACTAAACCTTTACAAAAAAAAACAAAGACTTTTGCTGTAGGAACACTGCTTAGAAACAGAAATCTCCCTTTTACACCAAAAAAACAACCATTGGAAAATGTTTGGAGCATAAACATCACTACACATGGAAAATGAGTTGCAGGGACCCTGTGAACCTGTAGGAAATCAGTTCACAAAGGTGAGAGTTAAATGCTCAGACATGTAAATCCCGTACCAGATGACCGACCTTATCACCACTCTGTTCTTTTATTAAAGGCAGCAGGCATTTGACGACATCCACTCTGGGGAAACTTTTTCAGATTTCAACCTCTTTTGCCAAGACGAATGGAGTGGGAAATGCAATACATTAGGTATGCATTATACAAGCAAAGAAATGGTGGCCTTATAGTGACTGAAAAATGAAAGGTGAAGGCAAACAAAAGCTCAGACCCATTCTTCATCTTACTAAGCAATCCAAAAACTCAGTGGGGAGAATGGAATTTTGAAGAAGTAGCAGGTGATTATTCTATGGATATGGAGGTTACAGGTTCTTTTTCCCCCTCCTTATTCTTTACCCCTCAACCCCGCCCCTCCCGCTCAATTAAAAGACAGCTTAGAGAACTGTGGCAGATGTCACTCTTCCAGGGTAGAGCCAAGCAGCCTTCCCTCTTTTGCCAGCTTCCACTGCAGGGAAGCTGCTGGTTGCACTTTGCTCAGTATGTTTGTGAATATTTGATTTTCACAGAAGACAAAAAGGGCAAGAGCTCTGGAATTCAGTAGAAGGTCAGAATGGCAATCTTTTTGCCTGGTCCAGCTTCCTTTTATACCCGGACATCTGGTGTCCATTATGAGACAAATGAGAGGAATGCCTCACCAGGGTGGAGGGGGAGGACTTCCTGTTCTGACAGCATTATCATCAGTATGAACACAGGAATTGGGGCTCAGACAAGGCAGCCATAGAAATAGATGGGTGACACTGGCTTTGCAGACTCAAACATAGCCTATGCTAGGGGTAATTAAGGAGAAGATGGATTCTACCAGAGTTGCAATTACATTGATGAGTTTCTGCTAAGTTTTCATCTTAGGATAATAGGAAACACAATTACATAATCAGATTTTTGTTTATGTTGTTTTGTTTATCAAGAGAGAAGGAAATTAGTCATCAGAAACATAAAATCCAACAATTTAACCCATGTACTTAGAAAGCTGCAGTGTATTTTTTTTCAGGTCATTCATAAAATTCATCACCCAATAGGTCTTTCTTGTATTCCCTTTTATCACACACAACAGGCCCGATGCACGAATTCGTGCACAGGTGGGGTCCCTCTGGGTGGACTGCAGAGATCGGGCCAAAACCCACAGTCCAACACCACCTGCAGCTCCTACCTGCTGCTCCTGCTCATCCTGGCCCCACTGTGTCTGCTGCGGGCTCGCGCCCAATCAGTCCCAATCCGGAGAGGCTCACTCTGCTGCAGCAGCGCTTGCCAGCCATGACCCCTGAGTCTGGCACCCTCCCAAGGTGAGTGGCCTGCAGGATCTGGCTGAAACCTGCTCTCTGACATCCCCCAAGGGGTCTCGGATTGCGAGAGGGCGCAGGCCAGGCTGAGGAACCCCACCAGTGCACAATTGGGCTGGGGAAGGGCTGTGGGAGGCCTCCAGGGCATGTCCAGCCCATCTTGCTCAGTCCCGATCTGCTGGACCCCAGCAGCTTAACCTACTAGTTTGGAGCATCTGCCCCCAGGTGGCCAGTGCACGTCATAGCGAGTGGTTGAGCAGCCTTAGCATATCATTAGCATATTACACTTTGATTGGTTTGGTTGTTCTGCCGTTCGGTCTATTTGCATAATACCCTTTTATTATATAGGATATTGGCTGTCTTCCCAATGTGCCCTTTGTATTTTTCATGCTTAAAAAACTCACTGGAAGTAGTTCAACTCTTTTAATATTTGTCTTTTCTCTTTGATAATAATATTTAGCATCCTTTAAAAAATTATTTATTAAGAACAAAACAAAAACTAACTCTTATAGAGTGTTGCACACAGGCAAGAAGCAAACAACATTGTTCAAACAGAACACAGAAGTTGAACTTCTGGGTAGCTCACTCAGTGACCATGCTGATTTTCATCTGAAATCTTGTGATACTGAACATGCAAACTAGAGGACTAAGACACTAAATGGTGGCTTAGAATGGAGTAATGTCTCATAAAAATGATTTTATAATTTATTTTTAAAATATTTACAGTAAAATATATTTATAGTCATCAGTGTGTATTTTAATTATATTTTAAAAATTCTATCAGTGGACAGAATGAAATGTGTTCCCAGAACTTTATTATTTTCATTATTGATTTTATACATATAAGATACATTTATATATGTATAAACACACACATACTTATTCCTCACTTATCACAATTTCCATATCACTTTTCTACACAGCTTTCTCTTTCCCTCTCTTCCTCTTTACATATTGATTTATGTTATTATTTATATAAACTCTTGACAAATTTATTATATTTGTAGTCTTTATAAAATAGACTACATTAGAATTCATTAAATATTAAAAGACAAATTATCTGCCTTCTCTACTCAAATACTACGATCAGCTTTGCTTACTTAGTGTACCCAGAGGTATTACATACTGTTTTTAAATTTGTCAGTAGGAATTTAAATACTGGCACTATACTTATATTTAAGTTAAAGCCTCATGACACAAGAGGCAGACCAAGTTTGGGGAGAGTTGAATCCCTTGCCAATTTTTTTTCATTAATTTTAAAATTTTTACTTTATTATATATACTTTTAAGGTAGCATGGCCAATTTGTTAGCCTAATGGACAGCAATATCTACAGTGTAGAACAGTGATAATCTGGCTACTGCATTGATAGTGAGTGTCAAGGGGGAATGTATTAGAGAGCATTGAGATGTATGCACAATGACTGAGTAGTTGAGGATCACTTAGTCTTTTTGTTGGGTCTCAGATAGCAGGAAGATGGAAAATTTCTCTTGTATTCTTTTATAATTTTGCTACATAATCCACAAATACAATGAAAAAATAACTCTCTCCTGGAATAAGACATATATTTAGTTACTTAAAGGAAAAATAATATTCTAAATTGGAAAAAATTATCAGATATTTCCATTAGTTTTAAAAATATGTCATATAATATTTTCTTATTATATGAAGTTTACATTATTTTATCTAGTTAAAACGTTTTATATAAATTTACTGTAGGATTTATTAACTTACAGTAGATAAATGATAAACTTCACATATGGAGACCAATCTTTGAGAAAGAAAAGTGACTAAATGTTATTTATTATTTTACTATTTAACTGTCTAACACATTGGATCATGATGGATTCTGGTTTAATATATTACTGGATTTGAGTTGCTAAAATGTATTAAGAATTTTAAGAGCACTATATATAACTGGGATTTAAAAAAATATTTTCAATACCCACACTTTCATTAATTTCTTTTTTAGGTTTTTGTACTTTGTAATCCCATTATTTTTTTTTTATCATTTTCATTGTCATTACATGATTAACAGGTATTCATAATTTTCATTTGAATAGCTGAAGGCCTACTTTATGATTGCATTATTGCAGTTCATACTGCAATGATTGCATTCAGAATAATTTCCTTCTTTTGAGAATTTTTCATGCTAGTAATTATGCTATATAAAAATAAGGCTATTCTGTATAATTGTTAAAACATGTTCCTATGCTTATATTCTAAAATATTTTATAATTTTATAACAGAAAAAAGACTGTCTTATCAGCACTTGCTATAGTAATTTTTTTTTTACTGTACTGTATATGATTGCTTAGTTAATAGAACAAATAAATGAGGGTTCATCATGGCTACATTTCCATTTCTTGAAATATTTTCAAGACAAAATTCTTTTAAATATTTATTTCTAAATTTTCTTTTGTATATGAAATAATTTTGTTTGTATGGGGTTTTTTGTTGTTGTTTTTGTTTGTTTGCTTTGTTTGTTTTTGGCTAATCCTCACCTGAGGATATTTTTCCATTGATTTTTAGAGAGAGTGGAAGAGAGAGGGAAAGACAGCTACATCAATGTGAGAGAAATACATTGATTGGTTGCCTCCTGCATGAGCTCTGGGCAGAGAGGAGCCTCCAGTCAAGGTATATGCCCTTGATAGGAATTGAACCCTGGGCCCTTTGGTACACAGGCCAACTCTCTATCCACTGAGCCAAACTGGTTAGGGCTGTTTGTATTATATATATATATATATATATTAGTATTCGTTTTGTTTTTTTTCTTTTATTTTTTCCATCACCATTTTCCCCCTCTATGCCCTCTTCCACTTCTACCCCTCCTTGCCCCTCCATGCCCCTGCAGATACTGTTACTTTTTCTTCTTTTTAAAAAAATATGTTTTTATTCATTTTAGAGAGAGAAGAAGGGAGAGGGATAAAGAGATAGAGAAATATTGATGAAAGAGAAACATCATCAATGGGCTGCCTCCTGTACACCCCCTACTGGGGATCCAGCCCACAAACCTGGCATGTGCCCTGATCAGAAATTAAATCAGTGGCCTCTTGGTTCATGGGTTGACACTCAACCACTGAACCACACCGGCCAGGCATGTTCCTTTTTTTCTTTGTTAGTTGTTAGCTCATTGAAAATGAATACATTTGTGATAAATATTTTCTCTGTTTTGTCATTGCTATTGTTATGGAATATTTACAGAAAAAAATGGAATTTTTATTTTTATGAACACAGATATCTCCAATCTGTTTTTAAAAATATATTGTATTTATCTTAAAATTTTTTTAATCTTACATTTTTAATGATTATTTTTTCTGACTACTTCTATTCAGTTTTATATTTGGCCATCTTATCATTTATAGTATAAAATGTCTTAATTTTTTAATTAATTCACCTGCTTGTTTATATTGTAATTTGCTTAAGGATATGTACTAAATTATAATTTCCCTAATTTCAATCAAACATCACCATGCAGTGTATTGAATAACTTTTCTTTATCTTAATAATTTTATTTTATTCATTCTCATCAAAGTAAAATTTTCTGTGCAATAGTATTTTTCAGGGCTACTTTGTCCCAACTTTCCATCTGTCTTTTCCTTGCTAGTAGCAGATGGTTTTAATTAAACTTTCATTACAGTTTTCACTTTGCAATGCTGATAAATCTTTAGCAGTCTGAACCCAGGAAAGAAAGAAAAAAGACTAGATAGTCAAAGGAAAGTTATTTATGAAAACACAAAAAATATAGAGTCTGTTGCTGGGTAGCTATTCTTACAATTTGAGAGTTGGTATAATTTGATTTATTATAATATATTTTTCAACTATGCTTGATACAAGTAGCACTGAATATGAACATAATATGACATCATTCTGTATGGAGGCTTAGGTTTTTCTTTGTTAAAGGGAAACCCATTTGACTCTTTAATATCTTTAATTTCATACTTTCTCTTTTGGAGCATGCACTAGATGTTACTGTAACTCTCATGTGACTTGCAGTGGTTAAGAAAAGGTACTATGTAGTACTGAGATAGACTTAGTTAAAATAATTAAATAAAATTTGGACCTGGGATTAAACTGGCATTATTATTTTTTTCTATATGTGATGTTTTTTATTAAGACCAAGAATAAAAATAACTATATATACTTTCTACTTGCTGACATATAAACTATAATGTTTTAGTCTCTATTTAAATATGTATCTATGCTCATTATACATCTATATATTTAGTACAGACACAAGCATACAACTTTTTATAACATTTTATCAATACATCTAATATAAACACACATGGAGACACAATATAAGGCTTTACTGGTCAAAATAACAATAGTGATTATTTCCATGGAGAGAATGTCAGATTTCAGTCAAACCAACCTCAACAAATGTTTAACCTTGCTTTTATTAATATTTTATGAAAGATATTGATTACAAAATGTTAAAGTCTAGCTTTGGAACATCTTACAGTTAATTAAGAGTAAGTAAATTATTTGATTTCTTCTTAAAAAGAGAGACCTAAAGAAGAATTAGCAAAACGGTAAAATCTATTATATTTCTGTGTTTGATTCATTGTGTACATAACATTATTTTCTACCTTTTTTTACATTAGCTAAATTGTTTACAGGCACTAACTAGATGTTTTCATTGTCTTCTAGAAAATCTGTGTAAAATGAGCATACTATTTTGGACAATTCAGTAAAATGCTCTTTTTAAAAAATATATATTTTATTGATTTTTTACAGAGAGGAAGGGAGAGGGATAGAGAGTTAGAAACATCGATCAGCTGCCTCCTGCACACCCCCCACTGGGGATGCACCCGCAACCAAGGTACATGCCCTTGACTAGAATCGAACCCGGGACCCTTCAGTTCGCAGACAGACGCTCAATCCACTGAGCCAAACCAGTTAGGGCCAGTAAAATGCTCTTTTCCATTTCATTGACTCTATTTCTTGTCATATATATGACACACTGCAATAAAAGAGCAGTGAACAATGGACAAATTGTAGCTAATCTAAAGATGCATGTTTTGATGCAAAATTTTTATATCTCATAAAAACAGAACCAGACTTGTAGATCACCTTCCCTGGTGCTGTGAGCAGCATTTATATGAGTGAATCAGCTCATGTCCTGAACTCTGTCTTAGCATAAAATGACTCTCAAATACACAAAATTTGAGGTTTACTATGCCAAATGAATCATAACAAAGGACATACTTTTATTCTGCAGGTAAAATAATCAATTTTAAAAAATTTATGCCAAAATGCTGAATATATTGATTTATTTCATTGACTTTAATAGAAAAGCTCATGAATATTACATACAATAATGAGTTTATTCTTTGCCTAACAAAAAGAGTTTACCTAATAGTTGAAAAATTCCCCCAACTATACCTCTCCTCAGTGGGGCAGGGTATACTGGATATCACTGAATACAAAATGGTTCCTAACAGTCTTACAATTCTGAAGGGTTCACTGTTGCTCTGCCCAACTATATCAAAGCTATTTCATTTGTAATTATATTAAGTATAAGAAAAACTCCATTTACTGTGTCTTATCCCTTTGAAAGAAAGAAAATGAACTCTTGGTCAAGCTCTGTTTTTCTCCTTCAATATCATGTGTGCAAAGAAATTTTTAAAGAGTGAAAGAAGGAATAATAGAAAACACTAACAGTGCCCTTAGCAAAGAACAGTGTGCATGTGGCAACTTGAGAAAAATAAATGGCTCATTTATTAGCTTTGCCTGTCATAGAAATCTAGATGACTTAGGCAAGTGAAACTGATTTTAATACCTAAAATTCACATAATGCTTATCGCAGTATGACAAGATTTCTGGTCAATAAAATGTGTTTTCTTTTTCTTTTTTGAAAAACTTCTTAGTATTTCCAATACCTAACACAGGAAATGTTTAATAAATTAATAGATGGCTTGATTTATCATGTATCTGAGGCCCCTAAATGCATATTGAACAATATATGGATTGGCAAGTGCGGTGGGTGGAGAGTTGTGACACAACGGAACAGGATGTGAGTACAGTGGGTACACTGGGGTATTGGAGATAGAACACAGTATTTTTCAAGTGAATGTCAAGTGCTGTAGGTAGTATTATAGGCTCCATTGGGAGATGTTAAACTTAATGCCTTCTTCCCCCCCTGGAATCTCATTATTGCTAATAAGCTAAAGAGAAATATAACTGTGAGCCATAATAAAGGATAGCATTGAGGGTTCACATGGAGATGATAAAAGATAATAAGAAATTTTTTTGGAGAAAGCATATTTCTGAGATATAATAAAGAACAATATATGAAAACATTAAGTCAGGGAGATTATTTTTTCAAAGATTTTTATTGTATTTTTTAAAATTACACATTAAGAATATTGGTATTTCTGCTGTTACATAAATTCTTTAAAAACAACACAAAACACTTGGAAGGGAAAATTGAGAACTAAGAACTAAAACCTCTGTGGCAATAGGGTCAGGAAGCTTCCCACCTGGTTCCCAATTCTGCTGCTGCAGATGGAGATGGTGAGCACCTATGCCTTCCTCCAGCACATGCATAACCATTTCCATCTCATTATGGAGTCCTGTGGGCACCACCTTCCTTCTTAGAGGGTTTCTCTAACATCACCCGCAACTCTGTGCCTACTTCAGGTTTCAAGATAATTTTGTGTCTTTTCAGTCACAGGAGCAGTTTCATGTAATGATCAAGAGCAGCTCAATGATTGCTTCTCAAATGCCATGGACTGTATCACTGTGCCTGGAAATTCTCTAGTCTAAAATCCTAAATATCTCTGCTGAATGGTGACATGCCTAGGGCTTTTGTCATAAGCTCCAATTTGCAAAAAGTACTGGTTGCAAATATTTCCAAATCATATTTGAGTGTGAATGAAAGAGCCCAAAGGTATTGATTGAGTCGCCACTGTTTGCAATTCAAATTGCTAAAGATTTTGCTAACCTTGGCTTAGTCATCAATTCAGATGGAGACTGCAGACAAGAAATCAAGAGAAAGCTGAGATTTGGAAGGCAATGGAAGAATTAGGAAAGATCACCAAGAACAAGGATGCGGCATAAGGGACCAAGGCTAAGATCATCCACCCCATTGTATTCCCAATTATTATGTATGAATGCAAAAGTTGGACAGTGGAAATGGCTGATAGAAAAAAAATCAAAACACTTGGAATACAGTGCTGGTGGAGAGCTGTATGAATACCCTGGACCTCTAAGACCTAGAGATAATTAAGCCTGACACATCACTGGGGGCAGAAATTACAAAATCAAAGTTGCCCTAATTTGGGCACATCATTATTTTTATTTCTACCAATGTATATACATTGTGTATGCCTATATGTAGTATTATCAATAAATACATTGCAATGCCTATTAGAGCCAGGAGAAATATTGAAAACATTTAACTAGTCTGACAATAACCAGTAACCATCAATTCACAATCCAATCAATATGGACACATGAACCAATCAGAACAGACACCAGCTGGCAGCAAGTGGCCAGGCTATACTTATGCGTTAGGTGGAATAACAGTCCAATAAGTACCACAGGCATAGCTACTTTTTAGAAAATAAGTGGATTAAGGGGGGATAAAAGGTGATGGAAGGCGACTTAACTTGGAGTGGTAAACACAAAATACAATATACAGTTGATGTATTATAGAATTGTACACCTGAAACCTATATCATTTTATTAATCAATGTCACCCCAATAAATTCAATTTAAAAATATATGAAGTGCAAAAAGACCAAGGAGCATTCCCAGAAAAAAATGTTTTTATTGATTTGAGGTAGAGAGAGAGAGAGAGAGAGAGGAAGGAAGGGGGAGAGAGAGAAACATTGATTAGAGAGAATCATCAATTGGCTGCCTCCTGAATTTCCCCTACTGGGGATCAAGCCCAGAACCCAGGCATGTGGGAATCGAACCAGTGACCGCTTGCTGCATGGGATGAAGCTCAACCACTGAGTCACATAGCCCAGGTCTGAATAATTTTTTTAAAGTGTAGAAAGATAGAAGGAAATATTTAATGAACCTACTAATTTTTAATACTTCATATTAAAACTCATCTATTACATTTCTTGAAATTATAATGTCTGATAAATGTTAGAAATAGATAACTACCACCCTAAAACTCCTCTGTAAAGCAGTGTCCTAAGACATTTACTGATAAAAATTATAATTTATACTGATGTAGAAGAATTGACGAGTTGAGAGTTTGAATCAACAGAGAAGAGTAGAAGTTCTTGAAGATGTGTAAGGGAAGATTTCTCATGGTATTGGGGAAAGAGAGAATCAGGGCAGATTATAGTTTCCTTCTCTCAATTGCATTGTTATCCAATATCCACAATTTAGAAAACTTACTGTTATAATTCCTAATGACTAACTGACTTCATAACATGGAAATTATGATCACATTGGCTGACTAAGTAGTTAAAGCACTTGAATTCTTAAGCAACAAAGACCTTACTGTGATGTAACTGCCCTTAGTAGGAAAGAGGGACTTTTTAGGAGGATTGTTTTCAAATAAAACTAAAGTAATTTGTTTTGAGAAAGTTATTTATTGATGCATATAAATGGAATGGATTCAAAAGTACAGTTCAGAACATATTGTGATGAGAAATAATAAATAATTTTTGTGTGTTTTCAAAAGATGAAAGTTCAAGTCATTCGTTTACCTAATTTGCTGTTGTTATTTTCCTTGGGAACTTTCCCAAATTTGATGAAGACCTTAACCTTCAATAGATATCAACCTCAGGAAAATCCAGATATTGAAATTAGCAGACAAAATCTTAGAGTAACGGTACTGTGTCTAAACACTTAAAAAGAAGATATGGTTCTGGGACAGATAGGGAATCTCAGCAGAGTAATAGAAGAAAATAAACATTCCAAAACTGAAATGTAAAATATATGAACTATAAAATTCATTGAAAAGGCTTTTAAGATCAAAATATATAAAAAACTAGGCTCAGTGAACTTGAAGATAAGACAGTAGACATCATTTGATTTGCAGGAAAGAGAAAAATGAAAGATTAAAAAGAAAAAATAAGTTGAACCTTGTAGGGAGCAGCTATAGGGTTAAGCCTCAGACTGACCTGTTGGCAAAGCCACAAACAAGTCCTAGCTTAGAGGGCACAGTCCTTTTAGCATAATTAGGCTTGACCTTATGACACTTCCTAAATCTTATCTGGGTAGCTAATGGGCTGTGGGAGGTGCAGCAAGTGCTGCCAAAACAAGTGAAACTCAGAAGAACATTGTAACTATGGTGACCACTACCTTGTTTACCTCTGGTTATAAAATAAAGGCTCAGCTTTCTGTCTGGGTCTCTCTCTGTGGCCTTAACCAGGCACAGGAGATACACCTAGACCCAGCTTATTCTGTGTCTGTCTTTTCTACATTCTTCATTGCCCCCGCTCAGGCTCACCGAACCCTTGGCTGAGCTGGCTGGGCACAGAACCTCAATGATCATTGAGACATTATCAATGGACATCCAGGAAAAAGAAAATGAGGCAAAAAAATTAAAATCCTTATATCAGCAAGAGATAAATGACAGATTACATGTAGGAGAAGCAAAATACAAACTACCTCCAACTTCTCATGAAAAATAAAGACCAGAATAGAAAACACTGGAACAAGAGCTGTAATATTCTGAAAATAAAGCAAACACTATCCAGATCAAAAGTAAGACATATGCCATCTACACTAATAAAAGAGAAACATGCAAATTAACCATCACTCCGCCACTACACTACACCCACCAGCCAATCAAGAGTGAGTATGCAAATTAACCCAACTAAGATGGAGGTGGCCATGGAGCTGGAGCGAGCAGGAGGCTTGGGTTGCCCCCAGCAATGGAGGAAGCCAAGCTTCCCACCTGCCCTGGCCTGCCCTGGTCTCCGCTCAAGGCTACAAAGTTTCAATTATAGAAGATAAATAAATCCCAGACACCTGCTTCCAGCCTGCCCTGGCCTCTGCTCAAGGAGGCACTGAAAAAGAAAGAAAAAAAAGGAGAGGCTGGGAGCTTGGGTCGCCAAAGGGCGTGGCCAGCCTGAAAAATGGTCCTCAGCCCCTCACCCAGGCTGGCCAGGCACCCCAGCGGGAACCCCCCCATGCTGAAGGGGTTGTGGCCAGCCTACAAACAGCCATCAGCCCCTCACCCAGGCTGGCCAGGCACCCCAGCAGGACCCCCACTCTGATCCGGGACACCCTTCAGGGCAAACCAGCCGGCCCCCACCTGTGCACCAGGCCTCTATCTATACTAATAAAAGGGTAATATGCTAATTTGACTGGGAGACCTTCCAGACGTTCTTCTGGACAAAGCCATGGTGGTGGGGCCGAGGTAGAGGCGGTTAGAGGGGAGGGAAGTTGTGAGTGATCAGGCAGGATGGGACAGCAGTTGTGGGTGATCAGGCTGATGGGGGGGTGGGGCCATTGGGGGTAAGCAGACCAGCACGGGGCCAGTTGGGGGAAAGCAGGCCATCAGTGGGGGTCAGTTGGAGGTGATCAGGACAGTGGGGAGGGCAATTTGGAGTGAGTAGGCCAGCAGAGGGGCAGTTGGGGGCGAGCAGGCCAGCATGGGGGGCAGTTGGGGGTGAGCAGGCTGGTGGCAAGGGGTAGTTGGGGCCAAGCAGGCTGGCGGCGAGGGGTAGTTGGGGGCTAGCAGGCCAGCAGGTAGAGTGGTTAGGAGCAATCAGGCAGGCAGGTGAGTGGTTAGGAGCCAGAAGTCCCGGATTGTAAGAGGGATGTCTGACTGCCGGTTTAGGCTCAATCCCTGTGAACCGGCAGTAGGACATCCTTTGAGGCGTCCCAGATTGGAGAGGGTGCAGGCCGGGGTGAGGGACACCCACCCCGCCCCGTGCACAAATTTCGTGCACTGGGCCACTAGTATTAAGATAAAAGTTGATAAACTTTTTTTCCCCAACAGACTTGTACTTCAAGAAACATTGAAACAAATTCTTCAGCAGGAACAGAATTGCCATCAGATGAAAACTCTGATTTGTAACAAAGAATAAAGATCAGCAGAAATGGCAAGTATATGGGAGAATATTTGCAAATATAAAATTTCCTATTTTATTTAAATGATATGTAATTGTTTAAAGCAAATATTGCAACTGTATATCACAGTGGTTATAATATAGTAGATTATATATACATATACATGCTGGGAGAAAAGTAGTTACTATTCTGTTTCAAGTTTATTTTATTTTATATAAAATAGTAGAGTATGACTTTAAGTGGTCTGTCATAAGTTAAAAATGCACAATAAATCACCAGAGCAATCACTTAAAGAAAAAAAAGAAAAAGTTAATACAGTCAGCTAAAAGAAAATATAAAATTAAAATGGAGAAAATTAAAATGAATTCAGATCACAAATTTCTACAAAAATTCTTTGCCCCTACAAGGACCTCCAGTCCATTAAGCCTATCAATTACTCACTGCCCATCTCCTCCCTCATATCTCCACATTCTTTCTTTTTTTTAAATCTAGGATTCTTAAGCTTCAAAAATTAATAAATCCTTTGTACATATCTTCAACTCCTCTTCATTTCTCTTCTCTCTCTCTCTCTCTCTCTCTCTCTCTCTCTCTCTCTCTCTCTCTCTCTCTCTCTTTCCCTCTGTTATATTTACCTTGAAATTTAACTCCACTCAATGTCTGTATAAGCAGATCAAGGAGGAATGTCATCCATTCTGACTAGTCTTACTATAAATTTATCACAACTTCTCAGCATGGGAAAACAAATCTCCTTATTTTCTTCAGATAAATATTCTTCCATTTTCAATAAAAAAATGGTTTCAACTATTTGTCTTTTTACATCCCCATCACAGTCTCTTCCTTTGATATTCACAAATGACATCCTTGATTCATTTCACTAGGGAAAGAGAAACCACAAAATGGTTCATTTAATGGTTCATTAAATTTCCAACTCTGCCTGGATCCATAATTGTATCCTATTCTTTGCCTTCCTTCTTGTTAAAATGGAATAATATCCTGTGTCTAGAAGGCCAAACATTCTATTAGTACTTCTGAAATTGAGCTCAAACAACTCTCATCTAGATGGAAAAAAAATCCAGAAATGAGCCAGAATTTTTCTTTATCATCTGTTAGAATATTCACATCAACATACAAAGATGCTATATCTTGGTATTTTTAAAAAACCCTCCCCTGCTTTCCATATCCTTCCATATTCTGCCCAGTTCTCTGCCCTCTTTACGTAGTATGTCCTCATGGAGTTTATTAACTTTTTGCACAGTCATATCCCACTCGCTTCTGAGTAGAATCCAGTCATCATTTTCCTTTCACCCCCTCTCACATGCCACCACCCTCAACTCTACCAGTGACTTCCATATCATCACATCCAGTTGGCACGTGGTTGTCTTCATCCCATTTGATCTGTCAGCAGAATTTGAAGGACATGGAATATATATTTTTAAAAATGTATGTTTGTTTTTTCACTTGACTCCTCTTCTCCCAGGCCACTCCTTCTCATACACTTTGCTAGGTTCTCTCCTACAGTAAATGTATTTCTAAATGTGCATATCAGCACTGAAGGAGTGTTTAGACCACTTGGTATATTCTTCAGGATTTTTATTTAAATGCTAGAGGCCCGGTGCATGGATTCATGTACATTGAAAGGAAATTAATTAGAAGGTGGCTGGTAGGGCTGTACTGGGCAAGACAGGCTTGACCCGCCCTGGAGCCAACCTCCCGTGGTCCCTCCCTGGTTGGCCACACCTGGGGTGGTGCTGGGGCTCGAAGGGTGCCTGCCTATGGAGTGAGCAGGGTCCCACCAGCAGGTGGGGTCCCTTGGCCTGGCCTACGGGGATTGGGCTAAAACCAGCAGTGCGACATCTCCCAAGGGGTCCTGGAGTGCGAGAGGGCACTCTGCAATGTTGCTGTCACTCGGTAGCTCCTGTATTGAGTGTCTGCCCCCTGGTGGTCAGTGTGTGTCATACCTACCAGCCAACCAGGTTGGTTGATCGGTCACTTAGCCTTTTATATATATATAAATATATAGATAGGATTGAACTTCCTTTTAACAGGATACAGAATGAATGGGGGAAATCTCTAAGTTTGAGGGGTAAAACCCTTTCAACATTCCTATAGATTATAAGAAAAAGTATAAAATTATTAGTAAGATTATGGAAAGAAAATGAATACAACATTGGATGTCAAATAGAATTATATGAAGAGTACGTATTCATTTTTCTGAGTGCAATAAATGTCTATGTGGATTTATGTGTGCTTTATAGTCACAAAAAAATCAGAGATAGGAGGAGTTATTTAATTGTGGAAACAGATTCAAAATTACTCCTCATAACTAAATTTATCTTTGAAATGTCAGTAAATTAGGAGAAGAAATTATATTTTATAAGTCACGTGTTTTACAATCAACATCAGGGAATTGCATTTACCTTTTATAAATTATATCATCACACCTTTTTTTTAAATATATTTTATTGATTTTTTACAGAGAGGAAGGGAAAGGGATAGAGAATTAGATACATTGATGAGAGAGAAACATCAATCAGCTGCCTTCTGCACACCCCCCCACTGGGGATGTGCCCGCAACCAAGGCACATGCCCTTGACCGGAATCGAACCCAGGACCCTTCAGTCCGCAGGCCGACGCTCCATCCACTGAGCCAAACCGGTTAGGGCATCATCACACCTTTTAAAATATTTACTAGACATACAAAAATAATAAAGCCTTTAGTTTCTTTTCAGTACTTTCTTAAATGCTGCAAAGTTTTTTTTTATAGAACTTTAATCAGTACGAGAGTCAACTTTTATAAGTTTGAAAGGAATAACTGCTCATAAATGAGTTCTGTTTAATATCTAACAAGACTAAACTTTTTCCTTCCTGGCTTCTCAGTGCCTGTCTGTTAATCTGATCTGTTTTCACTCTTCCCAGACACTCCCCAATTTAGATCCACTCACTCTGACTGCTCTGTCCTGTCTGCTGCTTCAATCAGACAGGATGTCTCTGAGCCTCCACACAGGCTATGTGACAATAAGGTGTTTTTTTTTTTTACAAGGTGTAGAGTCTCAGAGAAAGTGAGGGACTCTCCAGTCCAGGATTCTTAGGCCAGAGCAATGAAGCAACTGAGGTCAGGACAAAATTGAAGGAAGAGAATGGAAGTGGAGACAAAGGTTGAATGAAAGACAACAAAATAAGGGAAGAATTATTTTAAGAATAAAAGAAAAACATGCAATGTTTTGTTTTTGTTTTCCTTTGAATGAAATGTTTGGCACATTTAATCCTTTGCAATAATCTATTTAATTTTTGTATTCAGCAAATAGTAGGCATACTTCAAACAAGTATTGCAAAGCAGCCATTTAAATTTTCAACTATCTCTCTTAGGCTAATAGTTGGAGACATGAATAAGGAACGTAGACATTCATCATCCATCCCCCTGTCTTTCCCTGATATGGTCTGAAACAGAAGCTCGTAAGTGGGGGAAGAGGTAAAAGGAGAATGAGAACTGACTCCCATCACACGCCCTTCACCTGACCAACCCACAGCTGGAGACATAAAAGGGAAATAAACATATCTTACTTCTTTATCTTAAACTGAGCTGTAAATTCACAGGGTTTGCAGACATTTCATCTTAGGCAGAATAAATGTTTACTCCACTAACTAAGGTTTAATGAAAGATGGGAGACAAATAAATTTGCATTTTTATTACATGCCAAAACCATATTTGTTCAATGTCAATAGTTGTGTTGATTTTCCTTGATGAGTGCTGTTCATTCAATCTGCCTAATACATGAAATATTAGCATTTCAGGAAGAACCCTTTCTGAATTTAAACCTGAGAAAGGTCATTACTTTTAACAACTCCTTCACAATTTTAAGCATGTTCATAGTGACTGAAGTTGATGCTGTAGAATACAGGAAAGTTGCATTTATATTAGTTTCTTGAATGGTTGGAATTTTTGTTTGAAAGGACAGTATACATGAGAGAACATTGAAGTCTATGTTATGAGGGGTTTTTTGTTGTTTTGTTTTTGGTTGTTGTTGTTAATCCTCACCCATGAATATTTATCCATTGATTTTTTAAGAGAGAGTGGAAGGGATGGGGAGAGACAGAGAGAGAGAAACATTGATATAAGAGAGACACATTGATTGGTTGCCTCCCACATGTGCCCAACTAGGACTGGGATGGAGCCTACAACTGAGGTATGCGCCCTTGACTGGAATCAAACCTGGGACTCTTCAGTCTTCTGGCTGATGCTCTTCTCACTGAACCAAACTAACTAAGTCCATGTCATGAGGGTTTTAGAAAGTGTGATTAATGTATAATTCCAGGAGGGTGGGACTCTAGACGAGATTGGGAAGTAAAGGAGTGCTGGCAAGTGAGTCTAGGAGGTTTTTCTGGACCCTACGAGACACTTACTATTCCTCTAAATCTTTTACTATTATATCTCTAAATCAAAAAGTGAAATGGAAATATGAATGCATTGTATCTCTGCTACATACCTATCAAAATAGTACAACTAATCAGAAAATGTTAGCTAGGCTTTTGCTACATTAAAGAGTACCTGTTTTCTGTATCCATTAATTTATTTTCTTTACAGCCTCAAATTATATTGTCACCACTTGGTCAGAATCTTTATGAGACTGGCATCTTTTGCATTCTCACTTGATTCAAAATGCTTTATTTTAAAAATATGACGATACTTTCATTGAAATTCTTTTTCCTCAAGAATATCATATGAGATATGCAATGTATTAGAGAAAACATTATAAACTCACTATAGTTGCTCATATTTTTCCCCAGAATGAATTTAACAATGATATTAAAAATCAGGTTAGAAATAAACACAATTTCAAAAAGCAGAGGATAGAATATATGCTCATATTTCTTCTGAATGAAGCCATTTCTATCAGAGATAGTTAACTGCAGCATGTTACTATCCTGACGTTTACAAGCTGGACAGAAGACTGAGAAACAAGATCAAGCCATGTGGTACAATTGTTAACTGCTGGGAATCAATAAGAGGAGATAGTCCATGCTGGCACATCTCAATCACAAGTGGAGTGGAAAGACAGTAGGAGGTGTACCAACAGTAGGTGGCTTAGCAAGCAAAGAACAAGGAACTGCTCATTCTCGAGGCTCAGAGAGCTGCCCATTTGAACAGCCCTTTGTAGAACTTGGGGGGTTTACAGTAGAATTTTCTTTTTGAAGTACCGAGTTGTTATAAATTTTGAAAATGTTGTTTAGAAATCCCAGCAAAAATTTAAAATTGAGAGGACCCTCTGAAACACCACTAAGAGCAATTCTTTCTAAATTTATTCCAAATATAGTTAGTTCAAGTTTTGTTCAAGATACGAAATATAGGGCAGACACTGGGCTTGGTGTTAAAATTGCAAAAATGAATGAAGCTAGCCTTTGTTCTCCAGTAGCCTACTTCTCAAAGGAAAGAAATCCAGGCCTATAAACATTTCAATATGATTTCTTAAATGACACACTTGACATACACACAGGGTCCTATGAGAAGAACCTAGAGAGATCTAGTATGTCTAACCAGTAGGAGAGCTTTGAGGATCAACTCAGTATAATATTTTGTTACACAAATATATTTAATGAACATGTGTGTTTTAAGGTATATTAATAAAATTAAGCATTGCTATGACAAAAATATCCAACAGGTAACCTGGGGCTGCTAAGATCCTCATCAGTGTAGGATACTGTAACCTGATGTGTTTGAAGGCTCCATGTGTTCATTCTGGGTCTGGTTCCTAGACCTTCTGTGGCAGAACCAGCCATTAATGGGAAGACCAGGATTGGGTAAATAGTCCTGGAAGTTTACCAAAGCAAAGGTGCATGACAAATATAGCTTATATTAGTTTATATTAATTAATTTATTTTAGCCTAGCATTGTGGTGCATGAGTGGGATGCAATAACCAAAATGCCCTTAAGACTCAGTTCAAAGTGGGTGCTTTGAAATTCTGCCTCAATCAATTTCAGAACACCCCCTGAGCAGCTTCTGCTTCAGTTTCTGCACCCAGGAACAGGCTATGCCTGGGGTTTCATGCAGGAATAGAGCACGATGTCAAAGATTTCTGATGAAGAGATCCAGGGCAAGGGCATGATGGATGAGGAATGCACTGAGACGCTTTTCCCCTTCAAGGGCATGCACTCTACTATTCTATCAGGTGCGTGTGTTTTTAAACTCCTCATCTACCTACATCCTTGTCTTTTCATTCCTGGAATGAAATTTGAGTTTCTGGAAGTCAAGATCCTCTTCTGACCTTTGTCTTTTCCCAGCACAAGTGGGCAATGGAGGGATCTGATAAGGAAAGTGAGTGGCTAAGGCTTCCGTACCTTGCAGGTAAATGGAGCACTCAGATGCAATATGCACAGGTGATAACAAGGCACATGAAAAGGTTGTCCACTGTTGATCAAATTCACATATGTAGCACACAGAACAAGCCACGAATTCTGAAGCACATATTTACAATGATTGAGACAAAGCAATGAGACAGAACATTAAAAAGTTAAATTTGGTCTAAATTATACCTATAATTTAGATCTATATCTGATCATTTCAACAAATATAAATACCTATATGCAGAATGATATGAAATGATAACTTCACACCTGCAAATCAGTGCAAGGTACTTGCTTGAAGTATCAGATTATGTTCAAATCCATGTTTGGCCTTTGCTGACCATCTGACCTCCGGCCACTTACTTAACCAAAGCTCACTCACTTTACCTGCCAACTGTAGATGATAATATCACTTATCATTCATCTTCACACAATCAGAGATTTAATAAATTTTTTTCATGGATGTGTGTGTGTCCTTGTTTGTATTTCCATGGATGTGTGTGTGTTTTTGTTTGTATTTCTCTAAGTATGTTAGGTAAAATTTAATATAATAATAAAATTCAGAGAAGACAGTAAAAATGGAGAATATAAAAATAAAATCTAATCTTGAATAATATGTAGCAAATTTGACAGGTTTCACAGATATTTTGGTGCCTAGGAGACCAAGAATCATCTGAATTTTCAACCAAGATTAGGGTGACGCAAAAATAATACCAAAATACTCAGAATTAAAGAATCTTAGTAGGGAAGGGGCCCAAACATTTCCTAATGTATAAGTCAAGACTACATTAACAGGTACTTTAATGGAAATAGCTAGGAGTTCATCTACTTAAGTGTATCCTAAGGATAATGTTGATTTCCCATCCCTCCTTCAGAGCAGAAATTGGATATAGAAAGGAATGAGTACAATTTGTCAGTATGTGTGCTGAGCAATGGGACAGTATGTGACAATGATTCCTGCCTTTGACAATCTAACTGAGCTTCTGATGAAAGCCCTTCTGTTTTTATTATATTCAAGTTTATTTTCCTGCATTGAGTGTTCTTCACACCTATTTTCTTGAAGGATTTGAATACTATTTCACAGAGAACAACTAATGAACATGTAGTTGGCATTGACATCTTCATAAATGCACCAATGTTTCTAAATAGAACATTTTTATGATATATATTATGTTCAAAATATGTCCAAACTAGATGTATGCTAAATATTTGTACTCAGTAAATCAAAGTGTAACCAATACATGCAAAAAATATAACTCTTTCTTCACTTTCAGAATTTTTTTAGTCAGAGGTATTTATTCACTTTTACATGTCATCTTATAATGTAAATATTTATGAGTTTCTTATCTCAACTCATGCACAAGTCTTTGTATTTTTTATCAAAATATTGAATTAGGGAAATGTATGGAATTAGGGATGTTCTTTCTAAGATAATTTCTTCTTCTGTTTTCTTTATTCCAATTCCACCTCTTTGCCTCTGTAGGGTCTCAAATCATTTCCAATTAAATTTACTGTCTTGAGAAAATAATTTAGATTTCACCTCTGCTTTCCTCTCAGCAACATTTAAATAAAAGAAACAAGAGAGCTATCTATCTCTGTTTATCTCAGAGTTTATCACACTTTAAATCAATGCCAATCCATAGAGTTATTTGAAGACTTTATAAAATAATTTACTAGCTGGAGCATTAGGGACTCTAATTTTAACTCTATTTACAGATGAAAAATTGAGATTGAGGAAAGTTATGCAATTTGCCCACTTGTTTGTTGTCATAAGAACTAAAAGTAAAACCCATACATTCTCAATTAATCTATTAACCAGTCGGTAGGTAAATGTGGATAACCTACCCCCAAATTATTTTAGTTTCTCATTTTCTTTGTGTGAGTTTCACTTGAACACTTCATTTGGACTTTCATGTTGCCTCTTTTCCCCTACATTTGATACCAGATATTGGGCACTAGTTTAGAGAAGCGTGAGGACGACTAAGAAGGACAGAGAGAAAGTACAGGCTGTATTCAGAGGGAATTCCTGAGGAGACCCTCCCACCCGCACACACCCTACTTGGAATTTTGCTCACTTTGGCTACATCCTTCCACACTCATCAGTTTCTCTCCAGCATTCTCCTTAAATCAGCACACAGCGCACAGTTACTAAAATTCATTTTTTGGTATTTTACCCCAATCTATATATTTATATATTTTTTTAAATAGAAAAGAGTAACCATAAAGCATGTCTCTGAGCAAAGGAATGTTGTTTTCATGCACAACCTCCTTTCCATCTACTCGTTGCAGATTTTGTTTTCCCCTTCTGATGAACACTTCCCTTATTTTGGAATGTTCCTTTAAAAATGATTCATATCCCAAGGCTATGACCAGAGAGTATAAAGGGAAATTTGTTTCAAAATGCCATTTTTTGTGTGTGTGTGATCTCAACCCCTACTATTTCCAAATCAGCAGCTTGGGAACATTAGGGCCATTCAGGTTCAGTTCACAAAAGTCAGTCTCCTCAAAAGCTGCCTTGTCCTCTGCTGTTATGAATGAATTGCCTAGTAACGTTATCCTCACCCAAGTCATAAGCCATGTTCATGGAGTTCAAACTGCAGCATCATTCTATGGAATTCTCCTAACAAAATAATAAAATGCAACTTCTCTGGCCTGTTCAGACAGTAGTTATTAACTATAAGTTAAATAAGAATCAATATTTCTTATAGAATGAAATAACACAAAGCCAGTGTGAGCACACTAATTAAATCCATAACATGCGAAATCTAGACCACGGGTTGGATTAAGATTCCCATTTCTCAGGAGGTTATTGTATAGTTACCATTCAACAGTGGCAGGAATCAACTTCATCTTTTTATGAAAAATAAAATAAAACAGGATAATTATGAATCATTTTTCAAAAATAGTTCTCTAGTTACTATTTATGAATACTAATCATTTAATGATTGTTTCATAATGCTCGCACCAATGAGGTAAAAAGAGTGTATTATCCTTAAATTAAAGACTCAAATCAAATAGAAAGCTTGTGTTTTCTGAGAGTAAACATTAAGTCGTTTAATTAAAACATAGTTATTCATACCGGTAAATATACTTTTTTAACTACAGAGGAATAATAGAGCAAGAGAGAGAAATGTGCATTTGGGAGGAAAAAAACAGGAACGGAAGTGATGCTTGTACTGACTATAATCTTTTCAATTATTCCTCATACAGACGCCAAGCTGAGAACAGCATTTCACTTTGACTAAACTATTTAGTCAAGGAGAGGTGATAGAAATAAGCATTTGTTTCTTTGCGATTTTATTGTGTTTATTTTGTAAACATATGTTTTCTTTCTCCTGTGGAACCTGATTTCTGCTATAACTGGGGACAGGCTTTAGGCTGTTAGCTAGGAAGTTGGTGCTTGCTCAGAGAGTCAGTTAGATCCTCTGATATAAACATGGGCTCCAGTGGTAAGTTCTGTGCCAGCCATATTTCTATTGATTTAATTGGTCCAGTGCAAATCACAAACAGAATATTAACATAGATATAAGATACATCACCATCGCAGTTTGAAGACCTAAGTGTGAATCTCAATTCACCTTTTCAAAAGTTATGTAGGTGATTATTTAAGAAACATGTTTACCCTAATGTGTGTCATTAAGATTACATTCCACATCAAAGGGTTGTTGCAATTATAGAAAATAATGTCTAATATTGACTAGCACAGTAACAAACGTATCTACTTTTCTTCCATTTTGTAAACATGATTCCATAGAGTACTCCTCCTTACTGTTGCATTGATTCAGGATTCTATTAATTGTAGATGTATTTATTTTTTATATAAATTTATTATCGATTTAAGGTCCCATTTATCTTATTCATCCACAGAAGACTTAATTCTTTCCAAAGTGATCTAATTAACAACTAGAGAATTACATAGTTGCTGAGAAAATCAGTTTTCTGTATCTTTTACATATTGGCTCACCCAAGCACACTTTTATTTCTTTTCAAAGAAAATTATCGTTCTTCTAAGGGACTAAGAAACATAAAAATCCAAAACTTGGCAAACCAACACCTAGATGTGCTGTATTTGGCTGATATAAAATCAGACACTGCTACTAAACACATGTTGAAGATTATCACAGATTGAAGCCTTTATAGGATCTTCTGTTTGTACATTTGCTGTTCATCTGTGAAAACAAAGCCACAACTTTCTTGTTTATATACAACCTGGGATGCAGTCAATGTTTGGGAAGTTTAAGCATGCTAAATCCATTTAGCCTTTGCAACATCTAAATGTCTATGTTCCCCACTTTTTGTATTGATTCAGAAGCCTCTAGTAATGCTTCTAAAATCTGAGAAAACAAAATAATAAGCCATTTCATTTTTTTATTCTCTCTAAATGTGATTAGTCATAAATGTCAAGATAAACTTGCTTTGAGTTACACGGTTTGACATATCATGTATGATTGACATCACAAAATAATAGCATGAGTCACATTTGCAGATGCCTACGCAAAACTTGCCTACACATGGAACGCTCAGACATGGCAATGATAAAGCCTTTTACTTTTTTTGGCAACATCGTATGTCATGAAAAGTGAAATGAAGCATCTTTAACAAAAGGATACACTGCGTTTAAAATGTCACATCCTTTTGTTTCCAGCTCCTCTTGCTGAATATGGACATTGTGGAATGACATTCCGTGTAGGACATCATAAATGACTTGTAACTGAAATATGATTGTTTAACCATATTTGTTAGGAAATGAATCGAAAAACTTATAGCAGGTACAATATCTTCAGATGCAAATTTATAAAGATGTTTTGAATTTTTCAGCACTTAAACACATAGTACTTATCTGCTCCTTCCTTTGGCTGAATTAGAATGTGTTATTACTATCCCTATTTTACAGACGAGAGAACTGAGGCACAGAGAGGTAAGTTACTCTGATAGTCCACATATTTAAAATATATTTCTTTATTGATTTCAGAGAGGAAGGGAGAAGGAGAGAGACAGAAACATCAATGATGAGAGGGAATCATTGATTGGATGCCTCCTGCACACCCTCTACTGGAATGAGCCCGCAACCCAGGCATGTGCCCTCGGCCGGAATCGAACCTGGGACCCTTCAGTCCGCAGGCTGACGCTCTATCCACTGAGCCAAGCCGGCTAGGGCTAGTCCACATATTTAAAAAGTATTTGTGCTCAGTGAATAAGTTGTATAACCTGCTTGCTTACTCACTGTTCTTTGTATGGAATTTTGTATTTGAAGAAAAGGTTCGAATTTTAACTCATAATTGGAAAATGATTATTCACATGAATGCTTCCTGAGTGTCCTGAGAGTTCTGACAGTGGAATAGATTAGGTGTATAGGCTGCTATATAACAGCAATTACTCTGCTAAATAAAGCAAAAGTATACAATAGGTTTGTGTCTATGTTTCCATCCAATTTTGACAATAATAATGGTATGTGTTGTAAAAAAAATAGCCTCATCCAAAAATAGTTTTCTTGCCTTTTGGGTTGAATTGTTTGTCAAAATGATGAGCCAATTGTGCGAAGAGAATCAGCATTTAGGGGTATCTTTTCTACCTGTCACAGCAGTCCATCCTGCCAAGGTAGAAGCTGATAAAATGTCTGAAGTCTTCTTTTATCAGCCAACTAAGTCCTGATTTGAAAAAGCAAAAGCTAGGTGCAGAACAAGATGCTCAGGAAGTAATAGAACAATGAGCATCCTAAAAATCACAGAGGCAATAACTTTTCTAATCTATATCCATTTACAACAAACTCTGATAATTAAAAGAAAATGAGAATGCTTACGATGTGCAGTTATCTATTTCTTCATGTATCCCTCCACAAGTCACACCAAACTTCATACCATTGGACTCACGTAAAAATTTAAGCTGCAGCACAGCCATTAAGGGAAGGGCTCATACCCCTCTGGAATGCACACAAGAAATGTATCAAATTATTTTCTAAAATAGCCCAAAGCAGCTCAAGTAGTTTCAGATTGCTTCAGGCATTCTTAAATTTCTGACTGACAAGTGTTACGGAATTTAGCTATAATCATCCTATTCATTCAAGAAAATGTTAATAATTGCAAAAAAATAAAAACACTAGCACCTCATATTTGCACATTTTAAAATGGAGAACATAGTGTACAATGCCCTCCAGATAATATTTTTCTTTGAGTAAAATTATTAAATATTGCTGACAATAAAAAACTAACAAAGCAGATTTCTTCAGACAGTTCTGAGTCTAGAAGGCATAACCTTCTTCAACGATAGCACTTGGGCAAAGAACTGTAACAGTAATTATATTTGGGTGAAAATTACCATACTTTTGTGCAGCTTTCTGAAAAAATGGCTCATTAATTCACTAAAAATCAAGAGAACATACTTTAATGTTATTTACTGAACCTGAGTCATTTAATAAAAGTAAAAACATCATATTAACATTTAGTAGATCCCATTGTAGCTAGATATTATTGAAAATAATGTTGGATTATTTTCCACATTCATTGACAGCTAAAAACCTGAGTGTGGTGAATTAATAACTCGGGAACACATGGTTGGTGGCAACACAAGGTATTTTTTACTTCGTATTCACTTAGGGTGAATAGGATGTTAAAGATCTCATAGCACTTCCAAGCCAAGAATATTCCCATGAGACAAGCATTCACGTTCTGCATGAGCAACTAATAGTGAAAAGGGAGGTCACTAACCTGCTGCTCCATTGTTTTGAAACTGGTATCCTTTTTTCTCTCATTATTTTTAGTCAAAATCTGCCACCTTATAAGTTCCTCTTATCGTTGTTAAGTCTCTGTTACGGGATATTTCAGAATAATTTTAGCACCATTTCCAAATAGCATGTCATCAAAATCTGGAAGCTGCAATCACTACTGTGACTCCATGATTTAAATATTTTCAATTTCCTAAACCATTACATTTACGACATAAAAATTAGACATCCAAACTCCATCTCAAAGCCCAAATTTATTTCTTAGATGTTTCCGAACTTTTGAAACACAGGTGTGATCACAGAAATTCAAATGTATTTATATAAAAGTAGAATTTATTTTAAAACTAATGCAGATAACTGAGCTCACCTACTGAAGGACATCTTGGTCACCTCCAAGTTTTGCAAATGAATAAAGCTGCCATTGCAGGTTTTCGTGTGGACATACATTTTCAGTTCCTTTGGTAAATACCAAGGATGCAATTGCTGGATCATACAGTAAGGATATGTTTAGTTTTATAAGAAACCACCAAACTGTCTTCCAAACTGGCTGTACCAAGAATTATTTTTTATTTGGATACCATTTCTTTATCATATGAGTCTTTTGCAAATATTCTTTCCTAGTCTGTAACTTGTTTTCTCATTCTCTTGTCCTTGTCTCTTGCAGAGCAAGAAGCTTTTAATTTTCATGAAATATAGCTTTTTAAAAAATTTCTACCCAGGATAGTGCCATTGGTATTGTATCTAAGGAGGTATCACCTTAGTCATGATCTCATCTAATTTTTCTCCTATATCATCTGAGTTTTACAATTTTGTGATTCACATACAGGTCTGTGAGCCACACTGAGCTTATTGTTTTGTGAAGGCTGTAAGGTCTGTGTCTAGATTCACTTTTTAGGTGTCCAATTGTTCCAGCACCATTTGTTGAAAACACCATCTTCGCTCTGTTTGTATTGCCTTTGCTCCTTTGTCAATGATCAGTTGGCTATATTTGCTGGGTCTATTTCTGGGCTCTGCGCTCTGTTGCATTCATCTGTGTGTCTGTTCTTTCACTAATAACACACTGTCTTGATGACTGTAGCTGTTGAGTAATTTTTGAAGTTAGTTAGCATCAGTCCTCCAACTTTGTTCTTCTCCTTCAATATTGTGTTGGCTATTCTGGGTCTTTTGCTTCTTTATATGAACTTTAAAATCAGTTTGTTGATATCCACAAAATAACTTGCTCAGAAGATGGAAAAAAAAGGAAAATAATGGAGACTGAAATACTTCACATATTTTAGGAAACAAATAAAAGACTATAAAAGTGAATGCATATGCTGAATGGCTGATGCAGTCAGGAAAGCAGCTCCTGAGTGAGATGCCTGGGGCTTCAGATCTCTGGTGAAGGCAAGAACAGAGGGCACCCTGCGGGCAGCTTATTCTGAGGAGCAAACCAGTGACTCTTGAAACCCGATTCCTGAATTCTCTCTGACCCTTCACAGTAGCAGAGGAAGAATGCCCAAAGGACGGTCAAAGCACAAACATGCATCTGTACACAGTAAATGAATGTCAGACGAGGAACACAGGGCCAAAAATATTGAACTAAGGCAAGAGAAAACTCTTGCCAACCCCTTATTTAGCATTTAAATAAAATAAAAATATAGCCTTGGTCAGATTGCTATAAGACTAATAATGCAGGACTAAGAAAAGGAACAGCACACAGAAATACATAAACATTATGCAAAATGCAAATGAACTAACTGGTAGTAGAGAGATTCATAAAGGTTTGAATTGGCCTTACCTCCCTGAAATTATTAAAGACTATAAATACATTGTTTATTTCTTTCTTCCCAAAAAAACATTGTTCACTAAAGGTCAGACACATCTTTTTTAAAATGTAAATTCTACATTGTTTAAAATATTACATATGTCTTTTTCCACTATTGACCTATCCCTGGCTGTTCCCACCCCTCAGCACATGCCCTCACCCCGCTACCGTCTGTGTCTATGGGTTATGCTTAATATCCATGCACACAAGTCCTTTGGTTGATCTCTTAGCCCTCCTCCCCCCGCCTTCCTTCTGAGGTTAGATGGTCTGATCAATGCTTCTATGTCTCTGGATATATTTTTGTTCATCAGTTTATGTTGTTCATTATATTCCACAAATGAGTGAGATCATGTGGTATTTTTCTTTCATTGACTGGCTTATTTCGCTTAGCATAATGCTCTCCAGGTCCATCCATGCTGTTGCAAATGGTAAGAGTTCCTTCTTTTTTACAGCAGCATAGTATTCCATTGTGTAGATGTACCACAGCTTTTAATCCATTCATCTGCTTATGGGCACTTAGGCTGTTTCCAAATCTTAGCTATGGTAATTGTGCTGCTATGAACATAGGGGTGCATATATCCTTTCTGGTTGGTGTTTCTAGTTTCGTAGGATATATTCCTAAAAGTGGGATTACTGGGTCAAATGGGAATTCCATTTTTAATTTTTTGAGGAATCTCCACACTGTTTTCCACAGTGGCTGCACCAGTCTGCATTCCCACCAGCAGTGCATGAGGGTTCCTTTTTCTCCACATCCTTGCCAGCACTTGTCGTTTGTTGATTTGTTAGTGATAGCCATTCTGACAGGTGTGAGATGGTGTCTCATTGTTGTTTTGATTTGCATCTCTCTGATGATTAGTGACTTTGAGCAAGTTTTCATATATCTCTTGGCTTTCTGTATGTCCTCTTTCAAAAAGTGTCTATTTAGGCCCTTTGCCCATTTTTTAATTGGATTGGATTATTTACCTTCCTTTTGTTAAGTTGCATGAATTCCCTATACATTTTGGAGATTAAATCCTTATTGGCAAATATGTTCTCCCATGCAGTGGGCTTTCTTGTTGTTTTGTTGATGGTTTTTTTTGCTGTACAGAAACAATCCCATTTACCATTGCAACAAAAATTAAGATACCTAGGAATAAATTTAACTAAGGAGGTAAAAGACCTGTACTTGGAAAACTATAGGATGTTGAAAAAAGAGATAGAGGAAGATTTACACAAATGGAAGAATATACTGTTTTTATGGATTGGTAGAATCAACATCATTAAAATGTCCATAGTACCCAAAGCAATCTATAGATTCAATGCATTCCCCATTAAAATACCAATGGCATATTTCACAGACCTAGAACAAACTCTCCAAAAATTAATGTGAAATAAAAACAGACCCCAAATAGCCGCAGCAATTCTGAGAAAGAAGAACAAAATTGGAGGGATCACAATACAGATATCAAGCTATATTACAAAGCCACTGTTCTCAAAACTGCCTGGTACTGGCACAAGAACTGACATATAGACCAATGGAACAGAACAGAGAACCCAGAAATCGACCTAAGCCATTATGTTTGATTAATATTTGACAATGGAGGGAAGAGCATACAATGAAGTCAAGACAGTCTCTTCAATAAATGGTGTTGGGAAAATTGGACAGATACATGCAAAAAATGAAACTAGACCACCAACTTACACCATACACAAAAATAAACTCAAAATGGATAAAGTACTTAAATGTAAGATGGGAAACCATAAAAATCTTAGAAGAATCCATAGGCAGCAAAATATCAGATATAAAAAATAAGGATATGTTGTAGCAGTATCTTTACTGATACACCTCCTAGGACAATGGTAACTAAGGAGAAAATAAACAAATGAGACTACAGACACATCTTTTTTAGTGATTTGAGACCCTGGGAAATGTTACTGCTTCAATAACCTAATTGTACTTGCATCCTTCCCATGTTGTGTTGTTTGCTGTGTCTGTACCAAATCCAATAGAACAACTTGAATTTGGTATGTATAACATTATATTTCTCTCCTTCCATCTACATCTGATTATACTTTGTTATCTTTTTAACAAATGAGATTATGCCATACATACCATGTTGGACCTATTTCTGTGCTGTAATAAGTCACTAGTTGCTTTTTATGTCAATACTTTAAGTTCTCTCTCTTTCTCTCTTTTTTTTTATCCTCACACAAAGATATGGTTTTGTGTTTTGTTTTGTTTTAGAGAAAGAGGAAAGGAGAGAGAAAGAGGGAAGAAGAGAAAAGAGAGAGAGAGAGAGCAATATTGATGTAAAAGAGAAACATTGACTGGCTGCCTCCCATACATGCCCTGACCAGTGATCAAACCTGCAAATTAGGTATGTGCCCTGACCAGGAATCAAATCCACAACCTTTTGGTGTTCCAACCAACTGACCCACCCAACCAGGGCAATTCTCTCTCATTTTTATGAAGTTTTCATGCAGTACCATTATTTCAGTGATATTACAAATTGTTTAATAAATTTAATAAAACCTCTATTTTATGTTCAGTATAAAAATCCTGCAATGAACATTGTTTTCATGTGTGTTATTGGATTGTGTGATTGCTATTTTGGATCTGTTTGTGATGGCTATTTAGGATCTATTTAGACAGAGTGCTTCTGAGTAGAATATTTTAAATTATTTTTATTTAATTGTTTATTTTTATTTAAATTATGTATTACATTGTCAGTTTCCTCTTCAAAATATGTTGTATAATTCTTTAGGTAGCAGTGTACTAGAGTGTTTTCCCCCTCTTTGTGCTCTTTCAATATGTGTAAACTTTTCCCAATATTTTATTTAAAAAGAATTGATTTGTTTTGCACTGATAGTAAAGAAAAAGTATATTTTACATGTGTTACCATTTCTCTTTGTTTATTAACTTTTTATGTCCTTTGCCTTTTTTCTGTAGTTTTATTAGTTTCTAAAAACATCTGTGTATACCAACATTTTACTGTCATACAAAAATTTAAAAATCATTTACCAATTCGTTAGCTAACTCTAAAGTATTTAGTAATCTGTCATTTATCAGCTGATTGAAAATGCCACATGTGGCATATTCTTTTACTGTTTGAAAATTTAAGTATTTGTTTCATAGAACTTATTTTATTATTGTTGTTAAGATATAAGACAAATTTGTGTGTGTTTAGAGTAGTTGTTTAAAAATATATATTTAATTAATTTTAATCCATTAATTAATTCAGCATTTCTCAACTTGTTTAAATTCCAGCTTCATCCTAGAGTCATACTGAATCCGTGTGTCTATTTCTGGATTCTTTGCTTGGTTCTATAACACAGTAGCAGAATGTTTTCATTCTGGCATAGCAAGTCACCCTTTAGTACTGGTATTAGTTTTCAAAATTCATTTCACAATTGTCTACGTTTTTTAAGATACCTTTGAAGATTCATTTATATAATTGTTTTGTAACTGGTCATTTTACTAAATTATTTATAATCACCTCTCAGTATATTGTCTTTGAGAGCATTCATTTCTATAATCATATGAAAAGCAATATTAAAATATGCATAAAGAGAAGTTTGGGGAAAAAGTACCATTTTAAGAAAAGTGTCAATCATTTCACAAGTTTGTTGACAGCTAGTGTGTCCAGTTCTGCTTTGTGTTCTATGATGACCATTTTCAGCTGCTTCACTGCAAATAAAGGCTGGTAGGTAGATGACTAACTTACACTCCAGTTAAAGTTGCCAAATTTAGCAAATAAAAATAGAAGAGGATGCTCAGATAACTTTAAACTTCAGATAAATACTTTTTTAAATCATAAGTATGCCCCAAATATCACAAACAAATTGAAATTGAATTGGTGTCCTATATTTTATCTGGCAATCCTAACTCCCAAACAAGGTCAAATGCCATTCAGTTTAAGGAACCATCCCTTAACTATAAGTTTATAAATTTATGTTTCCTAAATACTAGTGTGTATTAAAACATGAATTAACTTTTAAAAATTGTAATTTCTACTTTATTCCTTTTTTAAAAAATTTGAATCTCAAAAATACAGTTCCTTTCAAAATGAAGTTGGAAAATGTTTAATATCTTTATCACAGTAAAAAGTTAAATGCTGTATGTGTCACAAGATTCCTATTTAAAGTTAATAAAATCCAAAGCCAAGGAACCAATGATTTATGGCACGCCATGTAGCTCTACTGCCTTGGAAGGAAACTAACAATGTTCCCGTGTTGCTAAAATTTGTTCTGTAGAGCCCAGGGTGTAGATACCAAAGATGAATTCTGAAAGAGAACAGAGCAAAATTCCCTTCATGCACTTTGGGCTAGTATGCCAAATATTTTATCAGGGATCAGCCAAAGAGTTAATCTACCCCAACATTGCCACCTACAGTTAGAGCACACTTAACAAATTCACAAAATGTGACCATGCATTTTGTTTTTTAAAATTTTCACTTTTTAAAATGAAAAGAAGGAAATGAGGGGAAAGGGATGTGTGGAGAAGAAGGTATCAGATTTCAGAACTTTGATCACGTGGAGAAGCAAATTCAATCTTGAAAATGTTAACTGTTTTACATTACAGACAAGTGAAAGGATAATGTACATCTGCTCCCTTCTTGTTTAATCTCACTTCACAACACAATCTTTTACATAGTATCTTTTCAACATTTTTTTCTTTATATCCTGTTCTTTTCTCCAAAAATTTCAACATATTTTTGTTTTTTTCTGTTTCAAAGCTTTTGTGTTTCTTTTAAACAAAAATTCTAAACATTTCTAAAATCTCTAAAATTCTTCAATAGCATTAACAATTATTCAAAAATTATTGACAGCAAAGGGAGAATATAGTTGCTCCACAAAAGAGCTGAAGGAAAGTGAAATTAAAATAAATATCCCTTATTTGAGCAGCAGGGGCTTCACGGCTGCCAAGAGTAACAGACTAATTTAAATCATTTTTCATAAACTCTCCACAAGAAAAATAGGAATAAATTGGATTGTGTCTATGTGACTCAGCATTATCTTTTGACTTTATAAACTGCTGCAATTTTCAACTCCTCAATTTCCTGCTTACCACTGCTCAGCTCCATTTGGTCTGTGGGAAGTAGGAAACCTGGGGATAATTTTTAGGTTGTGCCCATTTTTAACTAATCCAATCTAGTCTATAGTGGACATAGAGGGGGCATATAGTAGATACATAGTGGGCATGTGTATGTTAATTAAAGTTCAATATGAAACAGCTATGTCTAGAATCTATGTTCTACTTCAATATTAAAAGTAGGTATAGCTATTGTCAATTACTAACACTTAACTGTCTGATCCCATGCTTTGAAAGCATAGTAATAGTTTGCCTATCCTGTGGTCGGCAAACTGCGGCTCGCGAGCCACATGCGGCTCTGTGGCCCCTTGAGTGTGGCTCTTCCACAAAATACCACGTGCAGGCACGCATGTACAGTGCGATTGAAACTTCATGGCCCATGCGCAGAAGTCGGTATTTTGTGGAAGAGCCACACTCAAGGGGCCAAAGAGCCACAAGTGGCTCGCGAGCCGCAATTTGCCGACCACTGGTACAATTTAATGAGGAGATCATTTTTCTTCTTAACCAGGGCAGCTGACTTGTCCCAGGCTTCCTAATATATCCATTTGGGATAGAATTACTATCTCATAAAATATTTCAGCGCTATACTTGCTGTTTAGTTAAGTTCAATAAACAATTGTTGCTAGAAATACTTTTTATTTAATTGTTTGAAATAAAAATAATATTAAACATCATTCTCAATTCACTGTTCTTAAGCATTAAGGAGATGTGTTCATATTGATTATGATATAGCCATTTGCTCTTCCTTATGTTAAAAGTTTTATTAAATAACTATTTCTAATCCCATGAGCAAAATAGGATATTGTGGTACTATGATTTATAATAAGAAAAAAAAATATATATATATATGAACCCTTTGTAATTTACAAAGGAATGAGAGCAGCAGAGGTATCTTTTATTATGTTAATTAAGTGACTTTTGGACTGTACCCAACAAGGGCTGGTTGCCTAGAAAACCAACAATGTCTTTTGAGGGTTGGACATTTTTGTCCCTCCCTCAGGATCTCTGGGGAGTGGAATCCAAAGCATTGCAAGTTGTATGTGTAGGAAAACCACACCTCCAACACTTCAGAATGAATTCCCGAATATGAAAGCAATACCAAGGGTCTCATTAAGCCAATGGACTTTTAAAAATGTTTTATAGAATCTTTCTACATTTCATTATTTAGAAAATATTTATTGTATAATAACACAGATGCTGAGTTGACATAGAGAGACTAATATTGGGAAAAGATACACACACTGATGAATAGATTGATAAATAATCTATATTTTTAAAATGCTTTTATTACCTTAAATCTTCACTATTATTTGAATAATTTTAATATCAAACTCTCATTAGTCTTTCACTCTTTCCTAAAATTACAAAGATAAAATATTCTGAATTTGTTTTCTAACATATTCACTTAAAATATGCATGTTTGGGGGGAACTTTGTCAGAGTTCACAGATTTCCACTTGCAGTGTTCCAACTGTTCTTCAATTCACCAAAAATTAATGCTAATTTCCTCTTACTTACTTAGTGCTGAGGCTTTTTATACATGAATATTCACCAGAAAAGAGGTTTACTTGTTTTAATTTTCAATGTTTTGTAAGTCAATAATTTTATTTAATTTTTCACTGTAGTCCAATAATGTGCAGTATTTAGCTTTTTATTTTTCAATTTATGAGCATTTTTCTTCTGAACTAAAATATGATGAATGTATTTGAATTTCCAATGGATGTGTAATCTCTGTTGGTTGATAAAAAATTGAATAAAAATATTGGTAGTGAGTAATGAAATCAGCATTCCTTTATCATACAATAGGACCAAGCATACTTTTATGTTATTATGGTAAACTGTACGAAGGTCTAGGGATAAAGACACTACCTCTTGTTTCATAAAATACTTTGCTAGAAGATTGATTTAACTAAAACATCTTGCTAATTAAGACTTACTTGCAGAACTTGTTTCAGTTAAGAGATGATATAATATGCAGACTGTCCAATCAAAACCAACGCCTTAAAATCACCCAGTGCAGGTCTAGAATCCTATAATAAGCTTTCCATTATTTCCCCATTTGGGGATACTAAGACTATGTCAAGGTGTTTTTGTTTTTTTTTCATATTGTAGTAATATTAGCAAACTTAACTTCACCTTATCAATATGTTTTTATTGGTGGTCCTTTGGGAGTCAACAGTTAACATTAGAAGTCTTTTGTTAATTTCATATATTACTTTGTTTCATTTAATTATCTTAATCATACATTCTAATCATGCTGCTTAGCATGCTATTTTAGCACTTACTGGTATGTGTATATAAATACCTATGTAGATATACATATGCTATCCTACCTTTGTTTTTATCACTTTTGTCATATAAAACCCACATGGTTTGTGTTTTTAAACTATGACTATAAACATTTTGAATTAAAATTTTTAATTTTCATTCTAATTATTGATTTATATAGGCCAATTCTTTATTTACCATGACCTTTTGTCATCTCTCTGCTTTTGGGTGAATTAATTGAATATACTGTTTAATAGTTTGTACTCTAGAGGTACAAATCATATATTTATATTTCATTTCTATTCATTACTATTTGATTAATAAAATATCTATGTGTTTATTTTTCTACTAATACATAAATTATTCTACTTATATTGCATTTAATAGAAAAATTCCTGGTATGGGTTTATTTCAGTTACTCTCTCCCTACTTCTGTTATACAACCGCTCTACATAGCATTGTTGATAACTTTAAAAAATTCTTTGAGGAGTTCACTTTGTAATTTTTGACAGAGAACAGAGCATTTTAAATACTAGATAAATACAATTCTGGATTCCTCTTTTCCCTTTTAATTGCTGTTGTCCTAGCTGTTTGGTTGGTTACCCACTTGCTTATTTAGTAACTTGCCTGCATTAAAGACATGAAATATATCCTCCCCTCAGTATATGATCACTTATGCCATTGTACAATTTTTGAAAATTTTTGTTATTATTTTAGTCGTGTCTTCCTGGAGTCTCCCCTGTGTCCGCTTAGCTTTGTGATTAGAGTCTGTGTTCAATCATCTGAGCCAATTAATAATGCTTCCATCCCATCTGCCAGTGGGAATAGAGTTTGGGGAGCATATTCAAAAAACAGGTGGTTTTTTTAGTTCTATCCTGTTTTACTTTCTGCTTGTTCCTCTCACTTTTCCCTGCATGTGTGCAGTCCACAGTTAAGCTGGTTTGTATAGATAGATACAATGGACCATGTGTCCTCCAGGCAGCTTTCAGCCCCAAAATTATACTGTGAGCTTATCATAGGCTCCTGCGGCTGACTCATTCCCTGGTTCCTATTAAATTTCTGTCTAGTCTGCTTGCCCAACCAAGGCTACAACTGTTCTCTGAGACACTGCTTTTCTCATTATTTTCCTCTTTTTATTGCCAGTGCCTATGGAAAAAGGGTTTTCCATGCCCAATGTGGAGGCAAAGGTGCTCATTTTTCATGGTCTACCTCAACCTGGGAGAAGTACTTTGCTGACCATGCTTGGGGTGAAGTGGGGAATGAGAAATGCCCCAGGCAGAAACTTCACTAATTCCCCAGAGTTCTTACCAACTGTGGGAGTCAGGATTCTAAGAGGGACCCAAGGTCCACGATTCCTAGGGTTTGCACCTTGTATAATCCCCTCATTTAAATGTGGATGGGACCTGAACTTCATTCTGGATGATCGAATGTGTCAGAGTTGAGGGGACTATGCAACTGTAATTAAGGTCCCAAATCAGTTGTATTTGAGTTAAATATACATCTAAACATTCCATTCCAGAGCAGTAATACTTGAATCCTTAATCATTTTTATAAAAATTCTGATAAATTTGGAATAAATGTATGTGATCAAATAGTTTAATCCTTGTTCTTCCCACTCTAACCCCAGATATCAAAGTAACCCATAATTGTTATTCTCCTTAAACATTAGAAAAAGGTTTTTTTAAAAAGAAAGACAGGCCAGTATACAGCATGTATGTATATATATGAACACATACAAATAGTGGTCTTGAGTAGACTATAAAACAAGTATAGCTGAAACAAAATTTGAGAGAACATTGGAAATGTAGTCCTGATTATTAGAGAGAAGGGAGATTGAGATATGGGTGAAGGTCCTGAAATGGATAATTCAGTGCATATGACTTGGTTCTATTCTAATCTGACATGTCTTATTGTCTTGCTTTTTGTTTCTAATAGAGACAACTAAAACCTTTATTTATTGTTTTATTTTTTTTTAGGGTTGAAGGCAGGACATAGTATACAATCTCTGGGCAACTAATGAGAAAAACTGGATGATTCTTTCAAATGATGCAGGGAAGGCATTTTGATAAAACTCCATTTTCATTTCTAAATTAAAAATAAATATATAAGGAAACTTATTTATCATGGTAAATGTAACATTCTTAATAAAAACCATGGAAGAGTATTATTTTCTAAAACATTCAACTTGGTGTTCTAAAGCATGTGGTTAGCAGCAGTTGTGAGGAGAATTGGCAATGAAAAAAATCTATAAATTCTTATTTAATGTAGATACATAAGAATAATTACAAATCTAACTAACTCAAAATGTTCTTTTTGTGTTGGCATGAGTATGCTATTTCCTAAGAATAATGGTGAGAGAGATAGACATTCTTCCAGCCTTGTGTGCCTATTATTCTAAACTAGAGGCCCAGTGCACAAAATTCGTGCATGGGAGGGGGTTTCCCTCAGCCCAGACTGCACCCTCTCCAGTCCAGGACACCTTGGGGGCAGACTGCACCCTCTCCAGTCCAGGACACCTTGGGGGATGTCCAACTGCCAGTTACATCCCTCTCACAATCCTGGACTGCTGGCTCCTAATCACTCACCTGCCTGCCTGGTTGCCCCACACAGCCTGCTTGTTCAGTCATTTGGTTGTCCCTTACTAACCCTCCTGCCAGCCTGATCATAAGCAGCCATCTTGTGAGTGTCTAAGGGCTAATTTGCATATTACCTCTTTATTATTTAGGATAATCACTTTTGATTCATTAAGACCCACTCTTTTTGCTGTATCTTCAAAAGATAAAATATGTCCTATATTGCAAAGTTTTAAATTTCAGGTAAGACATACATTCTCCACATTACTACTTAATTTGATACAAGCCTTTCTTATTGTTCATTTTTTTACTGTTTTTAACTTTTTTTAGTTGAATGCATTTCTCTCTGTATTGTTGCTTCATGGCATAAGTATTAATCAAAATTTACTTAGTAAGTACCCTCCTGTGGACTGTTACTAAAAAAGTGTACCAAAAAGCATATTATAAGAATTCTAAAGAAAAACGAATTTGCCTTAGGTTTCAAATGAAGGGGGAGAAACAAATATATATATCATATTTATTTCTATATATGAAATAAAACAGAAAAGAGATGTCTAAAAAGATATACCAACACAAAGTACTTACTGAAAATGGCAAATTAGGGGACTGGCTGAAAGGGTGTCACAGACAGTCACCCAAAGTTTCATTATGGAAAAATAATTGTCAGATAAAATGAAGAGAACCACTGAATATTGGCATTTTGAAAAAGGAATGAACTTTACCATACTGAAGACTAATGCGATAATTCAAGTGAAAGACACATTTAACAGGACAGTTGGGTAATAAAAGGTAGGTGCATAGTGTAGAAGATGTGGCTAATGGGAATTACATTGGTTTCAGAAGTGCCCTACGCAAAGAATATCACTGAGTTCCCAGGAATCAGTCCTGAGCCCATGCATTAGTCTGTTGAAGTTGCTACAACAAAAGATTATATATTGAATGGCTTGAACAACAGACTTTTAAAAAATATATTTTATTGATTTTTTACAGAGAGGAAGGGAGAGTGATAGAGAGTTAGAAACATTGCTGAGAGAGAAATACCAATCAGCTGCCTCCTGCACACCCCACTGGGGATGTGCCCGCAACCAAGGTATATGCCTTTGACCAGAATCAAACCTGGGAACCTTCAGTCCGCAGGTCGATGCTCTATCCACTGAGCCAAACCACTTAGGGCCAGACTTTTTTTTTTTTTTACAGTTCTGGAAGCTGGGAAGCCCACGATCAAGGTGCTGGCCTGTTGAGTTTCTGGTGAAAGCTTTCTACCTGGCTTGCAGATGGTCATCTTCTTGCTATGTTCTCACACCAAGGAGAGAGAGAAAACCAGCAGTTCTCTGGTCTCTAGTTCTCTGACACTAATCCCATCATGAGGATTCTCCCAAAGCCCCATCTCCAATACCCATCATATTGGGGGTTATAACTTTAACATATGAAATTTTGGGGAAAATAGTCCAAAATAGCATATTACCTCTGGGTCATTTTCAACCACTATCTATGTGCCAATCACTCTAAAACTCAGGTCTCCAACTAAACAGCCTTTCTGTGCTCCAGATCTGCATATCCAGCTTCCCTGTAATCTATAATAATAAAAGCATAATATACAAATTGACTGAATGGCCGAACAGCGGAATGACCGTCAGAATGACCTTCCGGACGAAGCTGGGGCTGCGAGGGACGAGGCAGCCGGGGCTACGAAGGCCTACTCTTGCAAGAATTTCGTGCATTGGGCCTATATAATATAATATAATAAATATAATATATATTTTTATCAGCTATGTCAGCACAGGCTTCTGAAACCATGGCTAAGTTTCAAGTCTTCATCCCTTTTTGTCTCTTTTCACTAAATGAGATCTCTATTTACCAAGTTGCTGAAACCTGTATATCAGCTGAAAGTACAAACCCCTTTGAATTCTTTATCCTACTTTCTCTTTATATCACTGTTTCCGCTCACTTTCACTTCAATATTTTTCTGAAATCAATTTACTTCTTTTCATGGCCATTTCCACTCTACAGGCTTAAGTTATCACCATTTTAGTAATATTTTCCAAACTGGTTTTTCTACTTACACTCCTGTAAAACGCAAATTGATTTTCAACACCACAGCCACATGTATCTTTGGAAAATGAAAATGTAATTGTGCCAAGATCCCACTTAGAAACTTCTTCGTGGATTTCCATTGCCATCAGGTAACATTCAGACTCTGGGACAGAATCATAAGGCTGTGCATTATCGCACTCCTGCCTGCTAATCCCTAGTCAGTGACTCTAGACATTCCAGCAAACTCAGAATGCACACTTGCTTCCTTAGGTCCTCAAATTCTCCAAGCATTTTCTCACCTCAGAACTTTCACCTGTGTCATTCGACCTGGCTGGATTATTGGACCTATTCTCAGTATGTTTAAATCTGGATCCTTCAAGTCACAGTCTGAAGGTCACTTACTCAAAAAGATTAAATTGATACCCCAATCCAATTCAAGTCTTCCTGGTGATTCTTTTCAAGGTCATCTGCATCCTTCTTTCATAGACTTTATCATCATAACTGTTTAATCTTAATTTGCTTAAATGTCTATTCATTTATTTTTCTTAAAAAAATTATAAGCTTCATAAAGACAGACCTTGATTTTATTTCATTAACCAGTGTATCCCCAAAACCTAGTAAAATAATGTCTAATATGGAGAAGGTATTAAATGATTTTTACTGAGCATTAAATTTGTCCAAATTTTTAAAATACTACCATTACTTACAATCATTATTGAAAAGTACAGATTATCCAGTCTTCAAAAATATGTGTATGAAGATCTAAAAACTTTTAACCTACTAGACTAAGAGTCTGTTGAAATTTGAGTGTAAATAAATATAAATAAAACACCTTAATTTCATTTCTATAAGCACATAATATGAGGCAGATAACCACCTAAATATTTTTACCTCCTCTAAATCAGTGTTATCTCCTACGATTCAAGGCATTAATAGAGATGTATGTGCAGTATGTATGTTCGTGCGTATGTGTAAGGGAAGGAGAGTGAGAGAAATTTATTATTAGAAAGAGATAATAGAAAAAAAATCAGCATTCTATTAACTACCTGAAACAACCCAAGTGTATATTCATTAATAATTAAACTTCTCTGACTAATTAAGAACACTTTACAAATCAACTTTCCTGACATAGAAGGTACAGGCTAATCTGCCCAGAAGCACTGCTGTGTGACTGAACATGCTGCGGGAATAGGCACATTTGCTCCGCCGACTACAAGACCTTCTCCACCAGCCCGATCCTGCCACAACTGACATATGCATAATTCCACCAGAAGCCAGTGGCAGTTTTGCATGATTAAAGATGGCAGAATCAGGGCCACACATACATTTCCATGCAAATGCGCTTGAGGAAATAGCATACAATACATTATGTAAGCATATTTAGAATGAATAAACACACTCAGCTAAATTTTCAAACATCTGTTTGAGCTCATGGCAGCACCCCAAATTTGCATAGCTAACTCATTTTTAAACAGGGCTTAATTTTGCCCTCCACATTATTAGATCATAGTAGCCTTTTAACTCCGAAATGCAGAACTTTCATGGTACAGATGACGCTAATTATCATTCATAAAATCCAACTGCACTCCACTTGAGTTTTAGGCTTCCTTCTGTGCTTCTGGTGAGAGAAAGGGGCACAGCAGGGTCTATGATTGGCAGAGAACTTGTATGCATATTCTAACTCAATTCACATGTTATATAAAACAACAACAACACCTAAGACTTGAATTATTTGTATGACTGTGCTTCCAGCCATATACTAATGCAGAAACTGTAACCACAAGATGCATATTATATCCACTTCATGGCAAAAACCTGCCATTGCTTGTAGTTTATGTACCCCAGAGTCCAAACAGCAGTGTAGTACAGTATTTCGTTTTGTTTTCTGCTTTTACGCAGCATGCCCATCCAGAGTCTCTATCAGTTCTTGCCAAAAGTCATGCAAATATATAACATGTGACCTAAGTAAAAATAAAAGGGCTTACTTTGAAAGCACAGTTTCAGAACAAAAATTCCAAGATCCTTCCAAACAGAGTAATGAGCCTGAGCCCCTCCCATAAAGAAATTCTGGAGAAGAAAAAGCAAAGTTAATTGTTTCCTTGGATAAGACCTGTTTAAAAAGATACTACTTGCATAAGTTATTAGGACTAGGTAACATACAAATGAAGGATATCACAATATGCCACCCCAAAAATGCCACTTTGGATTAAAACTATTTTCAGCCAATGCAAGGAAGGCTCACTCTACCTTCTCCCTTTTCTGTTTAAAGGTATGTTATAAAGTATTCTTTTATTGAAGAGGCACTGTTATCAGCCCATTTGCAAAAAAAAAATACAAAAAAAAACAAAACACAAAAAAACAAACAAACAAACAAAAAACACACCTTACTTTATAATTTTCTTCCATGTGTTTTCAGTTTGTCATCCATGGAAGCTTAAAACCAGTATGTTTTGTTCTGTCATTCATCTAAAAATCCATTGTTTTACTTTTTGCAGGTGCTATATAAGCCAGAATTCTAAGCCACTGCTGCACTGCATGCCTTGATAAACTATTTGTTTTATACTTGCTAATGTGTTTTTGTATTAAAGAGCCCCAGGTGGAAACCTAAGATGGATGGAAGTAAAGTTTTGCCTCCCCTACACAAACAATGCTTCTTACAAACTTTTCCTTATACTATTCTTAGAAACAAACTTCATTTACTCAGCTTTAAATCTTTAAAACATGGATAGTTTCTCTAAAATTCAGTTATGCTTTAAAAAATGAATGAGCATTGTAACCAATTAAGAAAAAAATAATTATTAGATTCAATTTCAAGTTAATTCAGGGCAATCCATTCACTCATTCATTCATTCAGCACCTAATTACTTGGACCTGACACTTGTCTCTGGGGACATGCTGTTTAAATAGACATAAATCCATTTTCACAAAGCTTATAATCTAGGAGGAGTACAGACAAGAGACAAAAAATTTTGTGGAAGTTTTTTGATGAAGTACTAATCCAAAATTCAAATATTAAAAAATTAATGTACAATTTCACTGATTGAAGACAGTGAATCTCTAGGTAGCTCTGCCAAGGTGCAAGATGTGGGAGCAAAGCTCTCTAGGTGGGTACCTGCAACCAGTCCATCTGCTGGACTCATGCCAGGGTGACTTCGGTCACTATCCCTAGCGTAAAATACTTGCCCAATTTTACTTTTTAACCGACAGATATTTGAGATGAAATGAAAGGACTAATTTTCAAGTCTCTGTGCTTTGGAATAATTTAAGACTTATCAACAGATAACAAATGTAACATGTTCTTACCTAGAAATGTGGTGCTGTTTTAACTAAAACTAAAGTATAAGGCCTTGTCTTCAGCACTACATGGCAAGCAGAAGCTAGAAGAGCTGCCAGGCCTCATAAAATTCTTGGTGAGATTTGAAAAGACAGTAACAACAACAACAAAAATGTTACTGGAGGCTAGAGAAATGGACAGGAAGTTTGTAACAAAATAGAAATATACATAGTATATAAAATAGAAAATATACTAATGACTTGTTGGATATGACTATGAAAATGTTGAAAATGCTAAAGAGTTATTTCAGGCACAGAAATAATATGATTAGAAAAAGATATGCCAAACAGTAAATGTTCAGTTTGAAGCAGAACTTAGGAGAAATATAAAGGAGTCAGAGATCAGTGGGATCAAATTAAAACCGTTTCTGATGCCCAGGTTCTCTTTTAAAAAGCTCATTGAATAAGAAATGGCTATAGAAGTCAAATCTATAGCACTTCCAATTAAACGTGAACTGAAGGTGAATATCTTAACACTGTGATTTGAAGAACATTTATTGAGATCTCAGAAAGATTTAAGGACAGGCCTAGCTGAGCTTTTAAGAATCTTTAGGACGTGTTTATTAGACAAATCTTAAACAGACTAAAAGGCTTCTAAGAATCTTCAGTGTCCTGTTCACATAGTAAACTGACTTTCAACATAAAGTACAAAATAAATCTAGATTGAAATGAAATATGAGTTACTTTAGTCTAATAAACTGAATATTTCAGTTCATAGAATTCCCACAACGTTTTAAGTAAATTAGATCACACTGCATGAAAAAGACAGACAATGTAAAGTTAAAACATGATTTTGTTCCCTTAAATAACTGTACATAAAGGCTGAGAAAACTACTCAGCTTTAAACCCAGGTGCGAGGGTAGAATTAAGAGCCACAGAGGGTATTTTCCAGGCAGTAGAACTGGACCTCATTAAAGAATTTGACAACGTGTGCCAGTAGATTTCAAAATCACTATGAACCATTAATGACTATATGTCCCTCATGTTTTAATATTTTAGGATGAAAGTCTCTAATACAGTTACCCTATACCTCTCTCATCATTGTATCCTGGGTGTGTGGAGGTTGAGGGAGCACAGAACATGTTTCTGTAGTTTATAGGTTTCAGTTCAAGGAGAAATGCATTTAAGGAATTCTACCAAGGAAACACAGAGAAGGGATCTAGTACAAACTTAAAAGTGTTATAGATCGCACCATTCCAGAATTTGTGCTGATGCGATATTACATTTGTGACTTAGAAGAGAGTATATAAATTGTGTAATCTGAATCTAATAAAATAAAAGATTCTAGTTAAAATTTATTTTTTGAATTATTATAATAGATCGATCAAGTTGAAGAGTACTGCAAAAACTGAACCTGAGGAGGCTGATCTATAACTAGAATGGATTAAATGGTAGGATCTTGACCTTCAAACCATTGATGTAATAGGATGAGTATTTGGGGAGCCTTGTAGGCAACTGAGTTTATTTTGGGGGAGGGAAGCAAATAATTTTTAACCAGACTCTGATATTAAAATGGCCACAATATGTATGCTAATTCTTCCATTGAGAGATAAATTTTTAAATTTTTCTCTCCATGAATTTGTATGTTGCTCTTGCTGATTTACAAATAAAGCACTATAGATGTTTCACTCTCAGTCCTGGACTAGGCCTTAAGTACCCAGCAGCTTTCTTTTACTTTCTCTTGGAACACTAGTTCAAAGTTGAAAAGCTGCCAGTAAGAAGCCAAAGCATCCTGGGAAGCACCATGAGGTTGATTCCAGTCAACAGTCCAATTTGAGTTCAGTCTCCAAGCTAGCCCTGCCAAGGTGCTCAAGATGTGAGCAAAACCAATTGGACCCACCATGCCAGCCCATCAGCTAACTTAATGTCAGTAAGTGACCTCAGTCAGTGTGACTAGGAGCCAAAAAAAAAAAAAACAACAAATATGAGAACTGCACAAATTTCTGATCAAACAGAACATAAACAAAACCAAAAAGAAAACATGAAATATAGTAATTTTTTGTTATTTTAAGATACTAAATACTGGGGTAATTTGTAATGAAAAATTAGATAAAACGTCTATATATAAAAGGCTAATATACTAAGTGTCCTTCCCTCCACCCAACGGGTCGCTATGACACACACTGACCACCAGGGGGCAGATGCTCAATGTAGGAGCTGCTGTGATGCACAGAGAAATGGCACCATGGACCCGGAGCCCACAAAACAGCACTCAGCTTCCCCCAAGTGGGACACAGGCCCCACCACCATCCCAGAGAGACAGCCCACCAAATCACAGCTGACGCTGCCAAGACCCCATAGCAAAAATGCAGCCCACAGCCCAGCCCAGCCCAGAAACGGTCTCTGTGGACGCCAGGTTATGATGTCATGTAGCAATGCCTGGCTTCCTCTCCCTAGCTACTAGCCTCGTTGCAGTTTCTTCAGCCCAGGAACATGACTTGTTTTATAGCCAGGTGCAAACACTTTACACTGTAACCAAATGTCTGTGAAGCGCAGGGGTCCTCAAACTTTTTAAACAGGGGGCCAGTTCACTGTCCCTCAGACCGTTGGAGGGCCAGACTATAGTTTAAAAAAAAACTATGAACAAATTCCTATGCACACTTCACATTTTGAAGTAAAAAAACAAAACGGGAACAAATACAATATTTGTATTTGCATGTGGCCTGCGGGCCGTAGTTTGAGGACCCCTGGTGAAGCATTTTCCCGTGCTTCATCTCATTTGATCCTCACAGAAATCCTGGAGTAGGTAGATAGGAGACTCGATGGAATCCTATTTTCTTTTCATTAGCTGGAAAAACATTTTTAGAAAGCTTAGAAATTTGATCTGACTGAAAAGAAGTAAGAAATGGTGGACCTTGAAAATGACTTCAGGTTTTCTCACTGCGCAGAATATAGTCAAACATTGCTGCAGTTTTTTACCCTTTGTTCTCAAAAAATGTATACACATTTCAACAACTTTATACCTTTTGTATACACTTTAACAACTGATAGCTCAATTTTGAAAATAAAATGTATTTTAATAACCATTGCCTTTATAATTATTCAAAATGTGTGCATATATTTTTGGGGACAACCTACATTTATAAATTATAATTTACTATTAATATTATATATCTGATCTTAAGTGGCAATTTTTTTCTTTTCAGTGATTACTTAATTTATAATACCTATATCAGAGTAAATCAAGAAATTCTCCCTATCTGAACATATAAAAAAGCAGATAACACATATTCTATTTCTTAAGCTTACTGTTACAGTCCTAGTAATACTCAATCTATAGTAATAAAAGCATTATATGCAAATCGACCAAATGGCCAAACAGCAGAACTACTGTCCAGATGACCTTCCAGACGATGTTCCAGACAAAGCTGGGGCTGCAGTCGCTGCAGCTGCAAGGGACCGAGGCAGCCACTGGGGCTGTGAAGGCCTACTCTTGCACAAATTTTGTGCATCGGGCATCTAGTATGTAATTATCTAAAACCATTTTAATAACTATAACCTATATTTTGAATATATAATATGTGAAGTGTGATAAATAAAAAACACTAATTAAATTAAGAAATATATTTCTCATTATAAGAATTTTATTACTCCTAAAAAATTGCATATCTTTAATAAATTTTGCTGACAGTTTGAAGCAATCAGTGAACTCTGAAAGTAAAGAAAGTAGTCAGGAGTATTTAAAGGACAAGATGAGGAAGTTTTAGTCTCTCAAGTTTGTAATCTTTCATGCTACATAAAACTGTGTCTGAATTGAAAAAAAAAGTGGTGGTTTTTAAAGTATCATTGATATGACTACATACATGGTCTTGATAAAATATTGATCATTTCTGATCAGTAACAAACAGATTTTTATTTTATCTAGATTAAGAAAAAAGAAAGCTCCTCTATAACGAACATGTTAAAACAGGTGTTTCTGCCCTAGCCGAATGGCCAAATGGCCATTGGTCATCCGGACAGTAGTTCTGCTGTTTGGCTCAGTGGAGAGAGTGTCGGCCTGCAGACTCAAGGGTCCCAGGTTCGATTCCGGTTAAGGGCATGTGCCTTGGTTGCGGGCACATCCCCAGTGGGGAGTGTGCGGGAGGCAGCTGATCGGTGTTTCTCTCTCATCTCATCGATGTTTCTAACTCTCTGTCCCTCTCCCTTCCTCTCTGTGAAAAATCAATAAAATATATTTTTAAAAAAACACAGGTGTTTCTAATTATTTCAGAGAAAACATTACTTGTATGCAGATAATATGTCACCAACTTCACTTATATTTTGTTAGTCCATAAAATGTTCATAATATTATATTCATTCATCAAGTGTGCATGTAATAATTGTGAGCATTAACATGAAATTTAATATGAATTCTACATGTTGTATAATGTTAATATATTTGATATTTTATATATAATCATTGTGATTAATTTTTATTTTTTGCCTAAGATCTATATATATAAAGAGCCAGGGTCCTTAACGACTGAAGGCTCGACCTAACACTGGAAGTCAGTGCTGTGTCGCCACTGCCAAGGGGGCTGCATATCAGGCCGGGAAAGAGGCCTGCAGAGAGAGGGGCAGGGTCTGATCTGCAGCCTCAATGGCAGCTGTTGATCAGCTGTTGCCTCTTTCTTTCTCTCCGGGCTTCACCAGCAGCCGTGCCTCTGTTTCTCTCCAGGCCTCCGAGGGGCTGTTGATCAGGCCCACTTCTTTGATCAGGCCCAGAGATAGGCCCAGAGACACTGACTAGCATCTAAACCGACCAATGAAAGAAGGGTTTGGATTTTGTTATTAAGGATCTTATTGTCAAGCAGTACCATGTGCAGATTCTGATCATCAATACATGAATTGTAAATAAACCTAGAAACCATTTGTCTCTTTTTTTCTCTCTCTCAATGTCCTCCCCAATTTTTTTCATACAGTTTTTATCTGTTTCCTCTTCTCCGTTATCCCAAAGAAAAGTAACCACTCCTGGCAGCGACAAAGCTACTCCTGGTGAGGTGAGGTGGATAAAGGCAGATGGAAGACTGAGCAGCAAGGGACCTAAGACACAATTTCTTTCTGTTCTTTCATTCAGCTGGTAAATAAACTGAGGCCCATAGGAACTAAATTCCTTTTTTGAGTTCAAACAGCTCGATTCCTGAGTGCCTCCGATACTTTTATTATAAAAACAGAGAGAAAACAAACAAGAAATGAAATAGAAACACTGTAAATAAAACAAAACAAAAAATGTGTTTCTATTCTGATTTTCTACATGAAAATTCCTTCAGTAGTCCTGAGTGTTGGCTCTTTCCTAACTTTGAATTCTAAAATAGCTCATTTAGCCTTTAATTCTATAATTACACACTATTTCAATGATTCTGGTATTGCTAATCTTTTTCTCAGTAGTTCATGCAACATGTATTTATTGAGTACATACTATGTGCAGGCACTGTGCTGAGAAAATTGCTCCTGACTTTTAAAAAAGGACTAGAATTTATTATAAAACATACATTTCAATCTATATAATAAAAGCCTAAGTGACCATTACAGTGGAACGACTGGACACTATGATGCGCACTGACCACCAGACACTCAACGCAGGAGCTGCCCCCTGGTGGTCAGTGCGTTCCCACAGGGGCAGCACCGCTCAGCCAGAAGCTGGGCTCATGGCTGGCGAGTGCAGCTTCCATGGCAGGAGCCTCTCTTGACTCCACGGTAGCACTACCAAGCGGCAGCAGCAGGCGCAGTGGGCTGGGATGAGTGTGAGTGGCGCAGCACCCGGCCCCAATTCGGGCTCCTACCTGGCCACCTGCCACCTGGTGCACTGCTATATTCCCTGAGGGGTCCTGGACTGCGAGAGGGATTGGCCTAAGCTGGCAGTTAAACATCCCCCAAGAGGTCCCAGACTATAAGAGGGCACAGGCTAGGCTTAAGGGCCACCCCCTCCAGTGCATGAACTTCGTGCACCTGGCCTCTAGTATATTAGTAATAGCAAAAATGATAAGTACACAAAGATGCATCCTAAACATGCTATGATCATGGTTGATTTCAGTAAATATCTGAGTGACTCCTCTCTTGCAGGTATTGTGCCTCTCCCTAGAGATTAAACTATTCAGACATGCTATGTAACATGCAGCATAGCAACAGGCATGACAGCAAAACATGCCAGGGCAATTATTCTGAATGCATTCATAGCAGTAGGAAAAGAGCCACCTCCAGATGCAACATGAACTGCACATTTGAAACAATAATGTCAGACTTGTATTTTTAAAGATGAGTAGAATTTTGCTGATGAAAGAAGGAGCTCTCTGGACAGAGGAATAATGAGAAAAATGCAGTGGTATAAGATTGTGGAGTGTGATTGGAAACTCTAGAGCAGTGCTGTGAAGTGCAGAAAGAAAGGGGGCTACATATAAAGTGGAGATAGAGTCTTGGAGGTCATAACATTCCCAGGAATGGAGCCTAAGTGGAAGAGAGAGGGACGATGCAGACTTTTTAAGGCAGGGAATGTATTCCTTGAGATGGACTGTTGTGAGGTTGTGGCAGAGAAAAAAGCAGAGGCTAAATCACTAAAATGAGTGTGCCTAGAGACATCATCTTAGGAACACGTTATATTCTAGAACATATGTGGGACATATATACTTCTAGACCAGTGATGGCAAACCTTTTGAGTTCAGCGTGTCAGCATTTTGAAAAACCCTAACTTAACTCTGGTGCCATGTCACATATAGAAATTTTTTGATATTTGCAACCATAGTAAAACAAAGACTTATATTTTTGATATTTATTTTATATATTTAATGCCATTTAACAAAGAAAAATCAACCAAAAAAATGAGTTCGCGTGTCACCTCTGACACGCGTGTCATAGGTTCACCATCACTATTCTAGACCATCAGGAATTCATGGTTAATTGGATGTAATTTGTAAAGAGAATTAAAAACAACAAGGATAAAATAAATTATTTGAAAGAAAAAATTGAGTAAATCTTTACTTTTAATATTGTATATAATATTATAAAAATATATTTATTATGCTATTCTCCAGCATATAAGTATTAATAAGAAATGTATCAGCAATTATTCCAGATATTTTTTGCTGACTATCCTATATAATAAAAGCCTGATATGTTAAGTGTCCGGTCGGCTGTTCAACCAATCAAAGTGCAATATGCTAATGATATATTAAGGCCGCTCAACCGCTCACTATGATGTGCACTGACCACCAGGGGGCAGATGCTCTGACTGGTAGGTGAGCTTGCTGCTGGGGTCCGGCTGATTGGGACTGAGCGAGATGGGCTGGACATGCCCTGGAGCCCTTCTGTAGTCCCTCCCTGGCTGGCCAACCTCCCCAGACCTGATCATGCATCGGTGTAGTCCCTCAGCCTGGCCTGTGCCCTCTCGCAACCTGGGAGCCCTCGAGGGTTGTTGGAGAGCCAGTTTCGGCCCGATCCCACAGGCCAGGCTAAGGGTCTCCACTGGTGCAAAAATTCATGCACCAGGCCTCTAGTATAAAATAACAGAATATAGATTCTGTTCTTAGGTATTATAAAATGTATCTTTTTTACCTTTCATTCTCTAAGAAAAGCTGTCTAAGTGAGCCAGAAAAGACAAAGTATATTTCAGTACCAAGATATGGCTCTTCCACTAGAAGGCTACTAAATTTATCCAGGTCTTGATTGATCTTATCAGCAAAAGAGACAGAAAATCCTTCAGAGTAAAAAGAGTTAGAATGTGTTTCTGATTAGAGAAAGCTCAGATTAATCAAGTTGTCAACCACCAGACCATTATACTAATCAAGATGTTGGAGATGCGTAGTAGAAACAGGGAACATGTATCTTTTGTTTCTTGTCTACATCAGGATTAGACAAATGTAGGGTCTATATCATATGTCAATTGTAGTGAATCCTTCTTATACTATACTTGTAGAATACCCAAATAATCATGACAAAAGTAAAATCTTTACCCAAGCAATCAGGAGACAATTTCTGTATATTTTTAATATTTTAAAGACAGAGACTTGATTCTTGAATGTATCTGGACAATTTCACCATGTCAATACAGGCATTGGTTAGCTAAAGCAGGCAAGTGAAAAGCAAACCCCCAGAGACATGTGGGTGTAGAATTAGCAGAGAGTAATTCTACAGAGAGTAATGGTTAGGAGCCAGAATTCTTGACTCTGCATTAACACTGCCAATTATAATTGTGTGACCTTGAATCAATAATTATTTTTTCTAAGACCTTCAGTACCTTATTTCAAAAATAGGTTTATAATTAATGAGGTAAAAAAAAAAGATCTTATTGACAATCAAAGAAAGTGAAAATAAGCCTGGTTGAATACCAGACCCTCCTACTTGCAACAGAACATAAGCAAGGCCCAGAACAACATATAGACAGGGGCTTTCCACCAATTCCACAGAAATGACCAAATATGCCCTCTTCTGATTAACAACTGTAGTTTCATTTTAACCCTCCTGCCTTCTGAATATACACTAACATACACAAGCATATATTGCTTTCCCTCCGGGCATTATCCAATCAAGAACAGCCTCCCGCTTCTTAGCTCACCTGCACAAACCCAAGCCCCTAGCACAGATCCCCTCTCTATGGCACTAGCAGGGCTCCTCTAAGGGAAGCTTCCCCTGTCCTATAACAAGTTAAATAAACCCACTTTACTTAACTATGGAATGCAGCATGCAGATAGTTTTTTTTTTATTAAATGATTAGGTCTTGTAAAATTACCACAAATGGGTGGGCAACCAGAGAAAGCCTCATAGGGTTGTAATTATTTAAGATGGTCATCAATAAAATAATGTTAATATTACAACAACAAACAAAAACACCTAGAGATATAAGTGCATTCCTGGTCCAGGACAGATATAACTAAAGACCCAAAGTGGAAAAGAAATGCAATGTTTTTAGGATTATCCAGTAGGAATCACCTTACAAACTCTGTATATAAAAAAAATCCACATCTCTTTTGTTTTCCCAATTATCATAAATGATCTGGTGCACACACCTACTGTTAGAAAATAGTCGTGTGCTGACTTCTAATTCAACAAATGTCCAAGAATTGGCTTATTGAGGCTGAAGAAATTCTGCCTTTTTTTTCTTTTTTATTCCCAAAGGCCAGAAAAAAAACTACTTCCAGAGAATTCCACAGTCTATTTCTTTACCACTCTCATGTGTTTCTGTGAAAATGCACCTGTCCCTGTGCCTGTGAGCAAGAGCTGTGATGGGTGGTGGTGGTGGTGGGGGGGGTGTTTAGATTCCTGTGTGGGCACAGGTCTTCAGCAGAGATGATTAAGTTTGCTAAAGATGCTTCACTCTTCTCAAAGTTTTGCCTCTTTAGTTTATACCATTATTGCCAGCACTTATTCTCCAAAGGACAACCAAGTGTGGAGGCTGTTGGGGAAATGTAATTTAAAACAAATCTCTCAAACTGTAACACTTTTCTACAAAGATAGAGGAGAAAGAAAACCATTTTATTGTTGAATATGCATTAAACCAAAGTGTGATGTATAGGCAACCTGCTAAGAGATTTCAAAGACTGAAAGACCTCTCACCCTTCGTAGAGCCCAGCAGATACAGCCCATTATGTACATGTTCTCAAGATAAATGATAAATAGTCCCCACAGAGAAACCTGAACAGCACCATTGGTCACACATAGTTTATCCTACATTTACATGGAAAGTGGGGTGACCATATTTGTTAGCAAAATGGCTTTATCCAAAGTAAAAATAACTTGGTCACACATAGTTTATCCTACGTTTACATGATAAGTGGGGTGACCAGATTTGTTAGCAAAATGGCTTTATCCAAAGTGAAAATAAACTTCTAAATCTTTATACCAGGAGGTAGTTTTGGAGCAAGGTGGTCACTGAAATTGCCTTCTACCTTCTCACAGCAACTGGGAAGAAGAACTTGAATTCTCTCCCTTGATGAATATACTAGTATTTCAAAGAGATGACTCCTAGGTCTTTGAGAAAGGTATTTCCGGGGTTTTAACCTGGCAAGAGACTTATTTAGCTTTTAAAATATTTATATACTGGTACATTTCAAGGAGGCAGAGAGAGTACTTTAAAAAATTCTAACTTAATGCTCTAAGAAAAAGAAAAATTAACTTCTGTGGTTGGGTAAGACATATACATTCCATTCCTTACAATGCCGACAAAAATTAAAGAATATTACTGGTGCCCAGCTGCCATGGCTCAGTGGTTGAACCAGGAGGTCACGGTTCGATTCTTGGTCAGGGCACATGCCCGGGTTGCTGGCTCAATCCCCAGTGTGGGACTTGCAGGAGACAACTGATCAATGATCCTCTCTCATTATTGATGTTTCTCTCTCTCTCTCTCCCTCTTCTTCTCTGAAATCAATAAAAATATTTTTTAAAGCATATTACTGGTTATAACATGGAATGGAGAGCACTTGAAAGCAAAAAAGTGTGACATCAAGTGGTGGTGTTACTAAGTTTTTGGGGCAATAGTCAAGTTTCTCATTATAGTCCTGGGTGTCAGATATATAAAAAATGACTTGTTAAAAAAAGTATTAAAGAAAAAGAGCTTATCAAGAAAGCCTTATCTTCTGAAGTCATAAGACAAGTATGTCTGAGGGCAAGCCTAGGTTCTAATTACATGTATTAGATTCAAGCCTGATCTCAGTGGGCATGAAGGCATCCCATAGTGGTGGTACTTATGCATCAGAGACACAGAGATGAGGTTTCCACAATGAGCACAGATTAAAATAGCAATCAGAGCCTTCAGATGTAGAGGTAGCTGTTTTGGCTAATTTATCTATGCATCACTTAGAAATTTAACTTTTTGGAAACCTCCTAAGGTTTTCTATGACATACTTACAAGAAAAAAAAATCTAAGACTGCTGGGCAAGTATGCAACTAAAATCATTTTAACGGGGATACATTGCTTCTTACTCAGTTCTCAGATGTAAGTACTTTGGAAATTGCTACACTCTCTATTGATTGGAAGGCTGAGTTATTTGGGAGAAAGATACAGAACACGAATCTCTGCCGACGTTTTCTAAACAGTGATTGTTTCCTAAGAAAACAGAAATACACAGACCTTCTGGGGGTAACTAAAATTAAGTTGACCCTTAAGCTCATCTCTTAGAATAAGGACAATTAATACAGGCAGATGATTGATGAGGAGGTCAGGGTTTGATGTGTCTTGTTCTGAATATACCTAACAGTAGATAAATGGGACTGTAGACCTATTCTATAATTGTTTGCCTTAGTAGAGAATATATAGTAGGAATAGATAGATTTGTAGCTGTTAGAACCATATTTTTTAGTTCCCAAATGGGCTGTGTTAATGTGGGAGGAACCATGTGGAAATCCTGAAAATATTAAACAAAAAAACAATTCTAAACCCCTGGGACAATTGTAGAGACTAGCAAAACTAGTAAAGACTAAGAAAATTAAAACTAGTAACTTCTACCACATCTCTCTAACTTTTTTCTATGTGACTGTAGGAATGCAAAAGGGTTGTGGAAAATGACATTAGATTATTGTAAACTTATTCAAGTGGTATTTTCAATCACAACTTTGATTTCAGATGTGATATTTTTACTGGAGTAAAATCAACACAACTTCTGATGGCTGGTTTAAAGACTTTCTTTGACCAGGTAACTATATTTCCTTTTCCATTTCAAACAGTAAAATCACAACCCATTTTCATTTTCATGATAGGCATGAGAGCATATGTACTTTTAATATTTTATTGCAATACTGTGTCGACCCCCTGCTCCTCATCCTACTACATAGTTCATAGAAGCATCCATCGTTCTCACAGAAAACACAAAATTACACTGGTTCATAATATTGACAACATTATGTTATTTAAACCTGATAATCAAAGAGTAGCAATCACATTAGGGACCTTATAAATGCATATGTTTGCTCAAAGGTAGAAGATAAGCCTAGTGAAATTCCAGGGAGATTACTGGTATGGTGAATATTGACTTACCCTTCTAAAATAAGACAAGTTGCTGCACCTACCTATTATGATGGAAAACAAAACTCTTAGTTGATCTCTTTGGGTTTTAGAGCCAACATATATCATATTTGAACTTGCTTCTAGAAATCACTTGTAAGATAATCTGTAAGGTTGCCAGGTTTAAATTGGAACCAAAGCATGAATAGGCTCTATAGCAGTCTAAACTGGTGTGAGCTTCCCGGAGATTTGGAACTTAGGAACAATCAGGTCCAACAGTTTGGGCCAGAGAGACATGCAGAATAAAGTTCTGACAGGAAGTTCCAATGGAATCATAAAATATGTTCCAAGGTTTTTCAGAAAGTCTATTCCATCCTTGATTAATATTTGTTTTTAAAGCAATTCTTGGCCTTATGCTAAAACCTAGTCAAGATGGAACACTTGATTATGGGACAAAAAATAACTGTGTAATTTAAACTTCAATAATGTATTGGATATTACCCGATCCACTGAAACACAAATGTGGACATGAACAGCACCAAAATTGCATTATAAAACAGAAATGTTATATAAACTCAGAGGATTGAGTGCATCCATATGGTGCCACAAATTGCATGAGCAGATGGATGGTGCTTCCTTACTACTTCAACATTTCTGTTTCATCAAAACCTATAACCTTATTTTGAGCACTTATAACAAGTTAAGAAAAAAATAAAAACATCAATGTGCTTCACAAAAGGGTCTACACTGAATGTTGGTAAGGGCTGAAATAGAGAGCACTGCATTTTATTTTAATAAGAAGTAGCCTTGAACATCAGTGATGTAGGCACAGGTTCTTCCAATGACCAGAATTTTGACCAGCACATCTGACTGTGCTGTTTATGTGAAAGGACAATCTAAGTCACAGATCAACAGCAGACTGACTGATAAAGACTAATGTTTGGCAGGGAAGTTGGGAACTGGGAACACTGGTGATTGGAACAACATGGAATGAGAAAACAGTTGTGTTTCACACAAATGCCACCTAGAGGGCATCAGCAGCAGTGAATACTGACCATAATCAGGGAAACAGTGACCATCACTGTGAACTTAAGTCAGCAGATTTGCCAAATATCCCTAATACTTATGTGTCTGCTTACAAAATAGCAGCAGAAATGAAGACTATTCATGGCTATGCATGGACTGACTAAAAACTGGCCTTCTTGCCAATGCTGGTCTGTCTACTCCACTACCAACAGCTGAATTATTGCTATGTTACTATCTCCTAAGTGTATGAGCTGCTCATCTGGTTGGTAGCAGGAAATTATTTTGCGTATGTATTGCCTTTTATGTTATACCAACACTATCATTTATGGATTTATTGGAAGACTGATCTATGTGGTTTGCATCAACAGACTCCCATATCCTCTGTTCCTCTGTTGTTTTTTGTTTGTCTTTGGTTATTGTTTTTGTTAGATTTAGAGTATAAGTATCCCCAGCTAAATATATGAGAAAAGAGTAAATAATAAGAATTGTAGATTTATATCCTTTTCCCCTATTGTAGAGATTCCTTCAAGCTGACTATTGCCACTGCTCTTCTTAAGGTAACCATCTAGTTCTACTTGAATTTCTTTTCAGAATAAAATTCACATAACCTTTTGATGAGGTTTCAGGCAGCCTCAAGTTTCTGCATTTTACCATGTTCTTCCCTTATCCCTGCAACATCTCTGTAATTCAATACAGATAATTTGTGTATATCATCTATATGCAGTTTTAAGCATGAATGATACATTTATAGTTGATCGGTTGTTTGTTTTTAAGCTTTTTATGAAGAAAATAGAAAAATAAAACAAGTGACTGAGGACAATAACAAGCACTAGTTATTAAATTTGTCAAACCAACAATTCACTGGTCACCACATTTAATCTCTGTCTTAACAAGCCTCCCTGCTAATATACAATGAAAGTTCATAGACAAGGAGGTTAGGGAGTGGAATAAGTGTGTTAGGAGACAATTCTCAGCAGGTCATTGTATCTCTTCATGCCTTTTAATTTCTTCTCTTCTGTACTATCTCTTTAAGAAAATTTGTATAGCAAACATACATTAAAGACAGGAATATTGCCTCCTTTTGGGAGCAGAGCACTGATTTGTTTTCTCTCTGGGATATAAAAGACATTAGCTCGCCCTAACCAGTTTGGCTCAGTGGCTAGAGTGTTGGCCTGTGGACTGAAGGGTCCCAGGTTCGATTCTGGTCAAGGGCACATGCCCAGCTTGCCGGCTTAATCCCCAGTGGGGGTTGTGCAGAAGGCAGCTGATCAGTGATTCTCTGTCATCACTGATGTTTCTATCTCTCTCTCCCTTGCTCTCTGAAATCAATAAAAATATATTAAAAAAAAAAGACACTAGCTCATGCTGAGGCAATGTTTTGGCAAGTTTAGCATATGCCTTTTAAAAGCTCAAGGTGCAGCCCTAGCCGGTTTGGCTCAGTGGCTAGAGCATCGGCCTATGGACTGAAGGGTCCCAGGTTCAATTCCAGTCAAGAGCACATGCCCAAGTTGCAGGCTCGGTCCCCAGTAAGGGGTGTGTAGGAGCCAACCGATCAATGATCCTCTCTCATCATTGATGTTTCTATCTCTCTCTCTCCCTTCCTCTCTGAAATCAATAAAAATATATTTTAAAAAATAAAAATAAATAAATAAAAGCTCAAGGTGCCCTAAACTCAAGAGTTTCTCCACTGTGACAAAGCCCTCTCTGCACAACACCCACTGGGCTGCTCCATGTTGCCCTTGGGTTTGAAGGTCAAAGGGAACATGGATCTCATGCTGCCTGCTGTGCCATGAGTAATAAACTATTTTTGTCTCTGAACCAGGAATTTCTCATTTTCTTCAAGCATCCATGCACTTGTGGAAGGCTAACTAGCTACTAGAAATCAGGGTACAATTTCAAACTCATCACTGTTCTTGATAATGTAAGATAACATTAAGTAATTACATAATACAGGGCCTCAAATGCAATAATAAAAACTGCACATATTTCAAGAGATAGTGAGATATTAAGAGTTTTATTATTTTTCTGTGTATTTTAGAAATATGTGGAAGCAACATGACAGTTGCGATGTTTGCATTAAAGTGGGATGAGAAAATACATGTAATGAAATACTAACATTTATCATATGATATATTGAAGCAGGAATATTTAAGATCTGATTAGAATAGAGTCCCTGGGAATGGACATTAGATGGTATTTACCTTGCATGGTGATTCATTATAAATAATAAAGGGGAGGGGTGATTCAAAGTTAATTCTAAAGATGTAAAATCTAGTGAAAATAAAGTAATTAGTGTCAGTTATAGAATCAAAAAGGGCAAGTTTATATGGAAAAATAATATGTATATATTTTTAAATGCCACTTACTACACCTGAGTAAAGACATAAAGAGTAAATCAATCCTGAGACACAGATCAGGATTCCTTTTTCTATATATGACTGTTGGGAGCCAGTCTAAGGCAGACATTTTGGAAAGTCTAAAAATTAATAAAAAAAGGAAATATTTCCTGAGATGGTAACATAAAAGTCAGATAGTTGAAAGGAAAAGCAAGATATCTCTACAACCTTGAAACAAAAGGAGATTAAGGGCATAGAATAAATATGTGACAAAATTGTCAATTGTTGCTGAGAAGTTAAGTCATATGGGACAATAAAAAAATGTTCTGAGGAAAAAAGCTTGTTTTTATTTTATTTTATTTTCCAAGCCTAACATGATGCCTGGCATACATCAGTACACGAAAATTTGCTGCCAAATGCATAAATGTAAGTAGAGTGCCTTATATTCATATAGTTATGCTGGTGATATCATTATCATCAAAATATCAATTATAATTCTGATGTTTTGATTTCCATATCATTCTTGGCAAAGTTTCTGATGTCACATGGTAAAGGTGACCTTTTTTTTTGTTTTTCCATTGAGGAATAACAAATTTTTTATTTGAGATAATCCCTCTGACCACCCCTGCCACCCCACCCCACCCCGTCACTCAACTTGATATATACAGGTTTTTTTATTTTACTTGGGGCTCACTGTTCTATGGTGTTTGTAATGCAGAGTTTAGAATGGGTTGTCAGGGAATAGGAAATAACGCTAAATGCTGCTTGGTTAGCAGTGTGTTCCACCTGCCATTTCATAAATCCAGAGTCAGCAGTTTCCTTTGCTTGTCTCCGTTGACTCATCAATGTAGAATGAAATCTAATCAATCCACCATCATGCTAATCAATGTACTGTGCTACTCTCATTGCAGCAAAGACTAATGTTGTTATAAACCCAGTTACATTTTAGAATAATGCAAAAATTGAAAGTGCTCTTCTTTGTGGTATATAAATGAAGCATTTTATGACCTGAGGCTTTACCATCAAAATTTCCATTTTGATCCATCAATTTTCATCAACAAATTAAAATAACTTGTAACGCAAGAATGGGAGACAATGAATTTAAAGTTACAGCTTATTATTAAATGGAATGTTACAAAATAGATGACTTGTAACAGCAATATATAAAAATACATGGGAATTGTGAAATCAAAAACCCAAATTGTTTCTGTACCACAATGAGATAAATAACATAAAAGGCTGTTATGCTCTAATTGACAGAACATTTTTATAAGTAAACCACTGAATTATCTCCTGATATGGGAAACAAAGCAATGTAACTTCTTGGGCTTCCAAACTTTCACTTCAGGTATTCCTATTCTCTCAGCTAGTCTAGCCTCCATAGTTTTCCTGTCTTTCAGAATAAATCATTTATATCTTGTCATTATAAACTTAAATATACTATAATCTTTACCCTTTTCTATGTATTACCTTGTCTTAATTGAAATATACAATTAAGGGCAACTGATTGTTTAATCACTCAAGTACTTTCCACAATATAGACATATAATCGGTGTCAGAATAAGTCTCACTCTACCATGTATATTATATGTATACCTAATTCTATGTATATGTTTTTCTCTCTATGTATATTATTTTACCCTAACTCACCTTTTCTAAAGAGTCCTTTTTCTCTTTCATATTGACTCACTGATCCACTAAATAACTATTTCCTTAGACAGGGTGGGGAAAAAGGAAGTGTATAGTTGTGAATACACAAAACAGTTTATTCTTGTATTATTATTTATTGTATTATTTTCCATACAAACAATTATATATAATTTTTGCTTTGTATATCCTTTACACAAACCATCGCCTTATTTTGCTAATTCACAATTTCTACCAGGAAGCCTCAAATGTGTGCATGGCTTTGTGTGGAGAATTAAGGAAATCCCTGAATTTGCAGTGTCTTAACAGTGTGTGTGTGTGTGTGGGGGGGATATGTCTCAATTAATATCCACCTCCTACTCTTTTCTACATTTGTAAAGAAGCAGCTTCAGAGAGGTACTTTCCATGCATAGCTCCATTAGACACATAGAGAATAATTATATAATCATTTTTCAGCTATTTTCACCCACTTGTATTTTATTTCATCCGAAAAATTATTTGAATGCCGTATATCACAGCTAATTTATAGCATTTCAATTATGGAATAAAATAATGTCAATAAATTTATTTTGGTAACCAGTAAAATATTTATAAAATTTCAAAGCTTATATAATAAAGAAAATGAAAAAAATTAAAATCTTATTAATGACCATGCTATCATCAAAATATTCATATTAGTAATGACATATTAGACTACTACAGTTAGTGTTAGCTTAGTACAGAGAAAGATTATACACAGTTCAGGTATCCCTATGTTTTCTTCCACCTAGTTTTACCAGCCCAAATTGGCTCCATATAGATTTAGAAATACTGCCAATGGAAGCAAGTGATACTTTGGGACAATTTATACTACTTATGAATAGTATATAACATATAGTGATCAATCAAAACTGTAAGCTATCAGCTTCCTTGAGAAATGGTTGACAAAGACAGTCTCTGAAAAGGTACATTTAAGCTGAGCCTTTAATGATGTGAAGGAGGCAGTTTATGGATGAATGAGGCAAGAGCTTTCTACTGAAAGCGCAGCTTGTGTGACTGTTCTGAGTCAAGGATTACTTTGCAGAATTTCCCAAGTGTGATGGAGAGAACAAGTTATTGAGCGTAATATAGGGTTTGAGAGGAAGGTAGGGACCAACCAGTTCATGCAGGGTTCTGTAGGTCATTTCAAGACTTTGGAATTTTATTCTAAGTACAATGGAAAACCTATACTAATTACTTTAATTGACTGATCCAATATATGTGTCACAAAAATCAATCTGGCTGATAAGTGGGAAATGGATTGCAGCAGCAAGAGCCACACAGGAAAACTGGGTCAGGGGCATAGGCACCAGGTCCAATTAATAAATGATGACAAATTGAATTAGATTTTTGGTAGCAGAAATAAAATCACAAGGATTCAGCAATATTTAAGTAGGTGCAGGCCTGGTGATGAAATTGGTATGGTTCTGAAGAAGAGATTAAGAAAGATCCAAGGTCTTCAGAATTCACAACTGGAGACACTAAAGCATACACCTGTTGGTTTGATTCAGTTTGGGTCATTATATGCATTTTCTTATGGCATTCTCAGTGCTGTATCTTAAATTCTTCTGATCCTTTGCCCTTATCGACTGTGATAGTTAATTCTTTGTGTCAATTTGACTCATCTTTTTCCTAGAGGGTTGGTGCCAAGATGTTTGGGTGCTCAGATATTTGGTTAAACATTATTTCTGGGTGTGTTTGTGTAGTTGTTTTAGGATGACATCAACATTTGTTTTTGTGTGTGTGTTTTTTTCATGTAGAACCATGTCAAAATGATGGGACTTTATTTCTGTGGATCCTTTGGTATCGGATAAGGTGTGGATCTGTCTAAAGCTTTTCCCACATTCAAGACATTTATAAGGCCTTTCTCCAGTGTGAGTTCTCTGGTGTATAATGAGGGTCACACTCTGACGGAAGCATTTCCCACAGACAGTTCATAAGGCTTCTACCCAGTATGGATTCTGATGTTTAGAGAGGTCAGAGCATCATTTAAAGCTTTTCTCACATTCTTCACATGTATAGGGTCTCTCCCTTTATGGATTCTCTGATGCCTAAAATGGTTGGAAATACAACAGGTCTCCTCACATTGGGTACATTTATAATGTTTCTCTCCTTTATGGATTTGTTGATGCCGACTGGGATGTGAGCTCTGTCTGAAGCTGTGTTCACATTTGGTATATGTGTATGTCTTTTCCCCTGTATGTGTCCTCTGGTGTTCATTCAGGCCAGCGCTCTGACTGACGTTCTTCCCGCATTCTTGGCATTCGATGGGTTTCTCCCCAGTGTGGATTCTGTGGTGCTTCAGGAGGTCAGAACTCTGTTTGAAACCCTTCTCACAGTTTTCACATTTATAAGGTCTTTCTTCATGGAGCTGCCTCTGGGCTCAAAAAGGCCTGAAGTATGGAAATTTCCCACACTGTCAACAGATTTGTGAGGTTTCACCACTTGATGTTTCACCATATCTACACTCTGTTTGCACTTGTTGCCACATTCAGCACCATTAACAGACCTCTCTGCTGTCAGGCCATGCTGACAAAAATTAAGTTTGAACTTCTGGCACTATTTCCAATTTCATTATTTTTGGAGTCTACCTCTTCTGTGGGACCATTTTTGAGATCTGAGATGCTGGTGAGTCCTTGTTCCTCAGGAGAATTTTCAAGTTTCAGGAATAAGGGGTTTCCTGAGTGCTTTCCTACCGTCTCCTCCTGCATCACCACATTTGGACAACAGGGGAGCCTTCCCCTGGCACCCTTCTTGTAGCTGCATCTGTGGCTCTACTTCTAGTATTTCTTGCTTTGGAATCAACTCTTTGTTCTCTGTTCTGGTTCCCAAACTTGGTAGGGCTGTGTTCCCATAACCCTTCAGTGCACTATCCCTGCAGAAGTTTCTCTGAACTGGGTCCAGATGCTCCCACTCCTCCCAGGTTACAGGTACATCCTTGACCTTCACCAGGCTCTGGGTGCAGTTCCACCAGGCGCTCTCTCAGGAGCCCTGCCATGCCCACAGCCTGGTTCTCGCTCTTGGGGTAGTGCTACTGCACCCAGTCCTTGCAGCTCTGGGGGCAGGATGGTCAGGAACTGCTCCTTCGAATGCACCACAGGCCTCAGCCACCGACAACAAAGTTCCCTGGGCCAGCGCAGTGCCTCTTCGGGTCCAGCCACCTCCTGAAAACAGAACCGACTACAATACTGTCGACAAGTTTTGGATCCGGAGAGTTCGCGGGTGGTCATACTCCCCAACTCCCGGTGAGTCTCCTTCCACTTTCACTATCACAAGTCCATCACGCAGGAGCAGACGGTGACCCGGGCCCCTGCAGCCACCATCCAGGCCCCCCGCCTCAGCGCCACTGCTTCCACTTGCCATCAAGCGCGAACTCATCTTTCTTCTGCACGTGCCCACTTTTCTGGGGTTTTGCCTTCAGGTGAGTAGAGAGCAAACCCTGCAAAAAGCCATGGAACTCATCGTCCTTCCTTAATACATTGTTTGCGGGTAGTTTTTATCGCGTGCTAACAGGTGGCTCTACTTCTTACAGTCAATGTAAAACGTATAAATACGTTTCCCGCATACATTAAAAAGAGGTGCACCCCACCGGGCCCTGTGCAGAGTCCTCCTATCCGCAGCTGTGCCACCTAGTACCGACCCTTCCAGTGACAAGAAAATCAACAAAAACTAGTAGCCCAGGCCGGAAGTGCATCACCGACTCTCTGCAGTACCCACCCTCCCAGGTATTTCCAGGGTCTCTCTAGGCGTCCTGGAGAACTGAGTTGAATCTTGGTGGTTTGCCGTCAGCCCCTTCTAGGGATACCCTTCCTGTATACCTTGCTTTGTGGAGATTATAGTCCTACAGGTTACAGAACTAAACACCACTCCTCTTTTAAAAGTTGAATCTCATTCTTTAATACTGTCTGTGAATAAAGTTTTAAAGTTTCATTTTAGAAAAAGTTAAAAATCCAACTGTACAATGAGCCATAAACAAACATTCACCCATATGGTATTCGTTTAGACAAGAAAGGTTTGTAGAGTATCTTCTACATGCCAAGGCAAATGCTTAACACCATAGATACAAAACTGGTGACGACATAGTCCCTGTTCTCAAGTTGCTCAGTCTCCTGACACTTTAATCATTACAAAAGTGTGCGGTAAATGCAATACTTTGCAGTGTATACAGTGTACAACCAGAGGTGGACATACACCACCATCCCAGTAGGGATGGTATAGTGAAATACTTCACAGGGAAGATTTTTTTAAAATCTGTATTGTTGAGCATATTGCAGATGTCCCTTTTATTCCCCCCATTGCTCCCCTCCACCAGGTTCATGCTTGCCACAGGTCTGCACCACCCTATTGTCTGTGTCCATTGGTAATGCATATATAGGTGTATGTATAGTGGGTGATAAACGTACCTAAATTCTTATAGTAAACAATAACATTTATTTGTCAATATTTTAGATATCCTGTATTGTAAAGCACTTATTTATGAGGTTACCAGTATTTGCATACTTTAAACTTTCAATATTCTTAAAACAAAACTGTCCTACTTCTGATGGTCTACATACTTCTTAATGAGTGTGGATGACATTTAGGAAGGCATAATTAGTCAGAATCATACCTTATCACTCACTACATTATTGAAAAATCACCCAGTTGCTCATGACTCTAATTTTCTAATAAGGGCTAACTTATAGATTATGTAAAATTTGACTAATTTTTAAGTAAAAGAAATTGAAGGGAAAATAGAAACGGTTAAGACACTTATACACTTACTCATTTGCTAACTATAATGGTGTAGTTAGCTTTGACACACTCTCTCTGTCATCAAAATGGTGATTGTCCATAAATATTTGTTATGCATTTGAACCTAGAGCTGAGTTTGACAGATTCCAATAAAATATTCAGTGTGATGCTTTGAGGTCTGCAGAGGAACATGAAATGGTCCCCAAACTGCACATTACATGTAGTTTTCAATTACACCCTGCACAAAATGTCCTTGACATTCAAGAGTGCACCATCATATTTTAGTCTACCTCACTCCAGGGCGTATTTGAAAATACCCTCTATTTGCCTTTAATAATAATGACTTGTCATATGGAATCCAGATCAGTTAATCTAACATACTATGTACTTGATGGTTTTTATTAACTGTCAAATTAAACCCAATAGTCATCAGAAACATTTTCCCCTCTGTTGTGCAATTGTTCTCAGCATGTTTCATTTCTGACCATTAATGTAAAAGGTTAATAAATGCAACTACTTGATGTTATTAATATTCACTATGCATGGCAAGTGAATCATTTTGCAGACTTATGATTTTAAGGATGCTGGGCCATTAATGTTACTATTTTGTAGGCTTGTAAAATTGCACCATGCAATATGCATGCCATAATTTGGATGCTAAAAGGTCTGTGAAGAATTCTTGCTACATTACACTTTACTCACCTTTATTGAAATTCAGACTCTTTCCATGGAATGTAAAATACCTCTTTTTCTTTATCTCGCTATCTCTGTATCTCTCTTTTATTAATAATTTATTTTTACTTGTTCTTGTTCCTTATTAATAACTTGTTATGTTTAATCTAATTTGATTTAATACATGGTTTTACAGGATCTAAAATTAAAGTAAAATCAGTCCCAGATTTTACCTAAGATCTATTTAATGGTCAATGTACATTGTCATATAGATTAGTGGTTAAATATGTTTAACCAAGTCCTTCAGTTTTAAAGTATGTCTGGCATGTGAAAAGCATTTAAGCCAGATTTCAGGCAAAACTCAGAGACTGTTACTCAGAATCATTAAAGAGATGTAGGGGTACAAAAATAATGGATTATAAATGGAAAGTCAAAGGCCTGGCTTCAAAATTGATCTTTTAATTTAATTTTCCTTTTCTCAGTCTAATATCTCTTGAGGACTTTTCTTCCCTTGAAACAGAAATCAATTTCCTACAATGCATTTTATTTTTAAAATAAATACCTTACAATAAAACAATCACAAATGATCAATCTTATTAAAACAATTAGAAGTGAGCAAAACATTCAATGCTTGTGAAAATAATTATGGAACTCTGTGTTAAAATATTGTGATCTATCATTATGGGGGTGGGGGGGGAAGGCTTTTCACAGCCATTGACCCCAGTAAAGGGAGAAAAAAATTACAAGTGTAGCATTCTCCCCTTTTCTTAGTATCTATAATCAATTTCCAAAGGAAACTGATTACAAATGTTAAGAATGCAGAATATAATTAAGTAGATAAATATTGCTCCTAAAGTAATCTTAAAATAAGCAAGCTATTTCTGGAAGCACTATCCTAGCCAGGTTATTTATCAAGTTCATAAAAATAGAAATAACCACATATGAACATACACATATACTCACATACACAGTACACCACATGACTATGTACACAGAAATACCTTTTCTGTTGTAATTTACAAATAGGAAGCATTTTAAGAGTATCCCAGGCCCATATGGCTCAGTGGTTGAGCATCTACTCATGAACCAGGAGGTCACAGTTAGATTCCCCATCAGGGCACATGCACAGGTTGTGGGCACAATCCCCAGTAAGGGCATGCAGGAGGCAGCTGATCAGTGATTCTCTCTCATCATTGATGTTTCTGTCTCTCTCTCTCCCTTTCTCTTCCTCTCTCTCTGAAGTCAGTAAAATAAATAACGAAATAAATAAAGAAATACTTAAAGAAAAGAGAGTATTGTAACTCTATTATCTAAAGCATAGTGACTAATTTTATCATTAAGACATTGCCCTTATCAAGCTGTAGAATAACTAAGCTGTTGATGTAGAAGATTTTGACCCTAATTGATTACAATATTTCAACACAGAGTTCCATAATTATTTTCACAAGCATTGAATGTTTTGCTCATTTCTAATTGTTTTAAGAAGATTTCAGTATTATTGGAAGGTAAAAACCAAGGAGGTTACAGATGTCTTCCAAGAGAATATAAGATTTACAGTGGAGCATGATTTTTGGTACCAAAAATAATTGTACTACTGGAGTTAGAGGTTGGTTTGATCTGAGGCTTTTGATAAGCATTTAAGTTGTCAAGAAATCCACTGGAAACTTTTTAAATTCAACCACAGCTTTATAGCAATATTTAATAGTTTTTGAAAAAAACAAAGTTAGAGAGAAAATATTTTTTTTGAGAAACTGAGAACAACTAAGATAGCCCTTGACATAGACAAGGCTCTTTTATTCCTACCCAAACAAGAGGGTTGTCTATCTCCAGTATTTTACAAAGCAGAGCTATAGGAGAGTTTCACATGTTGAAATACCAGCATTTGCATGGATTAATGTTAAAACAAATAGAAAAATGAAGTATTGAGTTCACCTTTTTATAAAAATGTTGTGCTCTGAGAGCTTTGCAGGCAGAAAATGAGAATATTTAAATTTTGGTTAAGTCCTGATAGAAAGGCAACACACTGATCAAAATTGCTTGGGTCCATGTGGGGGTAAAGATTAAGCCATACCATTGAGTCTGATTGGATGACAAAACAATTATCTGGATACAAGTCAGTACAGAGTCATCTTGGGGCCATGCACGGTTACCAAGGTTCTCAATACCATATGGACAGCAAATGCAAACAGTTAAAGCCCCATGATGAGAAAACCAGGTAGGCATGTATCTCCAAAGGTCAGCTCATTAATGTCCTTAATGCAATAAGAAATTTCCCTGGTTTTCAAGTACAGATAGGCAATTTCCCTTCTCAACCTTTATAAATGTTAGACATGCCTCTTTTAAGAAATTTATAATATGTATGTTAAATATTGGTTGGCAATTTATAAAGCCTCATTTACCTAGGAGAAAATGTTTATGTAATATGTTTAATAAACTGTTCTTAAAAATCTATGAATTGCCTGTATAATTTAAGATAAATTAATTAGAAATTCATGTCAATAGTTTTTACTTCCATAGAGTTGATCCAGATAACAAGAAATTCAAGTGTAAATAGTTCTAATATTGATTTCAATTATTCTCTAAAATTTAAATATCTACATAGAATATTTTAGCATTTTTCTACTCTGTCTAAAATTTTAACTCCAAGTAAGTACATTGGATATGCTTTTTTTTACAATTATGCAAAGCATTAGAAGACTTTAAAAGGAGATAATATTTTCACAACATACATGCTTTTCCCTGATTGTCAATGAAGTAATGGGGAAAAGACTATACCCTTAGCTATGTGTAACTCTCTTTAGAAGCAGCATAAGATATTTGATAAAATTCATAAGATATGTAAATAATTCTAAACTAAAACAGAATTAGCAATTCGTAAAGTTAAACTTTGCCAGATACTTTGAAAGAAATAAAGTGCTGCCATTGGGTTTTGGTTTAAGACTGTGGCTCATGGAAAACATCATTCCTAAACATTGTTCTATTTGCCTCATCTATTAACTATTTGATCTCAAATACATATTAAATATTCATAAGTGTATGGCTGAAAGAAGGAAACTGAAGTTCAAAATTATTTAAATCTCATGCCTTTATATGCTAATATATGGAAGAGCAGTAACTAAAACTGAAGTAGTTCCTTTATTTTTTCCAGTTTTTTTTTTCTTTAGTGATTAAGGTATTATATATGTGTCCTTATCCCCCTCTCGCCCCCCCCACTCATGCTCTCACCCCCCTAGTGTCTGTGTCCATTGGTTATGCTTATATGCATGCATACAAGTCCTTTGGTTGATCTCTTCCCATTACCCCCACCCTCCCCTACCTTCCCTCTGAGGTTTGATGGTCTGATCAATGCTTCTCTGTCTCTGGATCTGTTTTTGTTATTTTTTTCCAGTTTTATTGAGGCATGATTTACAACATTTGTATATATTTAGGTTGCACAATGTGTTAATTTACATCCACATTGTGAAATTATTACAACAATCAAGTTAACTAACAATCCATAACCTCACATAATTACCTATATTTGTCTGTGTGTATGTGTGGTGAGAAAACTTGAGATTTACTCTCTTAGAAATTTTCAAGTACACAACATGTCATTACTTACAATCACCATTGCTGTTCATTAGCTCTGGAGAACTTTTTCATCTTATAACTGAACGATTGTACCCTTTGCCCCACATCTCTCTTTATTTCCATCCCTTGGAAACTATTGTTTTCCTCTCTGGTTTTCCTCTTTTTTAGATTCCACATATAAATGAGATCATACAATATTTGTCATTCTGTGTCTGCCCTATTATCCCACTTAGCATACTGCACCAGGTTCATAGTTCATCCAATTATCATAAATGGCAGGATTTCCTTTTTTATGGTCTACTACTATTCCACTATACAGACATACTATATGTATGTACCTTGAGTTGCTGGAATACCTGGCTGCAAGGGTGTGCAAATACACAGACACATTTGGGTTTCTACAGCCTTAGACCTTGAGAGACCTCAAATTTTGGCACTACAGCATTCTGTACCAGAAGCCAAAGTCACACAGACCTTAAACTGCTGAAAAATGTTTGGCCTGCGCATGCCCAGTTCACTCTCCCATTTGGGCCTCAGGTGGTCCCTCCCTGCATGCCCTTTGGACCAGAGCACTTCCCCCTATTTCTGACAGGGCCCCTGAAATAGGATTATTTACTACGATTTATGACAGGGACAGACACCCTCACCACTACATACTTGTAGAAGTAACAACCAATTTAGGTCATCCTGAGAGCCCACCCCTCAGGACAGAACAGCACTATTTACCATATTTGCAGTCCCCCTACCTGTGCCCAGCCAAGTTCTCAGGACATAAAATGAGACGGAGAAGAGGCAACAACTGTCCCAGGGAGAGGACGGATCGCTAGCCATTGTTTTCTACCAATCTGACTTTGGAAAACAACAACAATAAAAATTTATTTTCTACCATCCTCTCTTGCCCAGGCCCCAGGTACAGCTCTGAGAGAGCTGGGGTTGGGGAGAATTCTTACCTCCTGCCCGGCTGCCAATTTTCCCAGAGTCCCGTCTGCAGCGCCCGGAGCGAGTGGCCTGTCCCCGTGGGCTTCATCCTGGACACGAGAAACTAGAGGAGGAAAAATAATTTTCCTCTATGGCGAGTGCCTGGCTGAGACCCTTTCTTCTCTAGGGCACCTCCTAAAACTAAATGGTTGAGTGTATCCGGGTTCAAAGGTTTCCACTGTGCCACTAGTTCAAGCGGATCTTTGGTTAGATTCACCTGCTGGTGCATCCAGCTGGACCTCAGGCCGACCCAGTCTGAGCCCGGAAGTCCCGCCCAGTCCGACTCTCGGTGGTTTCTGGACCCAGAATATAAAAAGAAATGCTCAAATGACTTCTAACAGCCCGTCACGCAGAAGCTGAGAGCTGCGATCCAGGACCGGGAGGACTTCCCCTTGACCTCAGGGCCCTCAGGCAGCCAGAGCACAGGGGCTCCCCAGGTACCTCTGCTCCCGGGCGGCTGGGGGCTCTCCTTGGGTTCCTTCTTCGGACACCAGAACTGTGAAAACATAAACTAAGGTATGTCAAACACTTTAAGAGTTTATTTGAGCAAATGTATTTGAATTGGGCAGCACCAGTTTGAAAGTGGTTGTGGGCATTCAGCGGACAGGAGCGGGGGAGGGGCTTTCACCAGGTAAAGTGAAGCGAAGTAAGGAAATGATTGACCGGGAAGGGCTTAAAGCCCAAATGGCTGTTTGTGACTGGTTGTGTGTAGTGTTTTGACTTCCCAATCTGGAGGCATTTACAGGGTCAGGTTTGCTTACTTAGCCTGCCAAGGTATGGGAGCCACATAGCTCTTTGTTTAATTAATTGGACGGTTATAAGAGTTTTGTATATTTGGGGATTAAACCCCTGATCAGATACATGGTCTGCAATTTTTTCCCCCGTTTCATAGGTTGCCTTTTCACTCTGTTGATTGCTTCTTTTATTGTACAGAAGCTTTTTAATTTGACATAATCCTGTTGATTTATTTTTATTTTATTGCCTGTGCTTGCTGACATATTTTTTTTTAAAAAAAATAATTGTTAAAACCAATGTCAGGAAGCTTTCCCCTGTTTCCTTCTAGGAATTTTACAGTATAAGATCTTACATCTAGGTCTTTAATCCATTTTGAGTTCATTTTTGTGTATGGTGTATAAGGATGAATTTTAGTCTTTTGTCTGGGGCTGTTATCTAGTTTTTCCAATACCAATTGTTGAAGAGACTATCTTTTGCCCAATGCATATGCTTAATGCTCTTATCAAAGATGAGTTTTCTGTATATATGTGAGTTTATTTCTGGGGTGTGTGTCCTGTTTCATTGGTCTGTGTGTCTGTTTTTATGCCGGTATCATACTATTTTTATTACTATAGCAAGCATTTGTCCACACATTAATATATGGAATAATAGGGACTCAAACTGAGGTATCTTAGATTTCCACTTCTTAAATTATAACATCTGTACTATAATTTACTAGTAAAACAGATTAGAAATTTGAATCACTAAGGTTCTATAGTATTCAGACAGAATTCTGTATCAATATAGAGTCACTATAAGAGGTCCTGTATTATTCTTATTTCTGTATTTGTATATAAAACTTTCCAAAACATGAGACATAAACAGTGGATATGGAATTTGACTTGAGTAATGGGGCATCTCTCGTTTTGTAATATAAATGATTTCAAAAGCTGAAGAATTATTTACATATCTCACAGAGGGGTCTAGTCTCTTTCACAAGATCTAAGACAGAAATTTAGATTAATGTTAGTTTTTGACCACCATGCTGGTTTCCTCTTTTATTTTTTTTCTTAAAATATATTTTTATTGACTTCAGAGAGGAAGGAAGAGGGAGATAGAAACATCAATGATGAATCATTGATTGGTTGCCTCCTGCATGCCTCCTATGGGGATCGAGCCCGCAACCTGGGCATGTGGCCTTGACCAGAATCAAACCCGGGATCCTTTAGTCCTCGGCTCTATCCACTGGGCCAAACCAGTTAGGGCTGGTTCTTTCTTCTTGATTGACTAGTAATGAAATGAGTATGGTCAATAGGGGAAGTGCATGGGGAGAAATATGAGAAGAAGTTGTGAGAAATGTGGTTTTGGTAGCTTCAGTAAGGCCCCAAACTGTTACATAGATATTCCTGCTATAGATACTTATAAGGGGCAGAATGGTGACATACAGAGAACCAGTTTTCTAGTGAAACTGAAAGTAAGGCTTTTTAGCTCCTCAAATCTTTCAAATTTGTTTCTGATTGCTCAGCTGGAAGGACTAGAGATTCGATCTCCATGGGGGACAACTGCATGCACCTGCTTGGATTGCCGTTGTGGTTGTTTCAGATTTGGGCGATAGTGAAAATGTGGCAGGGGTCATAGGCAGAGAAGCTACACCTGTCACCACATAAAGAGAGCCAAGAATCTGAAAGGCAAGGCCCACAGTATGCAACATTCTTTTTCAGGACTTTGGAAGAAATCAGAAAACTATAATACTATTTTATCATCCCATGCTTAGTGTAGAGTCAAGCAAGGATTTAGCCCAGTCCCCCCTCCCAGTCAGTGGGACGTGTCCTCCTGGCCAATGGGCACAAGAAGCAGAGCAGCTCATACCCAAGTGTTTCTCAAGTTCTGATGGCTAATGAGCCTCACCAGGCTCTTTGTTTGTCCTAGTCCTGCAACCAGGCCATTCCCATCCACACTCCCACACCCTCCCCCGCTGCTAGTCAAGCCCCTGAAGGGCCTTGGCCTGTTCAGAAACTCACCCCACTGGCCACCCAAGGTCTTCCCCATTGTTTAAGTAATAAAGACTATGTCTTTCCCCTCAGGTCCCCTTAGTGGTTTTTGCCGACTAGCAAAGAACAGCATGATGCTCCCTGGGTTGGAGCTCCTACAGTACACTGATTAGAATTAAATATCAAGTCTCTCTCTTATGACTCTTTGGGAGCACATTTTGAATTTCTGTTTGTTTGTTCATTTATATAAAACTTTTATTGTATTAGAGCCAGGAAACCAAGACATAAGCAAGAACCAAATATAATGTACTATGTCTATCCTTAAAAGCTTACATATCATTTAAGAAAAAAAAAAAACCCAAAACAAAAGTAAACAATGATGGTATTTTGGTATATGTGCTTAAATGCAAATCTAAATTAGACAATATTTGTCCAATAAATGAATGTCTACCTCAAAAATGTGTGTATATCCGTCTCAGGCATGTGATGAAACCCATTCTGTGGATGAGGGTTCGGTTACTAAAAAGCAGACTTAATTTCCTGTAATCAAGTGATTTCATCAAAAGTGTTGAAAAAATGAATTTGACTCAGTATCTAAGTTTTCTACTTTTAAGGAAAATAATGGATTACAGGTCTCTCTACCTGAGCCATAGTGTTTGTATTTTGCATATTCAATTGTTCTGTCACAGAAGCTTGGGGTGATACTTAATCATAGAAATGCCATTGACTTAGTATTTAGAGTTTACTAATGTTAAGTATTTGGCTTCTGTGTTATTGCAGCATCATTATTTCAAACAAAACAGAAATTAATAAAATATTCATAGATATAAATTAGCCATGAATATTAAAAAAACTCAAATTCACACAGACATTCAATCAACTAATTATCCATAAAAATATATTTACTACTTGAATTGCTGTCTACCAAGAGTAATTTTGGCAGACAGAGTGAATATTTCCTGCCAAAAGCAGTATTTCATCTTTTCTTTAGCAAAAAAGTGAAATAAAGCACACAAAAGAGATAACACTATGTTCTTAATCAGGAATATAGAAGCTGCATCACAACCCATCCCTTTATGTGGGTAATTATGATTACTAATGCTTTCATGATGTGTTTTATTTTTATGAAAATACCAAGTGCTATACACAGACAAATAACAAAATATAATTGACAATACATAACAAAATGTGTTGCAATTTTCAATCCAAATTCCCACATTCTGGAAGCATACATTACATAAAAGTTTCCTCCATGATAATCAGATATTTTTATTAATAATGTCATTGTTAGACCCATACCTATCTTACTTTCCCTATATTCCTTTCTTTCTTTGCCCCCCCTAATACTTGTGTATTGGAAATGACTAATATGTTTCTTTTATATCTTTCATCTGTTTGAGCTGTTCTTCCTTTGGTTCATTAATACTGTGATCAGCTTTGGCTATGGTTTTCATATTTTCTATTATATGTATTCTCTCTCCAAACATTTTGCTAAGTTTTGCCTTAGTACTTTCCTTTCTCTTGTTTTTCTTTTCTTTTCTTTTTTTTGTTGTTGTTTTGTTTTGTTGTCAAGTAATGAAAATGAGATAAATTGAATCATTATTTGGGTATCGTAGTTTATATTTTATATCCAGGTATAGTTTATATAGTCATAACTAGGCAATAATACTAATTTGAATGCATTTGTTATTTATATTCTTATGTTTTTTCTTATGAAAAAATCCATACTTTACTTCTCTTTAAAGACATTTGATTTAATGACTTTCCTTGTTCTTAGTAATGGCTTAATGAGGATTTATTATTTTTTGACACTGTGATAACCACCCGAAAGCATTATGTCATATATTCTTCACAATAAATTCATGAAGTTCATTTTTAATTAGTCTGTTTTAAGATGATAAATAGATTAGCTCTTTTGAATGGTCAAATTATAATTTAAAGACAGTGATTAACCAGTTCAAGGTCAAATTGAAAATAAAAATAGCAGAAATTGTATTCTCACTAGGTTGTCTACCCAAATCTTTAATGGTAAAACATGATGTAAGTATATCCATTATCTTCTCACTTGTTAGTTATTCTGTGTCTCATCTAGGTCTTACTCCTTTTTAAAAATATATTTTTATTGATTTGAAAGAGAGAAAGGATAGGGAGAGAGAGAGAGAGAGAAAGAAACATCAATGATGAGAGAGAATCATTGATTGGCTGCCTCCTGCACGCCCCATACTGGGGATAGAACCAATAACCCAGACCAGGAAATGAACCATGACCTCCTGATTCATTGGTTGATGCTCAACCATCAGGCCACACTGGCTGGGCCTAGGTCTTTTTCTTGATAATGCAAATATGTTGTTATAGTAAATATGTTTTTGTAATCAATTTAGAAAACTAATCACAGTTTCCCATAAAACTTATATTCCAGATCCTTACAAAAAGATCTCACAATTTATTCATGAAAATATAGATTTTTCTTCACTCAGTCATGGAACTAACTGAAGGATAATTTTCATTGTCCAAGCTATAAGAGGCATGATGAGCAAATACACAAATATACCAGGCAGAAAGTGAAAAGATTTTTGGAAAAAAACAACAACATGTTTTTTCAGCCCTAGCCAGTTTGGCTCAGTGGATAGAGCATTGGCCTATAGACCAAAGCGTCCCGGGTTCTATTCCAGTCAAGGGCATGTACCTTGGTTGCAAGCTCCTCTCCTGCCTGGGCCCTGGTCTGGGCTCGCATAGGAGGCAACCAGTCAATGTGTTTCTCTTACATCAATGTTTCTCTCTATCTTTCCCTCTCCCACTCTCCCTAAAAATCAATGGAAAAATATCCTAGGGTGAGGATTAACAAAACAAAACAAAACAAACAACAAAAAAAGAAAATGTGCTTTTTCAGCTAATCAGATGTATTCATTTACAAAAGAAAGGCTACAAATAAAATCTCAACCCAAAAGTACAAATACTAATAATCTTGATTTCCCTTTTAATTTATAATAAATTTTCCAGTGTTGCATGCCAATGTTAATTACTGGAGTGACTTGTAAAATGCAAATTCTTCCCCTGACCTTCCAAATCAAAATCTATAGAGCAGGGCAAAACTCTTACACTGACACACACAATCTACAATAAACCAACAACAACAAAAAAAATACAATAAACCCAACTTGATATTGACAATTTTTCTAAAAGTTACAATTATATTCACTTTATAATGTTTTAAAAAATATTGATTCTTGATGACTAATAAGCAAACACATTTTATGATCCTCGTGGGTTATACAGCCAAGTGCTCGATAAAGTTACATGTCTACATTGAAGGGTGTTGTGCACAATGTTTTCTGACTGCAAGTGATTTCCTAGAAGTTATGATAAACAACTTTCTCAGCATTTAGGCTTGTGATTTGATATAGTTATTATAAAAATGTCACCCTCTGTCATTAAATATGATTTAAGGTTAGAATTGTCCAAGTAACTACAATTAATTCTAAATAATACAATTTAATTGGGGGGGGGGCATGTAATGTAGACTTTACAACATATCTTCATGCTTCCTTTGAAATTAATCTGAATTAATGATGATGTGTAAGCTTGGCTATATATTGAAAATATTTCTTAGTATGTTTTATCGTTACACTTAATTGAAGGGATCAACTTCCATTGTGAGATTATAATACAATGATTTCATTTCATAATTGTAGTTAGATAAAGGTTTTTTAATTGATGTCAAAGATTATTATTTTAAGTTTCAGAATGGGTATCTTATATTTGGGAAGAGTGAATGGAGAGGTGTACAACATGTTGATTTGATACACTCATATATTGAAAAATGATTACATACCTTCTCTTCTCCTGGATATCCAAGTCCCTGCCCAATTGCAAGCTCTTTGCTCCATACTGTAGTGCAAATGCTGTAGCCTCATCCTAGACGAATTCTTCTTTCCTTCTAATTGGCAATTTTCTACAAATTCTCTAGATCCTGGCTTGGTTATCACTTGCTCCAGTAAGTTTTTTCTAAATAATCCAACTTTATCTTGCCCACTCTCCACTGAAGAAACCAGTTTTACAAGTAAAATTGGGTGTGTATATTTTTTATTCTATTACACATAGTTTTATTATATAATCAGTTTTATACCTTGCTTTTTGCATTAACAAGCCTTGGACACTGAAATGTCATACAATTATCCAGAGTTCATCTACACTAATAAAAGACAAACATGCAAATTGACCGTACCTTCACTATGCCTTAAGCCACGCCCACCAGCCAATCAGAGCGACTATATGCAAATTAACCCAACCAAGATGGCGTCCGGCAGCCACAGAGCTGGAGCAAGCAGGAGGCTTGGTTGCCCCAATGATGGAGGAAGCCAATCTTCCCATCTGCCACGGCCGGCTTTGAGCTCCACTCAAAGCAACAAAGTTTCAATTATAGAAGATAAACCCCAGATACCTGCTTTCAGCTGGCCGTGGCCACGGAGCTGGAGTGAGCAGGAGGCTTGGTTGCCCCTGGCGATGGAGGAAGCCAAGCTTCCCACCCGCCCACCCTGGCCGGCTCTGAGCTCCACTCAAGGCTACAAAGTTTCAATTATAGAAGGTAAATAAATCCCAGAATAAAAAAAAAAAAAGAAAAAAAGAGAAAAAGGAGAGGCTGGGAGCTTCTGTTGCTGGAGGGGCTTGGCCAGCCTGAAAACGGCCCTCATCCCTTCACCCAGACTGGCCAGGCACTCCAGTGGGGACCCCCCACACTAAAGGGGGTGTGGCCAGCCATCATCCCTTCACCCAGACTGGCCAGGCACTCCAGTGGGGACCCCCCACACTAAAGGGGGTGTGGCCAGCCATCAGCCCCTCACCCAGACTGGCCAGGCACCACAGTGGGGACCCCCACCCTGAAGGGGATGTGACCAGCCTGCAAACAGCCATCAGCCCCTCACCCAGGCTGGCCAGGCACCCAAGCGGGACCCCCACCCTGATCCGGACACCCTTCGAGGCAAACCAGCCAGCCCCCACCCATGCACCAGGCCTCTATCCTATATAATAAAAGGGTAATATCCAAACTGACCCTAACAGCAGAAAGACTGGGAATGACTGGTCACTATGACATACACTGACCACCAGGGGGCAGACGCTCAATGCAGGAGCTGCCCCCTGGTGGTCAGTGTGCTCCCACAGGGGGAGCTCTGCTCAGCCACAAGCCAGGCTGATGGCTGCCAGTACAGCGGTGGTGGTGGAAGCCTCTCCCACCTCAGCAGCGCTAAGGATGTCCAACTGCAGCTTAGGCCTGCTCCCCGCTGGCAAGTGGACCTCCCCCGAGGGCTCCCGGGCTGCCAGAGGGATGTCTGATTGCCAGCTTAGGCCCAATCTCCCAGGGAGCGGGCCTAAGCCAGCAGGTGGTCATCCTCTGAGGGGTCCCAGACTGCGAGAGGGCACAGGCCAGGTTGAGGGACCCCCACCCCCAAGTGCACAAATTTTTGTGTACCGGGCCTCTAGTATAAAATATAAAAAGGTTCTCATTTTACTTTTATGATCGCAAAGTATTCTATGATGTTGATATGTTATCTTTTATATATCATGTCCTGATACATGGACACTTGAGGATTTCCTAGTCTCTTTCATAGAAAACAAGGAAACACCTTGTGCACATATCATTTTGTATAAAAATATTACTGGCCTCATAAAATTAGGTGTGACATATTTCCTTCTCTTCTATTAACTATATTTTTCCTATTTACTCAAAGAATTTGATTAGAATTGGTTTATTTCTTTATACTTCTTAGATATTCACCTGGTAATTATTTGGGACTGAAGTTTTTTTTGTGAGAATTTTATCTATTAATTTATTATTTTTTCTATTACTAAATATAGGTCTCTTCAGTATATATAATTCTAATTGACCTAGCTGTGGCATTTTGTATCTTTTGAGCTATTTATTCATTTCATTGATCTTTTTGAAAGTTTGGCTTAAAGTTTTACATAATGAATTCTTAAAATCATTTTAATATTAAAGATCTCTCTTACCCCCGTTTTATTCTTAATGTAAGTGTTTTATATCTTATATTTATTCCTCTCTCTTATTTTGTCTCTCTCCATTTCTCTACTATGATTTTTCTGTTTTATCTATTCTAATGTCTTGTCATTTGAATTTTTAAAAGCAGTAGCACTAATTTCTGTCTTCACTTTATCCACATCAAGCAAAAAAATAAATAAATAAATTGTAAATATAATGCCAGATATTTTCCACAAACAAGTCATTGTGATAACAAATGCATACTGACTAACTTGACAGTTTGATAAGTAAATTTCTAAAAATCAGATTTACTTGATATTAGATGGTTTCTAAAAATGGTCTAGAAATATCACTTTGTAGGATTAATCTGTTCAACGTATCAAATAAATATTTAACTAAGAATCCAAATCATTATTTTAGAAACTCTAATTTTCAATTCTCTACTATGGTCCACCTTCCTGTACTTCGGTTCCTATTTCTCTTGTTATTTTCCAGCTCATTGACTGAAGGACTAGAAGAGACTATGGCTATTATTTCCTTTGGATACTAGATGTAATGATAATAGCCAGGTTATATAGAATGGCTCTGACAAATAAAGTAGAATCAAGGGCATATCTGAAAGGATGAGCAGACAGTGAGGTCTTATTTCAAATCCTGAAGTCACAAAATGTTACAGACTTTTCTAAGTCTTTGTAACATTCCCAGAAATGTATCTTCATTATGAAAAATATATAAATACATATTTTCAATTTTATAAGATATTTTCATATCTGGTTTCTTCTGAAAAGAAATTATTGTACTAGAGGCCCAGTGCATGAAATTCATGCACTGGGAGGGAGTCCCTCAGCCCAGCCTGCGCCGTCTCATAGTCTGGGACCCTTCACTCCTTATATCCCTCCTGCTTGCTGCTCCTTACTGCTCAGCTCGCTGCTCCTTAGGACTGCCACAGAGGCAGGAGAGGCTCTCGCCACCGCTGCTGTGCTCGCCAGCCGTGAGCCAGGGTTCTGGCTGAGTGGTGCTCTCTCTGTGGGAGAGCACTAACCACCAGAGGGCATTTCCTGCGTTGAGTGTCTGCCCTCTGGTGGTCTGTGCACATCATAGTGACTGGTCATTCCAATGGTCGTTCTGCCTTTTGGTTGATTTGCATATTAGGCTTTTATTATATAGGATTGGCCCAATTAGAAGCTCTGCTTGTTACTTTATTTGTATTGCTCTAATTACCCATTGATAAAAGTCTGCCAGTGGATAATGCCTAAGAACATTATTAAATAGTTTGGAAATGATTCATGCAGAGCAGTGATACCTTTCTTTATTTGCCTACTCAGTATCACACTTTTCAATTTGCCCAGATCATTACCTCTGCCATGTCTCACAATACTTCCAGGGCCCCAAAATTTAGCAAAAATTCTAAAATATAAACCTCAGTTAGTGTCAAATTATTTTTATCTAAACTACTGAAAATGTTGCTTGAAGTATAGGCAATGCATATTGGATTAATTTCTACCAAGAAATTTAATATCTTCTGCAAATATTAAATGCTTTAGAAAATGTTTCATGGAGAATGTTGCTACACTGCAGATATATTTACATACAGGTAGAATAACTGTCAAAAGTCAATATCTTTATTTACTTGAATCTTTAATGCTAAATCCCCAACAGCAATAGTTTTATTTATTTATTTATGGGACTATTGTAATGTGGTAGTGTGGCTATGAAAGACAAGATAGTAATATGTCATAATAGGTCATGCATTTAATAAAATGATGCTCAGTTTTTATTATTTTTTATTTCTATAATTCTCTTGTTTATACTTTTAAAATTATTCTAATGAAATTAAATAGATTATTGGGTACCTACTATATGATATATACTGGCTTTTATGATATTAAGCTCACCTAGTTTTTATCAAGCACTGCTATATCTCAGGTACTGTGCTAATCATTTTAAAAGAATTGTCTAAATATATTACAATCCTATGATGCAGGCCTATTTTTAGCTCCGCTTTATAGATGAAGAAGCAGATATTTGTCCAGAATGAATGAGTTACCCTGAAGAAATAATTCTAGGAAGTGGCAGAGTTAGGGTTTGAATCTAGTCATTTGTATCACAGCATTCAAGAGCTTAACCACTGCATTTGCTACTGAAATCCCACAGCAAACTCTTGAGAAATGTTTTTCTAAAAGCCACTATTTCATAGACATGGAAAAGTTCAATCTGGTGATTCCATATTCTTCTCTTAATATATACCCCTGGCCTCATCTGACAGCGGAGAGAGGGCATTTGTTTTTGGACCCAGGGAGTACTGCTGGCAACAATTCTATTGATTTCAAGCCAAAAGAATCCCATTATACTGCCCTATTACTCTTTATTTAATACTTGATAAAAGCACAGGAAGGAACACATTTTCAGTGTCATCGTTATTGCCATAGCCTCCCCTCCCAATCTGTCCCCTTACCAGTTTTCTAGACCCACAGTTTTGCCTTTCCCAAAATGGCATATGGATGGAATCATACATATGTAGCTTTTTGGATCTGGCTCCTTTTACTTATCAAAATGCATTTAAAATCGATCCCTATCATTGTTACTATTGCTTCACATCCTTGCTAACATTTGGTATCATTAGGCTTTTTAAAAATATTAGCCAATCACATAGGTGTGTACTGTTATCCCATCCTGGCTGTAATTTGCACCTCCCTCGTTAATAAGGAAGTCAACCTCCTTCCACATTTTTATTTGCCATTCATATACTTTTAGTAACGAGTTTCTTTAGATCTTTTAACTATTTTAAATGGATTTTTTTTCTAATCTGTTCTTTAATGGTTCTTTATATATTCTAGGAATAAGTTTGTTATCACATATGTGGTATGTAAGGCTTTTCTCTAAGTTGTGGCTTTTCATTTGCACAAGTTTCACAGAGCAAAGTATATTGAATTTTGCTAAAGACCAATCTGTTAATGTTAGGTCTGTGCGGAAAGGAGCCAGGCCAAGAGACCTTGTGAGAGTTTAAGAAATTTTATTACATTCTCTCACAGTGGGCTGAGACCAGTGTGTCGGTGTCAGTGTCAGGGGCAGAGTAGGGGGAGCGGGATATTTATGTCTCTTGTAAAGGTCAGTCAGAGTAACCAGTCAGACTAGGTGCCGCTGGGGGCCAGGTGTAGGCGGTCCCCTGGAAACTGGGTGAGAAGGTTTACTGGAAGCCAAAGACTGTTAATCATGAAACCTACAATGAGAATAACAGGAACATCGCAGGGAGGGGCAAGTGCCCCTGGCAGGACATAATGGAACATAAGAATGTACCTAAGATCCCAGGGAGGGGTAAGAGCCCCAAGCAGAGCATAATGGAGTGCAAGGCTATGACTAACAGTTAATATTTCCAACCAAATAATATAACATTAAAATGCATAGATATCTTGTATTTTCTTTCACAAATGTTATAATTTATAAATTTACATTTAGGTCAATGATGGATTGTGATTTAATTTGTATTTAAGTTGTGAGATATGTGCTATGGTTCTTGTTTCAAATCAATTTTTAAAAATATTTTCAAAGAAACAATTTTTGCCTTCTCCATTCTAATATGTTCCCGTTTTCAACTTTATTTTCTCCTCTTTCATTATTTTAATTCTTCCTTTGCCTTTTAGGTTTTAATATGCATATTTTCCTTTAAGTGTCCTAAAGGTGGGAGATTTTTCATTTGGGGTCTGTCTTCTTTTCTATTGTGTCAATATGTGAAAACTAGGTCCCTTTTTAACCACGCTTCATTCAGCTGCATCCTACAAAATTTTATAAATTGTCATTTTATTTAATCCAAAAGATTTTTTTTTAATTTACCTGGGACTTCCCCTTTATCTCAGTTGTTTCTAAGTGTATTTTTAAATTTCCAAATATAGGCAGATTTTCCAGGTGTCTTTAAATTATTAACATCTCATTTAATCCCATTGTGATAATGCACGTTGTATCATTTTCATTATTTAAATGCACTGCCTCTTTTTCCAATGGCCTAAGGACATAGGGTAAATAGGCCTGGGTGGTTTTACAAGTGGCTGCTCTTCCAATTCACCAGCTTGGACCATACGGAGTGTGGGGGTGACTGACTTCTGAACCTAGGATCTCCCACTGAGAGTCTGAGATTCTGGAGGAAAAAACAGAATAGGGGGATGGGAACTTCTCTGTGCCTGTGGCCCCTAGGAAACCACACTCTCAGGCTTATTCACACTCCGCCTGCAGCAGTTTATCACAACTTCTTGTCAAATTTCCGTGCTCCCTGCAGGCTTATTTTGGCCTTTTTCTGCTTTTATCCAGGTAAGCAAATGCTCAAATTTTTGTGTCTCACTTCAGTCTCCCAAATGTTGACATGGTCATTTGTCCTTAGATCTCAGTTTTTCCTGGGTTTACAACAAATCTATTTTTTGCAGTCTTTCCTAGTTTTTTCTCTTGTGAGGGTGGGGGTGACTTCTTTCCAACTTGCTATCTCTGAGATGAAACAGAAATCTGCTCATAATTTTTAATATCCTTTTGTATTTTAATAGTGTCCTCTAGTAGTTTTTCATTCATTCTCCATGGTAATTGAGAAAAATGGACAGGAAAACGTTGGCATAAAGGTTGAAATTAGATTATTTTCTTTAGTCACCCAGCCTTTAAATCTACACTTTTGGGGAAAGTGGATCAGGCTATCAATTTTATTTCTATAAAGATGCTTAAACAAAAAAGGATGACACCAATAAAATGAATTTGCTTGTCTGTATTACTAATATGAATTGATAAAGTAATATTTTTTCTGAGTGAAAATGTTAAAATGAGCCATAATTTCAATCAGAAAAATGTTTTGGAGAACAGATAGAAATTTTTTCTTGAATTACATAAATTGGTTTGTTTGAGGGGTCGGGAATTGGGTGGAGGGGGTCCATAGGGGGAAAAAGGGACGTCTATAATATTTTCAATAATAAAGGTAAATTAAAAAAAAGAAAACAAGAAACAAAAAAATGCTCTTACCACTCCCAAACTAAGACACTGAACAGAAGAGATACAATATTCATTGTTCCTAAATAAATGAATATTATATCTCTTTTGATTATTCAAATATTCAGGCTTTCAAAAACAACAGTAACGGAAAATATATTTAAGACTTCATTAGTGAGCCTCCTGTTGGTTGCTGATTTAAAAATGGGTATTTAGTAAAATTTTATAAAAACATTTCTGTATCTCCTTTGAATTAGGAACTTTATTCTGACACTGGCAAGTATCTTTCCATTGATTCAGAGCTGCTATTTGGTGCTTAGGAATCATTGGTCCAATAGGGATGTTGAACACTTCTGACACACTCTGGACATATGGGCTTTCAAACATCTGTGGATGCTATTATTTCTCTAAGAATATGTGTTCTACATCTGATTATCAGCAAATATTGGAACACAGAATATTCATATATTTTATTTCCCCCCCTCTGGAAGTAACCATCAATTGTCTAGGAGAATTCATCAAAACACAAATGTATTTTCAGGGCATCACATATATTAGAGTTGCTTTTTTTTTTTTTTTTTAGCAACAAATTTATCTTAGGATACTAGCCAATTGGTTCACACTGCAGTATCATATTTTTCAATTAATAAATGCTTAGTTAAAGCAGCACCAGAGGTTAGATTTCTTAAAGGGAGTACAGAAAGTATAAAAATTAGGGATTAGTGAGGGCAGAGAAGGAGAGGGAACAAAAGGAAATTCAAACAATGTCCATATAGGTGCAATTCCTCTTGCAAGTGACCTTCACCTTACTTTTCTTGATTAAGTACTATCTCTGGAAGAACTGCAAAAGTGCTGCCTCCATTTATCAAATGCCTCCCAAATTATGGGCGAAAACTTAGTTTTTATTGTTCCTACTTACTAAAGCAAAGAGCCTTTTTAAAAACTATAGAAAGGAGATATTTTATAGACTATATGGGCTGTAGAAATAGCTTATTTTCACAAAATATTATTCTGAATATGTAGTGCTTCCTTATCCTCAAGGGTTATGTTCCAAGACCCCCATGGGATATCTGAAACTACAGATAGTGGTAAACCCTATATATGTTATCTCTTTTTCCCTACACAGACATACCTTTACTCTTAAAGGAAGCACTTTACAGCTTCTCTCTGGCACATCTGCCTTGCCAGCATCACCACTCCTGTGCTTTGGGACCGTTATTCAGTAAAATAAGAACATGAACACTATAATACTTAACAGTTGACCCGATAACCAAGATAAAACAAGATGGCCACTAATTGCCTTAAGGCAGCGGTTCTCAACCTGTGGGTCGAGACCCCTTTGGGGGTCCAACGACCCTTTCACAGGGGTCACCTAAGACCATCGGAAAACATATATAATTATATATTGTTTTGTGATTAATCACTATGCTTTAATTATGTTCAATTTGTAACAATGAAAATACATCCTGCATATCAGATATTTACATTACGATTCATAACAGTAGCAAAATGACAGTTATGAAGTAGCAACGAAAATAATTGTATGGTTGGGGGTCACCACAACATGCGGAACTGTATTAAAGGGTCGCGGCATTAGGAAGATTGAGAACCACTGCTTAAGGGCAGGGAGCACATAGTGTGGGGATGCTAGACAAAGGGGTGACTCATGTCCCAGGCAGGATGGGGCAGGACTTCCAGAGATTTCATCATGCCACTCAGAGCAGCATGTAATTTAAGATGTATGAATGGTTTACTTCTGGAATTTGCCATTTAATATTTTCTGACTGCAGTTGACTGGGGGTAAGTGAAACCACAGAAAGCCACACTGGGACTAAGGAGAGACTGCTGTATTGCTACACTGAGGTTCTGGGACTTAAATCTGTCAGCCTTACTTCCTATAACCTTCCCCCGCTGCTGCCCAAGTGACAACTGAGGTTTTCATACTTTGTATAATTACCAACATTTCTGGTGAGAAGCATTTATAGCAAACAGGTTCACTCGTTCCATTAAAGTTTACACCACCATGAGTCTGATGTACTATTGATCGGTTTTTACTGTGGTTGCCAAAAATCTTTCTGCTAGAGCAATTTCCTGTAATTGCACTTGTACAAAAAAGCTAGTGACATTTGGGGGTAAGAGTGAGAATTAAATAGATAAAACATATTGGAGGCTCTAAGTATGCCTGGTGACTTGATTATTAGGCTGATAACAGTAACATAAGACACTGTATCTTTGTTAAAAAAACACACACCTTCTGTAGAGGCAGGATCTATTACTATTTTCAGTGAAATCAAGATTCATTTGTCTTTACCTCCCTATGCTCATGACACTGCCCTCCCCCCTTATTGAGTCAGCATATTTTTGTATATACTGTCGAGTGAAGACTGATATAATTGAAAACAAAGAATCTATTTCTTAATTCTGGATTCTAGGAGAGGTTCTTGCAGTGTATAAAAAGTACTATAACTAAAGATGAGTTTCAATTGTAAGATCTACTGTTATCAAATAATGTTTAATCCCATGGGCTGATAATTATGAAAACAATTACATCAAGAAATTCATGCCGAAACCGGTTTGGCTCAGGTTCTATTCCAGTCAAGGGCATGTACCTGGGTTGCAGGCACATCCCCAGTGGGGGATGTGCAGGAGGCAGCTGATCGATGTTTCTAACTCTCTATCTCTCTCCCTTCCTCTCTGTAAAAAATCAATAAAATATATTAAAAAAAAAAAGAAATTCATAGTATAGAAAAGAGGATAATGCAGAATGAAGTAAGAAAAGAAATCCCATCCTATAAGTGCTTAAATTTCATCCAGTCTATGAGAATTGGATGGGGGTTAACCTGAACTTAAACATATGTATTAAATTTTTAGCTCCCAAGTTGATGAAGGAAAAAAAAATGAAACATCCTTTTTCTTTTTGAGTGTGGGGGGGGGGGGTGGGCGGGGAATCCCAGAGTAGATGAGCTATTGACTACTTACAAAGATAGTCTCCAGGAAGATTGTCAGAATCCTAGAGGGATCTACACTGAGCTGAGATGCTACATAATGGACCTGAGGGGTTCACAGAATTCCTTGGACCCTCAATAGCTATATAGACATATCGGCAAATGTGCCAGGAGGCCTAGATTAGCTTTGAAGACCAGATTAGGAGAAGATCAAGTGAATGCTCGGGTTATGTGGCCCTGGAATGTGATGATACATGCATATTTGAGTGTGGATGCAGCATGTTCTAATTATCTATTATGTTTAGCAAATTTATAAGTTAAAATAATACTAATTATGTATTCTTCCCACAAATTCATAACTTGGGAAAGGCTTGAGTGACAGCTCTTCTCATGTCCACATAGTGACAGTAGAGTTGGCTCAAATGGGGCCACAGGGTGGACTGCCCCATTGTTTGTATGGCTTACACATGGTGCATCCATGCTGGTTGTTGGTGGATGGCTTAGCTGGGGCTATCAGCTGGAAGATTCATTTCCTGTCCTTCTGGAACTTTCCACTGAGCTTCGTGAGCTTGGGCTTCCTCCAATGGATTGATAACTGGCTTCTGATAATGAACATTCCAGGCGGCCTGGGTAAAAGCTTAAAGTCTCGTACCTGAGGCTCAGAAGTCACATACTTCACTCTACACCATGCTATTGGTCATTCAGAATTTGACTCCAGTACTCAATGAGAAGAGAAGCCAAAAAATTGTGGGTATCTTTAATCTGCCACAGTCTACTCCTTGGACACAAATTAATTAAGTTTCTTCCACATGTAAAATACACTTATCCTCTCCAAAGCCTTGTACAAGGCTTGTCCTGTTATTGCATTGGTATGATTTTGTCATGTAAATCAAGTTTACATGAAGATGAGAATGCACAGTTACTGATCTTCAAGTACTATGCCCTTGAGTCACCTATTACATTAAATAAAAAATAAACTTTATTTCAGAAACTTCTAAATTGTTAATCTGCAATTGAATACCATATACTTCTCTCAAAAGTCACTTTGGTTTGGCAAAGTTTAGAAATATGTGTATATATACACTAAGTGGCTAGCTTATTATGACCACCTGACGTTTGTAGGCAAATTAGCTATAATTTTGTGCTGAAGTTGCTAGAGGGCCAGACCATTATAAATAGGGAAGCAGGTTGTTTACCATGACAGTAGAAGTGATTTTTTTCTGAAGATATGGGTAAACAACACGATTTAACAGCCTTTGAACGTGGGATATATATATTTACACTGAGTGGCCAGATTATTATGACCACCCCATCAGTACTTCGTTGAGCCATCTTTTGCCTTCAATACTGCAGCGATTCTTCTTGGCATTGACTCCACATGATGTTGAAAGGTGATGCGAGGAATCTGACACCATGCCTGATGAATAGCACTGTCCAGTTCTGTGAGATTTGATGGTTGTGGAACCAGCTGCCTGATGGCTCTTTTAACTTTGTCCCACAAATGCTCAATTGGATTGAGATCTGGTGATTATGGGGGCCACCTAAGCAAGGTAAAGTCTCCCTCATGTTCTTGAAACCACTCCTGCACAATACGAGCATTGTGGCATGGCACCTTGTCTTGTTGAAAGAAGCCATCTCCATTGGGATACGCCATCAACATGATAGGATGATCTTGATCAGCAACGATACTTAGGTATGTTGTGCTATTCGGATGTTGTTCCACACGAATTAAAGGGCCCAAATCATGCCAGGAAAACATGCCCCAAACCATAACACTGCCCCACCAGCTTGGAGGGTTGTACTCATGCATGTGGGGTGCATGCTTTCATGCTGTTTCCGCCAGATTCTCACTCTGCCATCTGCATGATGCAACAGGAAACGTGATTCATCGGACCACATGACTTTTTTCCAATGCTCGACTGTCCAATCCTTGTGTTCCTGTGCGAATTGGAGATGTTTTATCTTGGTAACTGCAGACAGCAAAGGTGTTCGAACAGGCCTTAGGCTTCCATATCCCGTAGGATGCAGTGTACGGCTAATTTGCCTACAAACATCAGGTGGTCATAATAATCTGGCCACTCAGTGTGTGTGTGTGTGTGTGTGTGTGTGTGTGTGTGTGTGTGTGTGTGTGTGTATACATATATATATATATAACATATATATCTATGTTATTAGAATCTGTCAAATCAAATATTTCTGTTAGATTTTAATAGTGCACATTTGATTAATTTTATTTTATTATTTCCATATAAAAATTAAGTCCTCTTCTTTAAGCACCATGAAGGTTGTGAGTGGTATATGTATGGTATGAGTTTATTAGATGAGGTTTGTATGTGTGTGATGGGTGTATGTATGCGTGTGCCATATTCTCCTCTTAAGGATCAGAATTTGAATATCCATTCATGCATTTCAAACATGTATGATTACAAAACATTTTCTTAGCTTAACTTAGGAAACTTTCTCACCATAAATGTCCCAGTTAACAAGGGTAGATTTTTAAACCAACAAATCTGATCTAGTCTTTCTGACCTTTTATTGTCACTTGTTAAAATAGACCATTTGCATTCTTTTTATTTTTGAATAAATATTTATTGTTCATATTATTGCAGTTGTTCTTCTTCCCCCCCCCATAGCTCCCCTCCACCCGGTTCCCACCCCACCCCATGCCCTTCCCCCCCTCATTTTCCTCGTCCATAGGTGTAAGATTTTTGTCCAATCTCTTCCCACACCCTCCACACCCGCCTCTCCCCCGAGAACTGTCAGTCCACTCCCTTTCTATGCCTCTGATTCTATTATATTCACCAGTTTATTCTGTTCAGATTTTTTATTCGCTTGATTTTTAGATTCACTTGTTGATAGATATGTATTTGTTGTCTTGCATTTTCATGTAAATAAGTGTATAGGACATCCTGAGCACACTTTCCAATCATGTTTTTATGCACTGTCTTCTTCCACACATCTGTCTCTGGTCCTTTAATTCTCTTGCACTTTGCATTTGCCAAAATCATGGGTTATGTAAGCTTTCACCCAGCTGGACACACTGACCTTTGTATTTGCATCTGTTGGAATAAAACTTTTGTTAATTAAGAGATTTCTACCAATTAGTTACATTCATATTTAGTCTATCACTGTATAATGACCACAGAATTTGGAATGTTTGATGAATGCATGCAAATTAAACCTAAGGTTTACCTGGCTTTTCTCAAATTTGTTTAGCCAATTAAATTCTTTCAGGGAAGGTATTCACATTTGACATTTATTTAAAAAAAAATAAGATCTAATATTTTAGGATTATTACACAGCCTTTAGAATTTTATATTTAAATTTTTTAAATGATTAGCTAAGTTGTATTACAATTTGTGATATAGTAACATAGCACGGAACTAAAATTTTGCTTCTAAATTAAGATATCTTAAAACTTTGAACAATAAGTTATCCCATTGGTTGCCATAGTCACTGTTTCAGATACTGTGAGGTCAGTTTTAGTACTATTGTGCCACACCTCAATTTTGGATATAGGAAGAAAATGTCTAATACACATGGTGCACAAATAGGTGAATATAATGTTTTTTAAATTAATGCCTAAATAGATGCTGTTTTAAGGACTTAGAAGTGAATAAGAAAGTTATTTTTATAAATAAATTTATAGAATTTCCTTGTGTTATCAAGTAAAAGAAAATTAAACAAATGTAGATATTTAATATGTTCATAAGTAAAATTATGATAAAATATTTTATGGATTGAATTGAATATTTTAGTGGAAGAAATTAAATATTACATACAGGGTGAGAAAAAAGTAGGTTTACAGTGATTCATATGTAAAAAAATACAATAATTAATCTATATATATAAAAGCCTAAGTGACCATTACAATGGAAGCAACTGGTCACTATGACGCACACTGACCATCAGGGGGCAGATGCTCAATGCTGGAGCTGCCCCCAGCCTGCAGGCCCTGATTGCCAATGGGGCCTTCAGGCCAACCTCCTGGTCGCTCCCCCTGGTCGGCAGGCCCTGATTGCTCGATTGGGACCAGGTCCCCGGGCTGGGATGGGGAACCAGACGTGGGTGGTGGCAGACGTGGCCACTTTCCCAGGGGGGCCAAGGGCCAACTCCCTCCTCAGGGCCAGTGGCCAGCAACCTGGGTCCCTCCCCTCGTCCCTCCCCCGAGCTGGCAGGCTCCAATAAGCCTGCTGCCCACCCACCGGGGTGGTGGTTGGCCCCTTCCCCCAGCTGGCAGGGGCAGGGCCTGGGCTGGGATGGGGAACTTGGAGTGGGTGGTGGCAGACATGGGCTGCAAGGGAAAGAGGAGGGGGAAGGTGGGGAGGCCAGGCTTAGAGACCCCACCTGTGCATGAATTTGTGCACTGGGCCTCTAGTAAATAATAATATAAGAGTAAACTGTGTTTTATATACTCATAACTGTAAATCTACTTTTGCCAAAATGTATATAAAAAACAATTTAGTTTAATAAAGTACTTTATTATAATCTACACTAATAAAAGAGAAACATGCAAATTGGTGTCACTCTGCTACACCCACCAGCCAACCAGATGAGTATGCAAATTAACCCAACAAAGATGGCTGTTAATTTGCATACACAGGCGTGGAGCAAAGACTGAAGACAACGTAGAAGGAAGCCAATCACTGCACAAGGGAGTGAAGCTGCGGAGAAGCAAGCGGGGCTGCGGAGGTGAGGGGGAAGCAAGCGGGGTGGTGGAGGCGGGAGTGAAGCCTGCCTCGGCGGGTTTCGCTCCCTTCTCTGCTTCGCTCCGGCCACAGGAAGCCCTATTCTTGCAGGAATCTTCCTGCAATGGGCCTCTAGTTATTAATAATGTATTTGGATAAACTCACCTAATACCTAATACTTGACTCTAAAACAAATTGAAGCCAGTTTGCTCTGTAAATACATGTTACCTAAGTCAATGTGTTTAAATAATGAAAAACTATGTAACATTATACCTTTAAAAGGACCTAGAACTTTATAGCATCTTTCTCATATTTTTCCCATTAAAATGATCCCTCTTCTCAAATATATTTATAGATATTTAACATTTAATTTGTTCATTTGTTAATTTTAAAGTTTGAGAATACATTTATAGCAGTCAAAATGAAGGAAAGTAATAGTGATACAATTTTGATAGGCTTAATATACTAACTTTAAGAAGACATACTAAAAATATAAAAACTTATTTGGTAAACAATATAATGATGTATGAACAAACTATTGACTCATCTGAAATAAACAACTGGTTACTTCTAACCCTGACTTTTAGAGTCCAATTTCATACAGTCTTAACTACATCACACCCCACTCATTTGCCTCCCCCTCTCCTTCTCTCCCTGAAACTGTTCTTCCATCCAAGTTCCCTGGGATAATAAAATGATTTATTGGCAGGTCTTCGGTAAATAATTTAAATACTTATAGTCAATACTTATGGAGGAAGAAAAATATTACAATCTGTAGCTATGTGTCCACATATGGCCACAATTTTAATGAAGCATACATGCCAAAAGATAGTATAAAATTAAACACTATGCATTACTAATTTTCACCTAAACATGCTTTAATATTGCTTATCAACCTAAATCAGCTACATTTAGTCATAAGACACAGCTTCTAATTTATTTCACTAAACCTCTCTACTGGTACACTTACATTACTCTTTAAAACTTATGAAGTATATACACATGCATTTTTCATCTTGCCTTAACTATGACTATTCTCCTATTTTTTAAAAACTAATGAAATATTTTATATGGTTAAATATCTATACCCATTGTAATGCATCTATTATAATTCACCACTGGTGATTTATAATCATTATTGATGTCATTTCCATGTAAATACCATATATCTGAATATACTGAAAATCATAGGTTATGTGTGGTTATATATACTTTTTCATTTACATAAATGAGTATCAGGATTATTTTCTAGAAAAAAATTCATTAATATAATTTTTGTTAACATTATACTTTTTGAAATATGAATAAGTTACTGAGGCAGGCCAATGACTTGTCCAAGAGCATATGGTAGGACATAGTAGAATAAGTATTAATGCTTGTTTCTTTTTATTTCACAAAGTGGTTTTATTTTCAGCAAAAGCACAGTCACTTCCAGAGTCATAAAAATGTAGTGAAAACTAAACATGTAAATGAGAGAGAGAGAGAGAGAATTACATGAGCAAGTGTGACATCAAACTCATTAAATATATCAATATGAATAAATTATGTAATATTTAGTAAGATCTAAAATTTATTTTGAGACAAGGCCAGTGTTTTTCAGTGGTTAGAGCATCAGCCCATGCATCAAAGGGTCACAGGTTTGATTTCTGGTCAAGGGCAGGTACCTGGGTTGCAGATTTTATCCCAGTCTGGTTGGGGCACATACCAATGGTTGATGTTTCTTTCTCACATTGATGTTTCTCTCTCTCTCTAAAAATCAATGGAAAAAAGTCCTTCCCTGAGGATTAACCAAAAAGAAAAAGTATTTTCATTTAAAAATATGTAAGAAATGCTTGCCTGAGAAAAATTTCATCATGGATGTTTTCATGTGCAATAAATAACACCTCCTCATGTGCAGTGTCTAATTGAAGGGGAAAAAGTCATAATCTCAAATTTCTAGATATTAATATAAATTGTCATAAACAAAGTGATTGCCAAGGTAGATTTTAGTGACAACCCTTCTTGATGAAGTTTTAGTCATATAATCATAAATCAGGAAAATACTTTTATGAAAAACATAGTCTTAGTACTGTGAATTATATAGAGAAGGATGGCAAGGTAAGTATTGAATTTTGGCAGCATAGCATTCAAAATATTAATTAATGTGTTCTTTCCTGTCACACCATTTGAACAACCTTCCATTAAATGCCTCATTTTAATTCTATGTTCATTTGGTTGTCAAACAGGATAGATCTGAAATGAGGACACCTGAAGAATAAGTCTTCTTCTCACCCTTGCTTCTTACTTTACTCTAGAATGAATAAATAAATAAATAAATACATACATACATACACACATACATAATAAAATAAGAAATATAGTGGTGAAGAGTCTAGACATCAAAATGAGAGGATTACTTGCTGAGGTTCCTAGTGAGTGCTGGCAGATAACAAACACCTCAGAAGTAGGGAGGAAACAGGCTGACATTAGTCAACAGTCAAAGCAAGGCTAGTGACATCTTGGGGAAAATAAAATAGCAAATAATCTCTCTATATAAAAGCCTAAGCGACCGAATGACCAAACGACCGAATGACCAGTAGACTGGTCGCTATGACACACACTGACCACCAGGGGAAGACGCTCAATGCAGGAGCTGCCCCCTGGTGGTCAGTGTGCTCCCACAGCGGGAGCTCCGCTCAGCTGACTGATGGGCCCCAAAGACGGGGCTCATGGCTGGTGAGCAGCACTGCAGTGGCATGAGCATTTCCCTGTCGGGACTGACTGGATGCAAGCCTGTGGCAGGCACAGCATGGCCGGATGACCGGGAGTGGCAGGTGGCATTGGACTGCAAGTTTTGGCCCTATCCCCACAGGCCACGCTGAGGGACCCCACCAGTGCACAAATCCGTGCATCAGGCCTCTAGTAAGCAATAAAATTGAAAACAAAAATTAGCTTTTTCTGTGTTCACCTGTCACCTAGCAATTGCTCTCCAGTAAAGAACATGATGTGGAGACAAATAGAAAAGAATATTTATGTGTGCGGCGGGTGAAGGCGTAGGGGGAGGGCAGGGGCTTAACTCAGTGATTGGTCTGAATTTCATGAAAAAAATACTGCATACAATGATATAAGACATGTAAAACTGTGTCCAAAATCCATCTCACAATCAATGGGTGGTTCTGGTCTGCGAATATAGCCAATAATTATATTATGGTTTTTGGAAGCACAATTGAAGTGGAATTCAGCAATTTGTTGAACAGGTGAAGTTCTCTTCCTTTGTCACTAAATGAGGGACTTAATGTTAGAAAAGTTCAAGTAGAAGTTTTTGTAATTCTCCTTTCCTAGTAAAATAAAAAGCTAAGTGGTATCCATGAGGAAATGCTGAAGATTAGTGTTGCTATTAAAGTTTCTAAAGGTTAGAGGTATATAGTTCTATTTTTATCACCATAAGTAGCTTGCTATTCAATGAAAATCCATCTAAGCGTATGACAATGGTGTCCCTGATCGCACATGTTCTTCTTAAGATACTCCATTAGAGCAAATCAACACAACTTTTGGCCACTGATAATTATTCATTGTTATGGAAAATTCCAAATCTTTGTCAGTCATTAGGTCAAGCTTTGAAAAATACTGAAACAAAAACACCCAACCGGAAAAGCAAAAAGAAAAAAGAATCCAAAAATATGAAGATAGTGTAAGGAGCCTCTGGGACAACTGCAAGTGTATCAACATGCGAATTATGGAGGTGCCAGAAGAGAGAGAGCAGGATATTGAAAACCTATTTGAAGAAATAATGACAGAAAACTTCCCCTACCTGGTGAAAGAAATAGACTTACAAGTCCAGGAAGCGCAGAGAACCCCAAACAAGAGGAATCCAAAGAGGATTCCAAGACACATCATAATTAAAATGCCAAGAGCAAAAGACAAAGAGAGAATCTTAAAAGCAGCAAGAGAAAAACAGTCAGTTACCTACAAAGGAGTACCCATACGACTGTCAGCTGATTTCTCAACAGAAACTATGCAGGCCAGAAGAGAGTGGCAAGAAATATTTAAAGTGATGAATAGCAAGAACCTACGACCAAGATTACTCTACCCAGCAAAACTATCATTTAGAATTGAAGGTCAGATAAAGAGCTTCACAGACAAGAAAAAGCTAAAGGAGTTCATCACCACCAAACCAGTATCATATGAAATGCTGAAGGGTATACTTTAAGAAGAGGAAGAAGAAGAAAAAATTAAAGATAAAAATTGTGAACAACAAAGTGACAACAAATATATATCTATCAAGAAGTGAATCTAAAAACCAAGTGAATAACAAATCTGATGAACAGAATAAACTGGTGAATGTAATACAATCAGGGACATAGAAAGGGAGTGGACTGACAGTTCTTGGGGGAGAGGGGAGGGAAGGGTATGGGGAGAGATTGGACAAAAATCTTACACCTATGGATGAGAACAGTGGCGGGGGGGCGGGGGAGGTAAGGGCATGGGGTGGGATCCAGGTGGAGGGGAGCTATGGGGGGGGGGAAAGAGGAACAACTATAATAATATGAACAATAAAGATTTAATAATTAAAAAAAAGTTAAAATATTGAAACAACTAAAGGTACGTTTCTGTAAAGAACCAGTTAAGCTGAGAGTTTATCACTTGATTAATTGCTATGCCACATAGTTAATGTAATAATTTAATCCATACAACATAACCTTTAAATTAATCCATAAGTAAACTGTATCTCAATGAAAGTAAGTCATTTAAAATGTGATAGAGACAATAGGTAGATCAATTTTCAACTCCACGTCTCTGGCCATGGGGTCTTCTCTACCATTATATGATAGTAAAAGAAAAGTCATTGTAAGGATATTCAACCTAGAAAGACAAATTTAAATGTGAGCTAAATGTTAACCACATGTAGATAAAAATAATTACAGAGCAAATCATTAAGGTAGGAATTAACACATTTAGGAAATCTATTCAGGCAATATTAAAAATGAGTAAAGCAAGTTGAATTATTTTCTAAAAATAAAATCCTCTAGACTAAATCTTGGGATTCTTGGTGAAGAGTCAAAAGTTTGGAAGGTTGTCATAAAGAAAGAAAATAAGACTATCTGTCCTCTCGTGATGTGCTTTAAACTTCTGCTATCATGTTCTTCAATAATTTCTATGAAACCAGGCAGCCTCTATCTGAAATATGCCTCCAATACAATAAACAAGTTGAAAGTTAATTACTATGTTTTGAATTCTCAAATTTATACTGAACCATCACATAAATTTAGCTCAAAATTTAAAAATAGACTATTTTATTATTTAATAATACATTATTAAATTAAATTGTTTATCATGTAATGGTCTAAGACTACATTCTTTCTATACAGGAAAAAAAATCAATCCTTTTTTTGCTTATAAACAATCACTTTAAAGTTTTTTTCTTTCAGTTTTTAGTTAGGCAATTTTCTTTGAATTTATGTAATTTCCTTTTTCTGTCTTTAAGCTTAAAAATTCACAATAATACATGTGTTCTTAATTGGCAGCCTGCAGTTTAATTATATCAATATAATAAACCATTCCCCAAGGTGTCTTTTTGTTTTCATTTGTTCTAAAATATGTATGAGCTCTCAAAGTTTATATGTGGATTAAACATAACTGATAATTAAATGATCAAAATTAGTAATACTACATGCAATAACATAAACCACTTTGTTCTCTAACTGCAAAGAGATTATGAGACCAATTCAAGCTGCATAGATTTTATGAACTACTCAGTGTTTTCATCAAGCATTATAGCTTATTTATAACAAACACATTGTTAACTGATGGATACACCATTACTAAGTCAGGGTTTTATATATGTTATAAAAATCAAATTTATAATCATTGGTAGTGAAGAATTATAATACCTATCTTCTAAGAATTAGTTGACCTCCTAAGTAAATTATTTCAGAAAGTGTCATTTTTCAAACATTAAATTATATGACCACATCTAACATTTTTTATGTACATTTGAGTGTTAGGGAATTTTTATTTAATCCTTGATTTGGGGTATTATTTCAAAAAGCACAAAATGTGGTAATATAAACTTTCTGACTTTTATCATTGAACTAAGTAGTGAAAAAAGTTTTTGAAATGCAAAATAATTTTGAAAAATCTGTTATACAAAATGAGAACATTTACTTAACACTTTAAAGTAAAATCTACAAGGTTAAACATAAAACAGTTGAAGCCACATACATATTTTAGAACCACTTGGAGAAAGAACCTTAAAATTTACTGAAAGCCAATAGTGTGCCCAGCACACTCTATGGTCTGATTTAATTCACATAAACACCCTTCAAAGTAGATTCCACATTCTATTATAGGAAATGAGGCTTAGAGGCTTATGTGATTTGATTCACAAAGAGAATAGTGGCAGAATCATATATTAACACAGGTATGTCTGTTTCCAGCATTCACAATCTTTTTATTTTACAAAACAAACAAAAAAGCATTGGTTAAAAGTATAGCTCTGGAGCTGACTTCCTCAACCCAATCTTTTATCTGCTCCACATTAGCCCTGTATACTCAAGTGAACTGGTTAGCATTCTCTGCCTCAGTTTCTACACCTTTCATGTGGGTAGTATACATGAGACTGAAATTATACATTAACTTAGCAGATTCTCAATGAATAATAACTACATTTCCTTTTACTTGAGGTCTAACAGCTAATTATTGGCCAAGCAGGAACGAGAATTCTGTTTTCTTCACCCGCAGTCCAACATTTTGTCCAGTCACCAGATATTATGCTACAAAACAAAGATTACTTTTGCAAAAACATTTTGTAACAATGGTATCTATATGGCCTGCTATGGGGATGTTTATGTTTACCTAACTTATATAAATTGGACACTGAAGAGAATTCCTAAATCAACAAACACTCAACAAAATAACCATAAATTCTAGTAAATTACCTGCCACAGATCCATGGATGCTGACAAAGACCAGAATTCCTGTGTTTGAGATTAAAACCGTATTAGTCCCAGCATAGCTGGCAGCAGAAGCGGCAGGATACTGGTATTTGTACTTGCTTTCCCGGCCCCATGGAGCAATGTGATGAATCTCAATAGAGGCTCCATATGCAGTAGGCAGCATTGCAGCTGAGGAACCTGAAGCTTAAGGAATTTGCTTTCTATAGTAAGTATAAGAACAACTTTTTTGTTACTAGGGGGCAACCAGGTGGAACAGGAAGACCTACTCGATTTTTGCATTATCTTATTTTCAAAATTTCCAGCAGCATAAAATGATCCTGAGAGCTATCTGGATGAAAACAATAATGAAGCCCTTGTTACTTGAGTGCACTAAGCCAGGTCTATAGGAGTGCAAAGGGCACATTGTGGGAAGTCTCCTAACAGCAGGGTCAAGCACATACCAATTTATGCTTGACATTAATCCTCCACGTTTTGCTAGGTACCTGTGAGTTGTTTCCAAGACTAAATTTGGTTTGAGTTACCTCAGTTACTCTATATAGAATAAAGTATTATCCAATAAGTAATTAATATCAACTGTATAGAAACAATTACATCCTTGAAATAACTTAGAGTGATAAAGGTGAAATGGGTGTCTTGTTATTCTTATCAGATTTCCTTCAACCACACCTGGGTTTATGTTGAGGTACTTTTTGGAAAGCCCCTAGAGAAGCACAGAATGGGGGCTGTTTGCCAAGGGAACTAACCATATAATTATAGAGGGTTGGGACTTTTAGGCCCATCCTCCTACCTCTGGGAAGGAAGAGGGCTGGAGGTTGTATTAATCACCACTTGCCAATAATTTAATCAAACATTTTTATTTAGTGGAGCCTCCATCAAATCCCAAAAAAGAATAAGGTTTGGAGAGCTTCTGAGTTGGTGAGCAAGAACAAATCCTTGTGCTGGGAGGGTAGCAAACCTTCAACTCGGTGGGGACAGAGGGTCCTGTTCTCAAACCCTTCTGAACCTCAACTTTTATTTCTTCATCTGGCTTGATTCCTATCCTTTGTAACAAACCTATAAGTTAGCAAGTAAACACGTTTCCTTAGTTCTGTGAGCTGTTCTCACAAATGATCAAACCAGACGAAGGGGTTGTGGGAAGCTCTGACTTATAACTGGTCAGTCAGAAACAAAGGTGACAATATGGATTAGCATCTTAAGTGAGGGCTGTCTTGTAGAACCGGGCCTTAACCTATAGAATCCAATGGTTTCTTAGGTAGATAGTGTTGGAATTGTGTGAAATTATAGGACATCCAGCTGGTGTCAGAGAATTGCTTGTTGTGGATAAACCCCCACACATCTGGTGTCAGAAGTGCCTCATTGGATGTTAGAAGAGAAATAGAAGATTTTTTTAAATAATATATCTGTAATTTACATACATCCCGTTGATTTTATGTCTCTGGAGAACTCTGATTGGTGCACTATATATCAGGGAAAATGCTAAACCCTTAACACAGATTATCTGCTGAATATTTCAAACAGTATGATAGAATATATAATTGGTTAGCAAATACCCACTGTCTTCCCGAAGAGCGTATACTGCTTCTCTCCATTGACATTGGGCTTGAAATGGCCGTCAGCTCATAGTCATGAAGGAAATGGGCATCTCAGTCCTACAACTACAAGTAAGTAAATTCTGCCAGCAGTCAGAAGGATCAACAGTGGAGAAACACAGAGCCTGCCAACACCTTTTTAGTCCAGGGGTTCAAGACTTCTAATCTACAGAACTGTAAGGTAAAAACTTTGTGTTATTTTTAAGCCTCTAAATTTGTTGAAATTATTGGCAGCAGTAGAAAACAAAAGACACATGTGGAGCAGGTCTGGGCCGAATATGTAGTTTGCAGACACTCCAGTCTAAGATAACTAAATTGTTGCTGTTCTGGAGACACCTGCGTAAGAAATAGTGCATGAAAGGTATTGTACTGAGTGTTTATGTCTGGTGTTATGGAGCTTTTATATGACAGTCTGATGCTGACTGATGTAAAGATAAACTAATCTACTAGGTCATTGTTGTAGTTATAAAGTAGCAGAACTTGAAGTTGGAGCTAGGTTGCTTTCTCTGGTACCTAAGTTTATGGGTGTCAATTACAATGTGGCACTGACACCCACTTCCCCCTCAACACACACATATTGATCTAGCTTTGGAAGATTGATATGGTAACATTGAGTGAGATGTATTTTTATAGAAGTAGAGCAAAGAGATAGGAAAACTATTAAACTCCTGAGGATATGAATTAGGGTACTTGCATTGGAATGAAGGAAAAGAAAGACATTGTATTTGTGAGACATTTTTAAAGAAAAATAGATTGAACTTTGCAATAAATGACTAAGATTACGTGAATGGGAGGGGCAGAGGAAAGGATGATTATATGGTTTTATGATCTAAAGTACTTGGTTTAATTAAATAAAAGAGATAATTACAATTCTGAGAGTATTGATTTTAAGTGATAAGGGGAATGACTCAAAGATGGATGGAACCCATTCTTACAGTGAGTCATAGAGATAAAAGAAGATAAACTTCCTTCAGGAAAAAAAGCATTTTCTTAGTATTCCTGTACCACTTTTGGTTAAATGGGGTATTTATGGTTTATATAGATACTTCTGAGCAATCATTAACATTGTCATTTACACACACACACACACACACACACACAAACTCTCTCTCTCCCTTTCTCTCTCTCTCACACATGCACACACACCAATAAGTGGAAAGCATATAATGCATATGTATTCCAACTGTTATCACTATTTTAGTTTAGAGTTTTATTTAACTCACTAGTACAGTGGTTCTCAACCTTGGCTGCACATTAGAATCACCTAGGAATCTTTTTAAAATCCTGATTTCTGGGCCTCATCCTCCGGAAATTCTGTTTCTTTGTTATGGGGTGGGGCCACACATTAGTAACAATGCGGGCCACAACATTAGTTATTAGAACCAGGTGATTCTAATGTGCAGCCAAGGTTGAGAACCACTGCACTAGTACTAAGGTCTTCCTGGTTCCTATAACTTCTTTATAGATTTCTTCTCTCACCTACTGAAAGATTTCTTCTCACATCTTTATTTTAATATTTAAAATAAAGTTTGGATAATCACAGTAACCTGTGGTGTTTACCAACTTTCAACAAAATACAGGTGTCTCTTTATGTGGTTTTCACATTCCCATTATCCAACAAAATAATTTATTCAAAAATTTTCACAACATTGTCCCCCAATTTTCACTTCTACATGTAGATGACAGTTACTTTCTAAACTCATTTTTTCCTAAACCTATTTCTACACCACTTTTGTGTTCTAAAATTTAGGTATCTATTTCTTATAAACTAACTAAAATACTTCTGATTACATGTCAACTGAAATACACTCTCCTCTATGAGAAGTTTCCTTTGATATCTGCGTATCTACAAAACCACTTTTTCTCTAGAATATAGCAATAACTTAATATTTTTTACTATGTCAGTTAGGACATTCATGTCTCTCCACAGTACTCCACAGTATTTTGCTTTGCAAGTTTCTTTAATAAAGATCCAAATCTTATTTGTTCTTTGTTTTTAAACCTCTCATACGATAGCAGAGTTCTTCACACATAGTAGCATCTCAATATTTGCTCAATATAACTAAATTGGTAATTAGCAATTTTTTCAGACATGAAGATACGGTATATTTATCATAGAAGCTGCTCAACTGAGGAAGTGAGATCGAATGAGCCTGCAATTATGGAAAATATATTTTGAAATTGTTTCCAAAGTGGCTACTAAATGTTAATGATTAGGCCCCTTTTTAACAAACAGATGGTGTGAAACAATCATCCGAGCCAGAGGGAACCAGCTCCGCTAAGATGTTTTGAAAGGATGGCAGATAGTCTCAAATAGTAATAACATTTTGCTTTTTACATTTTAGAAAAGCCTGCTTTATGGACTAGTTTCTTATCTGGCTTTCCAAGATGCTGCATTGGAATGAGGCTGCAATGCAACACTGTGTAGATTATTGGTTTGACAGCTACTGGAGACGAGTTGTTGGAGGAACTATATGAAATGGGATGTCCTCTAGGTTCAGAGCAGTTTCCAGAACTGAAGTTTAAGTTTAATACACTTTTGTACAAACGCGTTGAATAAGTAAGTAATTTAAATGCAGATGTTACCATTTTCTATGCTAGTGGGGATTGGTGAAAGTTGCAATCTGTCTGGGGAAAGATCTTTGCTGCTTCCAGACAAGTTTATTTTGGGAACAGGACTTTATAGAAAAGAACAATGTAACAGCTGTATTTCTTTTGGGTTAGAAAAACAAGAACACACGGACATGTAATTCAAATATAAATGTTTATCTCTTCAGAAGTTATATATAAAACTGATATTTGGGAATTTATGCATCTCACAATAGTATGATGATTTGTTGTGTAATTTTAGAAAAATGGCTCCATGTTTATCATTAGTAACCAGAATTAAATAGTTTTGCTATGTGTTTTATAATGTAGTTGTCAAAAAACCCACCTGATAAGCAAGACATTGTAAGTTAATTGTTTTAATAGATATAGAAAGAAATGGTCTTAGCAAAGTTTTGTAATATAAAAACTAACCTAAAACTGCAAAAAAAAGTCATCTTCGATATCTTTTATAATTTCCCCATTTTGACTTTTTCATTTAAGAAACAAAGAGAGCCCTAGCTGGTTTGGCTCAATGAATAAAGCATAGGCCTGTGGACTGAAGGGTCCCAGGATCCATTCCAGTCAAAGGTTCATGCCCGGGATTGCGGCTCAATCCCCAGTAGGGGGCATGAAGGAGGCAGCCAATAAATGATGATTCCCTCTCATCACCGATGTTTCTATCTCTCTCTTCCTCTCCTTTCCTCTCTGAAATCAATAAAAATATATATTTTTTAAAAAGGAAACAAATAGAAAACGGAAGTTTTGAAAAGTGAAAATTTCAAACTTTTCAAAAGCTTTTGTCTGCTAGTCAAATGTCAAATATAAGAGACTGAATAGATAAAGTATGGTACTAATGTTACTTGTAAACATTCTTTTTGAAGAATAAGACAGAGAGTGTAATGTTTAGAATGATGCGTCATGCCAAAGAAACTGGTGTGATTGAAAGTTATGGGGCCTTAGCAGATATATAGAAGCACAAGGCAAAGAGAGGCTGGATATTACATTTTGAACATAATTTTAATTACTTGATGTTCATAATGATTTATTATTTTGCTGTAGAAAAATTTTAACAGGAAAATGTGTTTACATTATCATAGTAGACTTTTAATGACTATATATAGTGAAACAATGTGGAAAATTGATGACATTAGATAAAAGAAAAATATATCCATATTCATGTCTATAATGTGTCATGGAGTCAGAAAGATTAGAATTTGACAGGAACTATAGGGAGGGGAAATGAGTGATCACTACTTAATGAGTATGGGATTCCCATATGACGTGATAAAATTTTTCTGGAATTAGAAAATGTTGAGGATTGCAGAACATTTTGAATGTCATAAAATCCATAGAATTGCATACCTTAAAATGGTTAAAAATAAGAATTTTATGTTATGTGAAGTTCACCTTATTAAAATGCAGTCTAAACATATCATATACACAATCATCAAAAAATAAACTACTTACTTAATAATATAGTTTCATTTTTAAATGAAAGGCCTGTACATTGCAACTTATAAATATTGCTGAGAGAAATTATAGAATGCAATGACTGAAGAAATATTCCACTTCATGGAATACTTTCCACTTAATGGATCAATACTTTCAATATTATTAAGGCTATAATTCTTCCCATGTTGTGTGTGTGTGTGTGTATGTGTGTGTTTGATTCCGGACAAGCCTGATACAATCAAAGCACATTACTTAGAATAGAAATAATAATTTGTAAAAAGAAGAAAAATGCCAGAGGACACAAATGATCTGATTCCAATGCTTGCTATAAAGCTATATAGTAATCAAGATGGCAGGGACAATATACATCAATGGAAGAGAAGAGATTGTGCAGCAGGAAATCCCTAATCACAGAATGAAAATGTGTTGATACAGGTGTCAGAATGATTCAATTATAAAAAAATGTAACAACAGAGACAAAAGACAATATTACCTCTTACCTCACACTCTATACAAATAAAATTAATCTACACTAAATCTATCAAAATCTAAAAGGATACACACATAAGAATCTTAAGAGGTAGGGTAAATAAACACTTCTTAGAAAACAAAATTCACAAACATTAAAGGAAGAAACTTAATAAATTAAAGTTTATTGACATGAAATACCTCTACTCTGCTAGAGCATGTTAAGAAAATGAATATTCAAGACACAGAATTAAAGAAATAATAATATATGAATTCTGAAAACGTGAATACCTTTACAATTTAGTAATAAGATAAAACAACTAAAATGATCAATGATTTCAACAGAAATTTCACACAGGAAAATATATGAATGACTAGTATTAAGCACATATAAAATTGTTGAAAATCGTCGTTCTCAAGTTAAATCCACAATGAGATACTACAGTCCACTCACTAAACCGTCTACACTGAAATAGACTAGTCATCCTGAGGGTTTCAATGAGACAGGACAACTGAAATGCTTATACTTTTGTAGGGAAGATGTAAAATGGTGAAACCACTTTTAATATATATTTACATTTAAAGGAGCAGTTATACTGTCATCACCTTGATTTCAAATTGTAGGACTCTAATTTCTGTGGTTTTAAGGCACATAGTTTGTGATACTTTACTACAGCAACCTTAGTAAACGAATGCATCAAACCTATGCATAAAGTCAAACACTGGCAACAATTTAAATGCTTATCTGAAACTGAAAAGATAAACTGTGTAATATCCTCACAGAGGAATACCATTCAGCAAAATGAAGAATGAGCAAGTGACATAAGAAAAACATTGATGAGTCTCAAAAACATTCTTATGGGTGACCATCAGCAAATTTTATAAACCATTCAGTCTGCAATTTAATAATCTGAACAATGGAAAGAATTTAGTTAATAATGTATAAAGTATCTGCACCTGTAATATTCTACAAATCAAGAGACTTGTCCTTGATAAAAACACACTTTAAATTCAGCCCGTGATTATTGAATGTTTACTGTAGAAACAACTTATTAGAGATGGGAATGGATCATTTTCATTTTCCTTAGTTGTGTTGGGTACAAAAGAAAGCAGTAGTACATCATAATGGAGAAGAACTATGTCAGAAATAAATCTATACATGGTGAATCAATTTAATACAATCTAAATTCATTATGATTAAGTTGATATTTTTCCTAATGTTATCTAAAAACAAAACAAAATTAAATGAAATATTACAATAGTCTGAAACACTGCATATTACGTAAAATTGTTGAAGAACAAAGAATCAAAGTTAGTATTTGTAATGTGGTCATTACTTTTGTACTGAATTTCCTTTTTAAAAAATATTTAGATAAGAATTATGCAACTTTAGTTTTTTATGGAAGACTGAAATATTTGGCTTTAAAGAAAGAGTCTATACAAAGTCTGTTATTGTATTACATATTTCTTACCTATTTTAATAGATTTTTATTTTAACTATGTACCTGTTAAAAGGGAACATAGTCAAAATAAAATGAAAGTTAAAATAATTTTTTATTATGGCACATTCTCAGGCTAGCATATGGTAGGTACTCATAAATAATTTGTAGAATTAAACAAATTATTTATAATAGAGCTAAAGATATAATCCTATATAATAAAAGCCTAATATGCTAAGTGTCTGGTTGTCCGGTGACCAGTCGACTATTCAACCAATCAAAGCATAACATGCTAATGATATGCTAAGGCTGCTCAACCGCTCGCTATGTTGTGCACAGACCACCAGGGGGCAGACAGTTGACTGGCCAACCAGTCACTATGACATGCACTGACCACCAGGGGGCAGACGCTCTGACAGGTAGGTTAGCTTGCTGCTGGGGTCTGGCCGATCTGGATTGAGTGAGATGGGCCAGACACACCCTGGAGCCTTCCTGCAGTCCCTCCCTGGCCCAAAAGTGTACTGCTGGAGTCCTTTGGCCTGGCCTGCACCCTCTCACAATCTGGGACTCCTCGGGGGATGTCTGAGAGCTGGTTTCAACCTGATCCCACAGGCCACTCCCATGGAGGGCGCCAGAAGCAGGGCTCACAGCTGGTGAGCGCTGCCGCAGCAGAGCGAGCCTCTCCTGATCAGGGCTGATTGGGCGCGAGCCTGTGGCAGGTGCAGTGGGGCCAGGATAAGTGGGAACAGCAGGTAGAAGCTTCAGGCAGTGTTGGACTGCGGGTTTCAGCCTGATCCCCACAGGCCACCCAGAGGGACCCCACCCGTGCATGAATTTGTGCACCAGGCCTATAGTCTATATATATAAAAGGCTAAGTGACCAGCTGACCAGCCGGTAGCAATGATGCGCAATGACCACCAGGGGCAGATGCTCTGACCGGTAGCTCTGACGCGCACTGACTAGCAGGGGGCAGATGCTCAATGCAGGAGCTGCCAACCTGGAGAGACTTGGCAGCTGCGGTTCTCAGGTGTCACACCCAGAACCAGAGAGGAGGGAACCCAATTCTGGGGTGTGTCACCTGAGAACCACCCTCTTGCAATCCAGGACTCCTCGGGAGATGTCAGAGAGCCGGTTTCAGCCCGATCCCCACAGGCTAGGCCTAGGGACCCGTGCACTGGGCCTCTAGTAGCAAATAAGTTTCTATCTTCCAGTATTTTAAAATAAGGAAGACATAGTCACAGTTACTTGATACAGTATAATTTAAATTTTAATAATTTATTGGGTTATTTGTAATCTTTAGGCATACAGATGAAAATTGAATGTACTAAGTAAATTTTTATTATTTTTGGTCACAAAGCCTGCAGCATATTAAGAATTCCAACTCTATCTCAGTTATTTAATATATATTATTTTCATTCCAAGTGGGTTGAACTCACTGTAATTATTCCATCCTTAGTCCTTAAAAACTTTTCCCTTAAAATGAAATCATTATTCACCACTGTTGCTTCTTGGGGGGAAATAAAGGCAATTTATATTTTGGGCAAAAATATATCTATAGAAAGGACATTTTAGCCTTTAACTGATGGACTTATTTCAAGTCATTGATTTCTGGATGTTAAAGAAAGCAGCAGAAAAGTCTCCTTGGTAGTTTTTATTGAATAGATTCCTATTAAAGATGGAAGGCATAGCAATAAATAACAGTAACCTTTGGGTAGCACAGCTTTAGGCAGTATTAAGGCCAAAAACTTCTCGTGGGATTCAAGACAATTTTGGTGCTAATTACCCTTTTTTATATACGAAATGTTAACTGTCTAAGAATTAATGGAACAAATCCTTTCAACTAATCTAATGTTTCAGAATTATGTCAGACTTAAATGTCTCAGTGGGTCAATGATGATCAGTGCATTTGCACTGCCTTTGCAGGCATGGCCCATGCCTGTTTTTTTTTTTACTCAGAATCCTGAAGGCTGCACACAGAACTGCATTCTTCTTTCTATTGTATTTGATAGGGGGCACCCACCCAAGGGCAAAATCTGCCATTAAAATGTTACTAAAGTTTGAGAATTGACTGACATAGCATTATAAAGCAGCTTGATCTTTCCACTCCCTTGCAGAGCCATCAATCCTGGTACAAGTGGACACTGTGATGAAACATCCAGACAAGCGTGGAAAATGCTACCTTGTCCCTGTCTTAGCTGCAGTGAGTGAACAGCCCTGGGAGAGCATGGGGTCATAGGTTATCCCCCTGAGCACAAGTGCCTACATCAGCTGCAGGCCAAGCCACAGCGCTGTCTAGAATCAGACTGATCAGGTAATTTTCTAGTTTTTCCTTTGGAGGCTGTTATTTGCCATCATGATGAATGCTATCATTTGTCAAAAAATTAGTTTAAGCTGTAAGACTAAGCTTGAGATCCCTTTAGCAATGTAAACTTCCCTGAACAAAGCACATTAGATAATTTCAGAGAATAACAGAACAATTCCATGTTGTTACTAGATTTAGGGTAAGCAAGCAATCTCTAAATTTATCAGATTATTTGAAATGTACCTAAATGTTTATTCTGATTTAAAGAGAACATGTTTTTTATTATTATGAAGCACAGATATAAGTCAAATGATAGGAAAATAAGCTATTTGGAAATACATAAATGAGAATTTTAAATCTTAAAAATTACATTGATAATATGAGCTGGAAAATGTAGCTTGAGAAATTTGGGGGCATTTTTAGGGCCATGAAAATCCTGAGGCTGGTTCAAAGATTTGCAGGAACAGAAAGTAAAGTTTGGTATTTTACTCATTGCTGATTTGGTTTACATGCTTAACTTACTGCATTGGTATTCAAAAGAGACTGATACGGAAATCAAAATGTTAATATCAACTGAATTTGAAAACTAGACAAACTATTAAAGTTCATTGTCACTAAACAGAAAAATCTAGATGGAAGTATTTATAAAGTACTTATTTGGGGGAATAAATAATACAGGTAGGGAGAATTAGATGCTTTTAATGACCATTGTCATCTCTTTTTTAAAATATATATTTTTTGAACTTGTTGGTGTTATATTGGTTAATTATATAATTTCAGGTGTACTATTCTATAATACATTATCTGTAGATTGTATTGTGTAATCACCACCCATAGTCTTCTCCTATCCTTACAGTTTACCGCCCCCTTTACCCTCACCAACCTGCTCCCACTCCCTTCCCTCTGGTAATCATCATACTGATGTCTTGTCTATTTGGTTTTTTTGTTTTTCTTAATTCCTTTACCTATTTCATCCATTCCCCCAACCCTCCACACCATAGCCGTCAGTCTGTTCTATATAGACTTTAGTCTGTTTCTATTTTATTGGTTTGTTTATTTTGTTCATAGGATTCCACATATAAGTGAAATCATATGGATTTATTTTTCTCTCACTGGCTTATTTCACTTAGCATAATGCTCTTTAGGACTATCCATGCTGTCACAAAAGGTAAGATTTCCTTCTTGTTTATGGCTGAGTATTATTCCATTGTGTACATGTAACACCAATTTTTCATCCATTCATCTACTAATGGCAATTGGGCAGCTTCCAAATCTTGGCCATTGTCATCTCTTGAAATACTTGTCCACTTGAGGGGATGTGCTTCGTCATCATATCAAAAATGTATGAAAACCTTCATTCTCAACAATTATGCAAACTATTTTTCCCCATCTCATATTTTCTTTAGCTACATACAAAATACTCCTTTCCCTATCTAGATTTTTATTAAATGTGATATCGTATGAAATTACAGTCCAATTTTAAATATTGATAAAATACCATCAGATTCTAAGTTTTGTTCTTTCTGCTTTTGATCTTGGAAGTAACTCCCTACCTGAGATCCTCTAATAACCTGCCTAAGCCTTTCACATTCCATGTAATTGACTACAAACAATTCTCAAAACCTGGTAAATGGACTGACTGCTCAAAATGACATGAGGGTTTCTTTAAGATTCCCCACCTTCCCTTAGTTGTCTTATCTCTGGGAGCAGCACCAGGATAATGGTTTTTCATGAGCTCGTTAAGTGATCATTGTAGTCTATTGTTTTAGAGCCCCTGGACTAGAGTATATTTGTAGCCTAAACTTTAAAGAAAGTGAAATATGGTTAAACAATGTTAAGTCTCAAAACATCTATAAATATATGTCTATTGATCTCAGAGAGGAAGTGAGAGGGAGAGAGAGACAGAAACATCAATGATGAGAAAGAATCATTGATCCGCTGCCTCCTGCAGACCTCCAACTGGGGACCAAGCCCACAACCTGGACATGTGCCCTGACTGGAAATGGAACAGTGCCCTCCTGGTTCATAGGTCAGCGCTCAACCACTTAGCCACACCGGCCGGGCTCAAAACATATATAATACATGTATATAAAATGTGTACAACGCATCTATAATAATAAAAGTGTAATATGCTAATTAGACCAGACAACCTTCCAGATGAAGCCACAGCGGTGGGTGTCAAGGCAGAGGCAGTTGCCGCAGCAGTGGGGGCCGAGCCCCTTGCAGGAATTTCATGCATCGGGCCTCTAGTATAATATAACATATATCTAATATATGTAGGAACTTGCTACCAATGTTTACCATAGAGACTTTTTTAAATGCAATGTTTTATATAGTTTAAATTGTTATGCACAGAATTACTACCAAACTTCTTTGTCATTAAGTTCTTTTCAATATGAGATGCATCAACATGATGACATTAGCATAATGAAAGGCTCAGGGAAATCTTGGCAGATTGCTACAGATGTTAGTGAAGAGAAAGGCCCTTTAAATATATTTTCAAGGATAGAGTAGATGAAGTCTTCTTGGCACTCGTTGACAAATGATGCATCACCTCCATTGCCCTATCAGCTACATATCACCTGGGGTTTCATGTTTTACTTTTTTATTTCATTCTTTGGATGTATTTCACTTTTACATCTAGAGTGAGGAATTCATAGGAAATATATCAAAGAGAAAAAAGTAGAGAAATGATTTATTAGGGATCTTCAAATAGCAAATTGCATGTGATTGATATTCAACAAATATCTATTATTGAGAAAGAAAATACAATGTCTTGGCTTTTAGTATAAAGCTAAATTTAAGCTTAAACACTTCTCTCAATGTTTATTCTCCTTGGTTTCATTTACCCTTAACTTGATACAGGGGTGTGTTTCTGCTACCTTAAGAAAATTTTAGATTTTTCTTCTTATTATTAGTCCTCCCCTTCCAAGTGCCAGAGTTGAATGTTCCTCTTTCTCCACAGGCTTCTGGGATATCTTTTATATGTATTCCCTACATTTATAGGCACTATACTTTTCTATGACACTAGCATTTTCTGTATCATATAACAAAAATTTTGCTAATAACTCCCTCTGTTGAATACCAACTCCTTTAGGCAATGGGAAGGAGTTCATTCACTCTCACCTCCCCACACAATAGCGATGGAATACCTAATACAGTGCCTTAACCTCTACAGAACCCTCTCTTAGAAACAAATGTTTATCTCCCATCCTCATAAACAATGTGACTTCAAAATTTTAAATAGAATTCAGTGTTTTGATGAGTATGTACAGAGGCACTCTAAGTTTACGCACCACTTCTGCCTGGATAGGTTGATCTTCCTCACGTATGTGGGTATATGAAACTTATATAGAGTAGTTATGGTTTTTGTAGACAAAGCAGTATATACTGCTAAATCTTATATTCTATTTGCCTCAACTTCCCTTTAAAGGAGATATTTATAAAATTTAATATAAACAAGATCTTCAATGGGTAACATATCAGCAATATAATCAGGAAATATAATTTCCACATGGCTGACATAAGGACTGTGTATATGTAATCTATACACCACATCAGGACACAAGGATCTAATGATGCACCTAATGACATTATTTTGACACACTTTATGCTTTAATACAAGTTTGGTAGTGAATGAAAGTGATTGTTGAGTAAGTGTGATTTGTAATTTACCACAAAAGGAAATATATTTTGCTTTCTAGACTGGTTCTGTGAGTAGGTTTTGGACCTAGTTGTGTTCTATTTCTCACATTGTGGTGGAGCCACTTCTTTCTGCAGAATTTCACTTTCTTATTAGTTTCCAGTATTGGTGTCACCTGAGCTTATTCATCATATCTTAGTTTTTCTCTGTTATCTGTGCCTGTATTTGGGCCACTAGCCTGCCACTTCACTGCTGCTTTGGGTCATGTTATGTTATATGTATCCCCAATCCATTCTGGTCTCAAACTGAGGACCAGTCCTATATTTGGAAACTCTTTCCCCATTATCCAGAGCCCTGTCACCATAAAGCATTCCAAGTCCAGTCCCATCTAAAGAATATGAGTAATCACCCTCCACTGAATGCCAACTATGTCTCAGAACTGCCACAGGGACCAGGGATACAAAATGAGCAAAACTCACAGAAAGACCACTCTCTTATTATTTGAAGTCTAGTTTGGGGAAAGCAGACAAGAGAACTAATACCTAAATAGATAAATATTATTTTTTATAAATTATATGGAGGGCACATAGAAAACATAGTGCTTAGTTTGGGGAGGAGAAATGATATAGATGAAATTTTTGAAAGGCCTTATTGATAAAACATGATTTGAGTAGTGAGGGCCAAGTCATGTTGATCTCTGATGAAACATGTTCCAGGTAAGTGAGCTAGGAAATTCCAAAGGCACGAGGCTGAAACAAAGTAGGCATCATCTAGAAAAGGAAAAAAAATGCAAGGGTAGTTTAATAGACAAATCCATGCTTTGTCTCAGAGAATCCAGCATGAAGGGCTGAGCCCTTGCTGTATTGTTGGCTTCCTGATCTTCACTAAGACTCTCTCACGAACTTTATACGTATCTTGTCTATAAAATCTATACCTACTATAGTGAATGATATAGATTCACTGTGACTTGAATTATTATTACTTTTGAGTGCATCAAAGTTTGACTCTAACTTTGGTGATCTTTTGGAAGCTAGAGTTTTCTGACTTGTAAGGATCCCATTTGTTTCCATTTCTGAGTGCTGTACAATTATAGTCTGCACAGAAACTGTTCTTTATTATCTAAGTGTTCTTCAACATATTCAACAAGTGAGTGCTTAAATTCCCTATGTCAGTACAATATTAATGGGCAATAACAGAATAAAATACTAAAAAAGTTTAAAAATAAATTCCCTATGTAGACTTCTAGGTGACTATTGTTATAGATGCATAGCCACTGCTCTGGAAATGTTCACCCCTATTCACATAATCCAAGTGCCCATGTTTTATATAAATCTTGAACTTTGTCTGTTCAGCCTGAGGCCTTGTGGTCTCTAGTATCTACACTAACAACAGCCAGAGGAAATCCAGAATGCCATAGGCACCAATATACATTCAATTTTACACTCCTGTTCATATATTTATATTTCTGTGCATACATAACTTATAAATTTAACAAAATAGTCCATATTGCTAAACTCTCTCTTGATTTCAGAGGTTATATAATTATAATACATCTATATAAATGAATCTAAATATGTCAATGGGTGTAATCATATTGAATTATACAGGGGTGAGTTGAGTTCTTATTTACAAATTATTAATTATATCTTATACTCATGTTTATTAAGACTTAGGCTTTCATTTCCTAGTAATTAAAACTAAGATAATGTTGTTTAACTTACAAGGTAGTAGGAATAAAGCCTATACATTTGAGGAAATGTGATATTGCTGTTAGCAAAATTAAGACTCCTTTATTTATGGCATATCAGGTATTATCTATAGAAAATGCCAAAAGTTTTGTGATCTGATTCTCTGAGACAATGTATATGGAAAGAATTCCCTGTAGTTGTGACTATGTGTTGATAATAAATAGGCAGATCAAGCCTTTTTGGTTACTTTACTTAAGTAAGACATATATCTTATTCATTTCTAGTTATTACTCAATTCATTAGAAAATAATCATAATTATATAGTATGCATATCATGAAAAAGTGATGGTATTTTAAAAATGCTTCCTAAAATTATCTTAATTTAACAAAGAAAACCAGGGATCAAAACCAGGTTTAAAGAATATATCAAGATTTTCTTGTAACTTAAGAATGGTTTAATTGGATAGCATTATCTAAGTCTTCAAATATGGTTGATAGCAAAATTAAAGGAGTCTTTCATCTTGAACTTTAAATAAATATGGCACATCGAAAAGAAGGAAGTGCATGAAGCCATGTCTAGAGAATCAGAAATTCTCCACATTCTGAGATCTCAACTTCACAAATGATTTTCTGAAATCTGTGGCACAATACTCCTAATGTTTGTGTAATTGCATCATATTGGTAAGGGGTTTTCTCTCCAGGAATGTAATGTTCAGATTTACATAACTTTAAACATGTCCTAGTTTTGAATTCACAATCCTAAAGGAACAGTGCCTCAGTAAGGCAATGGTTTTTCTGCCTGTCTAGAAGCCTTTATTAATCCTGTCAGGAAAGGCAGTAATTAATGGAGCACCCAAGGGATGCAATCTGTATTTTGGGGTAATCTGTATTTGCTTTGCCTTTGAAAGGCTCACCAAATGACACATGCTCATCGATAAAGTTAAATGTATTCTTCCTCCTCACAGCATTTCCTCTCAAATGTACCCTCTGAGAAGTCTATCCATGTTGCCCCACGATATAAAATATTTTAATAACTTCTTGACCATAACTGAAAAGGTTTGAAGGACACTTCATCTGGCCCCTTTATTCCTCAGGGTCTGCTCAGTCACTGTCTAGTTTCTGCTTTGCACTCCAACAACATTTATCTTTAGGTTGTTCTTTTTTATTATTATTATTTTGTTTTTCACATTCTTTTTGTTTCTCTTTTCAGTCATGAGCAGCCTTCTACCATATTTCAGGCCTCCAAAGTCTTCATTTGACCTAACTCCTATTTATTCCAGCTATAAGCTATAATTTGCCTCCCTGGGGAAGCTTTTCCTTATTCTACCCAGTAGTTGTGGGAAGGATATACCTTCCCTCATGTATCTGGGTATAGGACTCTTCCCTTGTGTTCACCATGATGTTTAGTAATTATCAAAATCACCAAACGGGCTGTGTCACTGAATTAGCTTTAGAATGACTTGATCAAGTTACAAAATGTTATGACTCGGTATTCTCTTCTTCAAATAGATATGGTAAAAATTATCACTGAACATGGTTACTTTAAGGATGAAATAAGCTAATATATGTGAGGTATCACAAAGTCTGGCTTACATTAATGAATCAATAAAGGCTTTGTCATGAATATGTGGTAAAGGAATGAATTCCGAGTGAGTGTATTCACCATTCTTCATAATTGGGCTAAATTCCTGCCTAGTCCCATTGTGGTGATTAAGAAACCTATTCAGTTCCTGCCCCCAGAGAATCAGTTCTGCTTTTCATTGAGCACAGTCTGAGTCCCAGAACAGTATTTCCAAATTAGCTCCACATGCTTTACTGGTGACACACAATGCACAGAAAATTCCTCTTCCCAACATTCATTAGCTATTTTTAACCAGAAATGATCACCATGGGACCATGGCTTGAATTCTTCAATTATTTGGCATTTCTGTGTTTCGGGTACTGTTGATGTATTTTATAAACATCATCTCATTCAGTCCTCACAACAATCATATGGTATGTATTTATGGACAAAATATTAAAATGAATTGAGGCTCAGAGAGATATAATGATTTTTCTCAATTAGAGGCAGAGTGGCAATTTGAAGCCAGTTTGCATGCTGAAGCCCATTAAACACACATTTCACTCTCCTCTGTGTGCTTCCTTTTCTACTTTCCCACTCAGGGAGGTTTGAAAAGACTGTGGGGAATATGGGCTGGGCACTTTGAAAAAAACTCACTAGATGATTGAAATAGTGCCTGAAAACATCCTCCCAACCCACTGAGACCATAGTGAGCAATATTAGAGGGGGTTATTTATTTTTAATTAGAAAAATAAGATTTTGTTAATCATGTTGGAATTTGTGTGAATAGGGCATTCAGTTTGTTTCTCTCCTATACAGATAATTGTCAATATATTATTTAAGTAAGGCTCAAAATGAGCAAACCTGAAGCGTTTCCTCTGCCTACTGCTAGGGCTTACGTATATAAATGACAGGACTGGTCAACCAGTCTCTTCAAGCCAAATACACAATGCTTAGTGACGTCTATGTCACCGTGACTTCTTTACTACACACCTTTTTGTTTGCCATAAATTGTAGACAAACTTATAATTTCTGTGAAGCATGCAGTTCTATATGTAAAACTATCTTTGTTGATAATGCTCAATCAGCATGTGTAATGTATCAACCTCTCAGGTATAAAAGGCCTAGATAGATAGATAGATAGATAGATAGATAGATAGATAGATAGATAGATAGATACTTCTACCTATCTACCTACCCACCTTTCTATCATCTGCCTATTTATCCATCTATCTTAGATGCATTTCTATATATCTGGAAAATATATATATATATATATATATATATATATATATATATGTAATTCAAAATGCTTTTAAAATTTATTCCACTTTAGAAATCTATAAATAATGACAAAGAAATTATTACCCCTCCATCAGATATACTTTATAGATGGGCATAAGGACAAAATCATCATGACTGTATTCCTGAAGTAATATAGCTATGGGTGAAGTGATAAGTGGCTGATGACAAGCAAAATTTACAAGAAATAGGATTAGATATTCATTTACAGGACTCTCATTTCCTTTTCTCATTCATTATGGGATATTCAGGGAAGCTTGTTCCATTTACAAAGAATGTATTGGCATGGAATATACAGACCCAATCACATTAAAAGTAATGGAATGGGATTCCTTATACCATTATTTTCAATGGGATCATTCAATTTTACTTGGTAAATAGTTATACCATTTTTATAGTTTCTGCTACGTATTTAAAAAAATAATTTACTGTACACAGAGCAGAAATATATGCTGTGTATGGTAAGATACATGCTTTTTCATCCCTATTTTACAAGTTTAGATCTACAGCTTTTATTTATGTCTTCCTTGCCGCTTTAAATGGGAGGGTAGCAACTCTGTTTACCTCAGATAAAGTTTTTAAAATTACTATTTGAAGATATTTCTTACTGTATGATTGAGCTACGGCATTTTATTCTCCTTATACTCTGCCGTGATTTCTTATGATAGGCTCTGTTCTCCTTCTAGCTGACCTTTGAAGGCAAGCTGTCAAACAGCGATAGTCTTGCCTGTGCTTCGAAGCTCTCCTTGAGTATGCAGAAGAGTCGTGCCCCAGAGTTGCACATTGACTGCCATCTAGTGATTAAATAATATATCTATTCCATGTACTTGCAATGGCTATTATTATGTTTCATTTTTACCATAGTGACACTGAATGATAACAAATGTGAACTTAGATGTCATGTCCACTAATACAAGAAAAAGCATGGGACCTTGGAGGATAATATCCCATCTACACTATAGGCTTGAATCAGACTTATCTTGGCTCTTATTATTTATCCTTATCCTTTTTTAATTTTCCTACTTATCTCATCTTCTAGCTTGAATAACTGTCATTTTTCTTAACCATTTAATTTCTAAGGATTTAGCATGAAAATATCATATTCTATATTGCTGATCTATATAGTATCCAGGAAATTATGAGAAAATTTCAATAATCAAGCAACAACCCAAATCAAAAGATTTTATTAAGTTTATATATTGAAAATAACCTCAGCAAATATTTTAATATCTGTTTTATTAAAAATATATATTACAGTGACAGAATTATTCCATGTTGACCCTCATCACTACTTAAAAATCTTCAGCTACTAGTCCAATATGATTTTATTTGATGCATATGCTATTTTTGTAATTTTTTTACTGCCACCTGAAAAATTATGATTGAAATGTACAGCTTGCAGCAGACAACCTTAATAAACATATAAAAAATAAGCATGTGCAAAATATGTTTAACTCATCTATAAAAGGATATTGACTATAGGTGCAAAATCAAATCATATTGTTTAGAAAGATAAATGTAGAACTTTAATATTTCATTGTCTTTCAGAATTTTATAAACATGTCTACTCCTGTTTATAAGTTCTCAAGTGTCTTAATTTTCTTCATCCCTTTCCATATACTTAAAGATATATCTAATAAAATAATATGTGATACATCTAATAAAAAATGTCTACTCATACAATTTATCTAATTGTTCATGCCCAGCCTTTATCATGTAACAACTGTACTCAGTTTGAAAGTGCTTACAAGGGCAAGTATTGCAAGTTATATTAAACTGATTAAACTGATTCTCCATAAATATAGTTGATAATTTACTTTAAAAATGACTAGGTGAGTGAGAATATTTGGAAGTTATGTTTTTATTTATCTAAGTTGTGTATATATAAAGCATACATGTAACATGTGCATATATATAAAGGAAAATAATGACTTTAAGAGGCTTACCCAAATATTCTGGATAATTCAAGATCACAAAGACATCCAATTACTTTAAGCTCGAACGTCATGCATTACCAAGGTAATCAGCATATTTCTTGACTTTAGTTCTGAACACTCAGCCTTAGTCAAAGCCATATCCAAATAATTGGGATGTTTTGCCAATAATCCATTTGTTTTAAAGAGTGTAAACGTTATGTTACAAGTACAAAAATCAATATGCTCCTGTATCTGTTTTCTATTTTGAAAACAAGTTTTTTCTTCAGAAAAGCACCATGCTATGTAGGCCATATAATCTATGAAAGCACCAGTAACTCATGTCTGTCAGTCACTAATGCACATTAGATTGAAGTTTAAACACGTATTTTTAAAAACATACAAAGGACTACTAGACATAGTACTGTGATTTTACAAATATTAAATACAATACATATTTATGACATAAATATAAATGAATATATATTATGCATAATATCAAATATGTATATTTCATATGTATGCTGTATATAATATTTATAAAATATATATTGATAATATTCATTATATATATATACATATATATATATATATATATATATATATATATATATATTTAGCAAATGTGCATTACTTAATCCTGTGAGACTAACATAAGATTTGATCAGTCTTAAGGGTCAGATTTTGATAAATTAAATGCTACAACTCCAAATTTTGGATTTAATTATTTGATTGTGCTCAGAGCAAATCATCTGAAAACTAGTATTTGTCACTACCTTTACCCAATTCTTTTCTTTCCCCCCAATTATTTTCTATTTCAGAGGATCACTTTTATTTAAACTTCATAATAGCTGATTCGCATTTATTTGGGGGGCATAAAAAAAAAGAGCCATGAGGATTATTTTAGTTGGTACTGTAATGGAAAACATGAAAACTCATCACAATCAAACATTCCCATGTGGTAGGAAAAATTGGACACCCCAAAGATGTCCACGTTTTAACCTCGGGGGAATATGTTAGGTTACAGGGGAAAAGAGAACTAAGGTGGTTGATGGAGTTAAGATTATAAACAGCTGACCTTAAAATGAAACATTGTCTGGATGATCTGGTGAACCTATTGTAGTCACAAGGTTCCTTATAAGTGAAAAAGGGGGCAGAAGAGGAAGAGATGACAGTGTGAAAAGGACTGACTTTGGAGAGATGGAGGTAGGTAGCCAGCAGCCAAAGAAAGCAGGCAGCCTCCAGAACTGGAAAAGGCAAGGAAATGGTTTCTCCTCTGAACACTTGAGAAGAAATACAGCCCACCAGCACCTTGATTTTAACCCAGTGAGATCTGTGCTGAACTTCTGACCTCCAGAACTATAAGATAGTGTGTTTATATTGTTTAAGCCAATACATTAGTGGTCACTTATTTATACATGTGACTCAGTCAAATCTGCACCTATTTGGTGCGGAAATTATTATGGTAGTAGCCATGATGTTTATAAGATACCTTTTCAAAATTTTAGTATATAATATATCTCAATGATTTGAAAGATTGAAATTATACACCAAATCGTGAAAGCAGAAGCTGTTTTATAAAAAAAAAAGAAATTAGAGAAAGTAGCTTTGACACCACAATAGATTAAAAAAAAAGTAAATAGGAAATAATTGCTTATGATGGTAATATATGCAGTATAATTAATTTGTAATAGTGTTCTTATAAAGATTCACTTCTTCAAAAGTACCTAGAATCACCAATATTTCAACTGTTAGTTTTATTTTGTATAAAAAATAGTTTTTCTTATGCTATTTTTTCATATATGTAATTTTGTAAGTACTTTAAAAAAACATATGTCTACCGTGTAGTTTTCTCAATATAGAATGTAACTCATTTCATTTAAAAAAAAACACACACTCTGTCATAATAGTTGTTGATAGCCTTTTTCTTGGGTAAGATACTAGAATTCTCTGTTAGTAATCAATAAATATGTCTATTAACATGCTTACTTCCCCCAAATATTCACATTGTAATTAGTGTTCAGCTTGTGTAAAAAATAAGTCATTTCATTTCTGTGACTATTAAGCATGAAAACATTGATAAGATAATATTTACAGCTATAAATCATATGAATAATTTTCTTTAGAAGAATAGAGAAAAACAAAACACATTTAAAGTGTAGCTTGTATAATTTTAAAAATAGCTCTTGAATTCCATTTATGAAATTGAAAATACTGACCCCTATAATAAGTTAATCACTATGCATTAATCTTTTCTGTTCTGTAGGTTGCTGAAAGTAATCTTGAATATATAAAATCTTCACTAGTTTGCCAAACCTGACAAATGTTTTAACAGTTTTAGCATTCCTGACCTTAATGGTACAAGGGCAATCTCATTAAGATTAGCAATATGTTTGTGATTAGCAACAGTCAGTGACCATTGCCATTCTTTTCTCTGAGAAGCTATGAGAAGCTATACTTGATGGCTGGTAAGTAGTGATAGATATGAAGTCATTTGGAAAGAATTTAGGGGAAAATTTTAGGGAATCTCAGGTCTACTCAATGTGTACAAGATCATTCATTACTGTTTCCTAGCTCTGCCCCATGTAATTAAGAATCCATTGATATCTCTCCTATTGAATGAGTGCATTTAAAAGCTCAACTGCAGATTTCATATTATTTAATTAATTTGCCATAAAATTAACTTGACATCTTTAAAGAACACACTACAGTCCTAACCAAACGTAAACCTGGGTTAAGTAAGCAAGAAAAATAGTTAATAAAAACTAATAAAGAGTTTGGAAATTATTAGAGGAATAACAATACAACCTCCAGTTGATTTAGAAACCTCGAGCTAGTTGGAAGGTGATACAGGTAATGAAGAGCATCAGGTTTATATCTTGTGCACAGATATCACAGGTACTCATCTTTAGACTCCTGGTCCACAACATGGAGATAATTCAAACATGATGAACTAAACTAAAGTTTATTAAAATGAATACTGTACTTTTGCCAATAAGTATCCTTCTTTAAGGATAATAGTGTTGTGTTTTTCAACTAGATTTTTAATCACTGCTCCTCCAGGCAAAGTTTCCTATTTTAATCAATGGATATCATGGAAAAATCGAAGAAATAAAGCCATTTACCACACTACAACTTATATAGGAGTTTCAACCCTTGACTCCAAAACTTATGTTCTCAATTTTTTTCCTCAAAGTATACTTTTTCAACCATTATTGATAAATCATTCAGTAACTTTAGTGAAGCAAACACCTTTCTTGAAATTTTAAAATAGTATCAGGTTATTAAGCTTATGCTTATTATATTACGCCAGAAATTAATAAGAATTTTAATATAAACTGGATTACAGTTAGCTTTTATGAATATATATTTATCGCTTTGTCTGTTTCCAAAATAATAACAAAATCCCTTGCATTATGCATTTTCTCTAAGTGCTTTTGTTTTAAACGTGTAATTTTGGCATTTTTGTAAGAAACCTGATTTCTGTCCTGATTAGTTAAAAATTTTGTTGCAAGCCTTTCTGCCCTGGCATTGCAGATGAAGCATATATCTTCGCCGTCTCACTGATTTTAAATGATATGCTGTCACTGAGATAGTTGATGATTGCCTCTGCTCTGTAATCTACTACACATGGCATTCAACATTATCGCATACTTTGTAAGAAAATAAAAGAGTTGTCACAGACATTTTAAAATGAAAATATGTATGCAGATTTATTTTTATTTTTGTGTGAGATAAAGAAAATAAATGTTGCCAAGAGTTACTCACAATAAGGATCTGGCCCAGCCTAATGTCTGCCTTACATGTATGGTATTTTCATTGCTCGTTTCCTTGATGCATTCACTTTGTAGTCTAAACAGGAGGTTATCTAACTTGCACAAGACATGAGCTCTCACCAGGAGGATATCTAACTTGCACAAGACATGAGCTCTCACCAGTGAGAGCAGACATAGCTGCAAACAGCCTCAGTGGTCATATGTACTGGGCAGTGTGCATGCCCTGCCCAGGTCCACTCCACAGGCTGTGTCCCCTCCCCTACCTGCTGTCAGTGGTGACTGACAGTGACTCGCACGACTATCCACTTCTCTAGAGAACTGAAAGGGTTGCATTATTATTTATACTTCTCTGATACACATAAAGGAGAAATAGATAATATGAAAGATAGCTTTTGGTCGTTATTATCTTTTAAGAAATTGGCCCATTTCACCTAAATAGCAAATGTGTAAGGCATAGAGGTTTTGTTATTCTATTTCATTCATCTTTTAATGTTCATGGGATTTGTCATGATGGTTCCTCTTTCTGATTTTGGTAATTAAAAAAAATCTTGGTTGGTCTGGTTAGAGTTTAATCAATTTTATTAATACTTTTAATGAATCAGTTTTGATTTCAGTCATTTTCTCTATTGCTTCTTTGTTTTGTTTTTTAAAGTAAAGAAATGATAACTTTATTTTAGGCTTTATAGAATCATGATTGACAATTAAACTTGTAATACTTTAAAAGTGTGGTGTGTACAACATGATGATTTGATATGCAGCTACATCGTGAAATGATTCCCACCAGCAGGTTAATTAGCACATCCATCCCCTCACATAGTCACCTTGGTGCACCTGTGTGAGAATGTTTAAAATCGAGTCTCTTGGCAAATTTCAAGTAGAGTAACTGTGCTGTGCATTAGGTCCTCAGAACTTACCCATGGTATAACTGAAAGTTTGCATCCTTTGGCCATCATCTTCCCGTTTTCCCCACTGCTCAGGCTCCTGGCAATCACCTACTTCTATAAGTTTGACCCCTTTTCCCCCAATTCTGCATATAAGTGACACTATCCATTATATGCCTTTCCCTGCCTGCCTTATCTCTGATATCTGCTCGAATGTTTATTGCTTCCTGTTTTCTGCTTCCTTTATGTCTAATTGTTCTTTAGTTTCATAAGATGGGAGCTTGGATTGTGGCTTTTACGTCATTCTTTTTTTTCTTCTTATAATGAATGCAGTCAATGCTCTTTTCTCTCTAAGCACTGCTTTATCAGCATTCCGCACATCTTGATAAGTTGTACTTTTTATTTAATTAAGTTCATTTTGGTAAACTGCCATTGGAGACCATGTGTTTTTAAAAGTGCATTGTTTAATTTCCAAATATATAAGGTTTCTTTTTCCCAAATACATGAGGTTTCTAATTTCCAAAGACATGAGCTATCTTTTTGTTATTGATTTCTAGCATAATTCCACTGTGGTATAAGAATATATTTCTTATGTTTAAAAAATGTTAAGATGTGTTTTCTGAGCCAGAATATGTCCTATCCCCTTGAATGTTCCATGTATGCCTGATAATAATGTGTTTTATGCTGTTATTGGATTATTATATAAATGTCTATTTCTGTGTATATGTTTGTGTGTGGGGGGGGTGAATGGGTGGGTGAGTGTGTGACATTTGTTCTGCTTAATGTTCTCTGAGATTTCTAAATGCATATTTCAGTAAATTTTGCAGTGTTCTTGGCATTATATACCTTAAATATTGATTCTGCTCCATTATCTCTCTCTTATCCTTTTACTATTCCTTCTTTGTATGTTATGACTTTTGTAATTTCCCAGAATTTGAACACTCTGCTCTTTTTTTTTCCTTTCGAATCTCAGTTTAGAACATTGACACATCTTCAAGTTCATTGCTTCTTTGCTCGGTCATGACCTGTCTACTAATAAGCCCACTGAAAGCAGCCTTCATTTTAGTTACCAGGTCTTTGATGCCTTGTAGATCCTTCTGATTTTTTCCTGAGTTTCCATCTTTCTGCAGATATTACCTATACCAGAGGCCTGGTGCACGAATTTGTGCACAGGGGGAGAGGGGAGCAGGGGGAGGGACCATGGGAAGTTGGCCAGCAGGCCCCGATCTAGTTGTGTACTTGTGCTGAGGTAGCAGCAAGCAAAAACCACAGACAGAGTGCCCCAAAATGGCCTGAACACCAGCTACACTCTGAGGTGGAAACATATCTCTACTTCACTACCCATGCTCAGGCCGCCTTACTCTCCCCGGGTCGGAGTTGCTGACAGACAGACAGGTCATCTCTCCTACCTCAGCCACACATTTTCTTGGGGCTCCACCCCCAAGCATGATAGGTAGCTGACTTTGGCCGATGGTGGTTGGAAGCCAGGAAAGGTAGGGTGCTGAACTAGAAGTGGCTGATGGGTGCAGAAGGGCAAAAGGCAAGCGGCGTGTGCAGTGCGGTGGCAGAGGTAAGATGGCGGTGGTGCTTACTTTATGTCTTTGCAGTTAGTCTGCTGCCTTGTCCCTTCTGCCCCCTCTGAGCAGCTACTCTTTCTAAATCAGCATCAGGGTCACTCTCCTCCTACAGGCTTCCCAGACCCAGATTCTCTGGTGCCGCCTTAGCCAGGGAGAGGGACCAGCCAGGGAAGGTAACCGCAGGCGGTTGGCCTGCCAGCCACCAGCCATGGGAGGTTGGCTCTGGGAGCACACTGACCACCAGGGGGCAGCTCCTGCATTGAGCATTAGCTCCCTGGTGGTCAGTGCATGTCATAGTGACTGATAGTTCTGGTCGTTCAGTCATAACAGTTGCTTAGGCTTTTATATCTATAGATTTTCTTGTATGTTTCTTACTTTTTTCTTTAGAGTACTTAACATATTAAAAATAGTTATTTTAAGTTCTCTGACCATTCTAGGATCTGTGTCATATGTGGGTCTAGCTCTGAGGTTTACTTTGTATCCTCATACAAATTTTTTTCTTGTCTTCTGTTATGCCTTGTAAGATGTTGCATCAACTAATAGAAACTGAGTAAATAGAGCTTTAGTGTCAGGATTTAGGAGTTGGTTTGTGTTTAATGTCTGACCTAGGCTCCAAATTCCTCTGATGTCCTGTGTCCTGGCCTCTCTTGACTTGGGCCTTCTTCTGTGCTGCTTCTAGACAGGAGTATGTGTGTTCCTTCTCTTTTCTCTGAAATCTGCTGTTATTAAACCGGAGTTTGGTGAGAGGTAGTAAGGAAAGGGAGTTAAAGTATTCTATAATATTCTGATTGACTCGTACTCTTTTAGTGGGTGAATGTCTCGGTACAAGGGACTGGATGTTTTTCTGTCCTTTCTTCCCTCATACAGGGTTGTGTCACTGCCTTGCACTTTTAGCTGACTGCAGCATTCCTCATTTATTTTTTTAGTCTCATTCCCTGTTGATTATGTTGCTATTGTTGCCCTTTTACTTAGAGGAAACAGGAAGCCTGGAAGAGGCTGAAGTGGGGAGACATACCCTTCAGGCACCTCGAATGAGGTTTCAGAAATACACTTTGGTGAATTTGGGGAATTCCTTTTCCCTAGAGTATACATTTTTGCTTTGGAGAAGGGTCTGGGCATAATTCATAATTATTTTTCCCTCTTCCCCTGAAGGCCACTAAAAGAACTTTCTCATACATCACCATAGAACCTGGCAGGGGTTCCCCTAAGACTGACCTATGGGAGTTTCTTACTTCCCTACCCATTTATTGCTTCTAGTTCAGGTAAACAGAGTTCAGTTACTGGATCTCTGTGGCTACACCTGCCTCTCTGGGTTTCAGAGTGGCAGTTCGCCTTGCAAACTCATTTCTCTGGTGGGTATAAGAAAAGTCATGATTTTTCAGTTTGTCCAGCTGTTTCTTGCTGTAATAATGGGAAGGACAACTTTCCAGAGCTTCGCATGTTGCTGAAACCCGAAGTCTCGAACTTTCAAGCAGACCAGTTCTCTCTTTGGAAGACAAAAAGCAGTATGCCAGTTGTCTAAAGTCAGGCTTATCTGCTCTGATAACCATAAAACATCCAGGACAGCAACTGTGATTGAGATGTGACCCATTTATAGTAGTCATTGCCCACAGCCATTGACCATGACCCCTCTGTTTCTGCTGTGTCCAGAGAGGTAAATAAAAGCAGGCTCTGAGAGAAATCTCTATCACTGCATTTTGTAGATACTGGAAGGTGCACTAATTTCTTGACATTATTTTTGATTTGCTGTCACTGGTGTTCATGTGTGTCTTTGGGATTGAGGGGCACAATTTCATGGGCCTTCACTTGATGTTTTGTAAGATAAGGGTCCTTATTTCACAGGCCAGACCCTGTGAGGGTTTTGCAGCTGCTGAGTATATATGTATTCCATTATACCTTAAAAACAGAAGACCTGCAAGGTTGTTCCATTAGTTTCTTATTGCTGCTGTAATATAGTAGGTGGCTTAATGTAACAACAAAAATTATCTTACCTTTCCGGGGGTTAGAAATTCAAAATGGATCTTATGGGACTAGAATGAAGGTGTTGACATCAAGGTGTATTACTTTTGAGGCATTAGGGGGAAAATCTCTTTCCTTGCCTTTGCACTTCTAGAAGCTTCCTTCATTCCATGCCATTCCTATGGTCCTGTCTCAGTTTACCTCTGCTTTCCTGGTCACATCTTTTTCTCTGATTCTGACTCTCTTCCTTCTTCTTTCACTTATAAAACCCTCGGGCCTGCACTGATGATCAGGATAATCTCCCATGTCAAACTCTTTATTCACATTTGATGAATCCCATTTGCTACATATGGTAACATATACACAGGTCTGAGAGGTCAGGACATGAATTTGGGGAAGGAAGACATGGAATTGGGAGTCAGGATTATTCTGCCTACCACTGTAGTCATTAAATCCATCAGATTCACAGGTATGTGCCAAAACTGCACTTATCACCTGGCTCCTTCACTTCTATTCATTATAAAACTACCTGGGATACCAGGTCTCCTGTTATCTGCTCCACATTCATCTTTTAGTCAACAGACCTTGAAAATATGGACATTCTCCTTCCCTCAGGGATATTTACCTTGGTGAGTAGCTTCAGAATATCTATGTAAAGAATGTAAACGGATACATTTGTGATGGATTTGCACCATCTTACTTCAAAGGGATCTGGCCTTTTCTTTATTCTGGGTCAGTGAACTGACTTCAATCTGGAACGTGGGTAAGAGGTCGTAATTTTTCCTGGTAGTGACTGACTCATTAACCTTCTGTCTGCCAACCTTCATTTTTGTTTTCTTATATAAATCAAGTGACACTGTTATTAGCTATTTATATATCTCAACACTAGTGACTTCAAGATCTATTAGCTCCAACCATAAATCGTTGCAGGTCAAGAGATCCTGCTTCCCACTCAGCCCTGCTGGTCATTTTGAAATTATGTACACCTTGTCCCTCATATTAAATGCTGCCACTTCCCCGTTATTTTGGGACAGTGGTGGATGGCATCGTTATTTGAGAGCTTACCTTTGTGACAGAATATCTCGCCTACAGATCACAGTCATTCCTGATCTCAAGAATCCCAGTGCATCTTCAACAGTGTGTTGTTTTCTGCCTTAATAAAAACAGAATCCTTTGAATGAATATATCAGATGGTGGGTTCTCAGGCCACCTGTAATAAATCAGCCCTGACATTCCTACTTCCTGGAATCGTATGTTGTATTCAACACTGATAAAAGGAAGTTCTGCTTTCTCTGATGATTTTTAAAAGGATCTTCATTAAGCCCATGTTTTAAGTAGCCATCCAGCAAATTTTGGTGCCAGCTGCAGGTATCTTTGCCAAAACACGAGGGAGTGGCTTATTTTTTTAAGAGTGTATTCCTTGTACAGTCCCTATTTGGATTCTAAACTTCCTCTCCCACTTGTGTTTCTCCAGACCCTGCCTATTATGCTAGCTAGGTCTGGAAATTTCTTGGGTGACTAGGTCATTTCTTCCCAGAGCAGGATTAATTTTTCTCTGCTCTGGCTAACGTGAGGTACAAATGTTGACTTACAGCAGCAAGGGAAGAAAGTGATGAATTTTGATGAACCAAGATCACTTACAGGGTACCTACTTCAAGAGAGATTATTGTGTGGTCCATAGGAAAGGAGTGACTATTCTCCACTGATAAGAGTAAAGGGACTATTTCAGGGAAATTCGGGGATTCAATATTTTCAGGCATCAAAGTATCCTGTAGGCTGTAGACTTTGGGGAACACTATATAAGCTTCCAAGTAGACCGTGTATAGAAGCAAGAGAAAACTAGAACCTTAGTCTTCTATAAAATAGATTTTGTATAACTATACATATTTAAGAATTAATATAAGTAGTATTAAATAAATAGCATTTTGAGAAACAGTACTCTAAAGAAAAAAAAATTTCCAGTGATTAAGAAGATGTATACTTTTGATTATTAGTAATGATAAAATAATTTAGAATCATTTCTTCAGTCTTAACAATGAACTTGAACACTCCAGCAACTACTTACTAAAAATAGAAATTATTTTTTACATAAATCATAACATGAAAGATATCTCGTGTCTAAGGAAAATGAGAGACATTAGTGAGATGAAAAACAGAATGAGGTATGAAGGCAAATCTAAACAAGTTCAGATGAAATAAATTTAAAATGAGAAAAATTGTAACAGTAAAGTTGTCCAACATATTGGATAGCATAAAGAACAAAATTGACAATGGGAGAATTCAGAAGAGTGAAATGAAGAAAAAGTTGAAAATCTCTCACAGAATAAAGAGAAAGGGGTAAGAGAACAAAAAGTGAAAAAGAAATTGAGAGAGGTAGAGAAAACTGATAGGTAGCAAGCTTAATTCTAAATGTTCCACAATGAAGACAAGATGAATTGGACCTGATATTTAAAGGTTGTAACTGACATCATGGAAGAACACCTCTTTGGAATGGAAATAAGAGGACTATATTGATTGGAAGAATTACCGTTCTCTTTAAAAAATGTTATTTAGAAATATTTCAATTTAAAATACTTTGTGTGGTTAGTACAACCACCACAGAGAGAAATACAGAATGCACAAGATCCTCCACCCATCAAGCCAGAAAAGTACACCAGTTCTCTTGTGAGCTATGTGTTACTTTTCTGTTATTCTTACTGTTGTTATGCAAATTAACTATATATGTTAAGATTTCTCACTTTACCAAATATTTAAAATTAAAACTTTATTGCTTTTTTCGCAAATTTTACATTTTAATCTCTCCATTCATTATAAATTGGAAGTCGTATTATTCAGGTCTCTGTATTTTGAATTATATTCTAAATTAGTGACATAAAAAATTATTCTAAAGCAGTAGAATAAATAACTACCATTTCTGCATTATATTTTTATTTATAGATTATGTGGTTACAATTTAAAATTACTTGTTTGCATTATGGTAAGTCATTTCTAAAATTTTCTGATGTATGTATTTATCAATCTACACACCTTCATAGTTTCCTCTACTTTTTGAAGTATAAACCAAATAAAACAAAAATCTATTCTTAAAGTATACAATGTGATAAATTTGGGCATACATATTTACTTGTGAAAGCTGGTTTTGAAATCTTTAGCATGTGTGTGAGTGTGAGCACTAAATGGTTATTGTTGTGAAAAACAGAAGCTGGGCCAAACACCAAATACATCAGCACTTGTCCACTGCAGGGAGGAAGAGCGCAGGGTGTGCCAATTAGGTTCCTTGCTGTTCTTGAACATCTTTTCTGTTTGCTCACAGCCAAACTTTTCTTTATCCTGTTCCCCCTGTCAGAATCCTCTGACTACACTATCCAATTATCAAAAGGTTCTCTATTTGTCAATGTCTACATCAAATCCCAGCTAGTCCTTGGAGTCCTTTTTAATGTACTTATCAAAAAGTTCTAACAGCCTTCTTTAAACTTCCATAGTGTGCTAGCTCATGTTGTTATTTATTTATTTATTTATTTATTTATTTATTTATGTTTAAATCTTCACCCAATGAGTGAGAATGTTTTTTTCAGGGCTTGTTATTATTCTTGAAGAGTTACCAAATACTATTTTCCAAGGCAACAGTGAACCCATGGCATCCTTTTCAACAGAACACATTTAGTAATTCGTTAAAAAGAGCGGTGAATTATATTTACGTGTAATATTATTTATGTAAATAAATGCATGGACCATTGTATCAGTCAACTTGGGTTTCCATAACAAAATACCAATGGCTGGTTGGTTTAAGCAGCAAACATCTATTTTCTCAAAGTTCTGGAGGCTAGAAGTTCATGACAAAGTTGCCAGCAAATTTGGTTTCTTGCAGTTGCTCTCTTTCTGGTTTGTAGATGGCTACCTTCTTGCTGTGACCTCAGAAGGCCTCTTCTCTGTGCCCAGAGGCAAGGGAACTCTGATGTCTCTTCCTCTTCTTAAAAGGAGCCCAGTTCTATAGGATTAGGGCTTCACACCAATGACCTCACTTGACTTTTATTAGCTCCATAGAGGCCCTATTTCCAAATATAGTCATATTGGGCATTGGAGGTTCAACATTTGAGTTTTGGGTAGAGATACAATTCAGTCTATAATAAGCAGGGAAAGATTTACCTCACCATGTACTTTATTTTTGCTTCATGGACACATATTTTTAACCATCCAACCCTTTCCAGATTATCATCAAATCAGAACAGTCTACCCTTTGCTTATTTCATGGTCTGTCACTTAATGTAGCACATATTGGTTAATATACTTTGCCGTAGATTCTGCTGAACCACATGTCACCTCTCTTTAATATTGTAACTGAGATCACCAGTGATTACATGTCCTATGGAATCTAGAAAAGCAGAGATAGTAGGTAATACTTGTATTCAGGAAATAATAAAGGAAATTAGTAAATCTTAATTCCCATAGTTTGACGTGATAGTATAAGAATCCAAGAATGACACTATGATAGCCTGAAGGAAGCTGATGTTATCTTTTATTTCCACTAAGTATACTTGCTACTTATTTAATTTCATTAGGTTTTTCTGAGGTTCTTTGCATATTCACACACACACACACACACACACAAAAAAACAAACAAACAAAAACACCTCGTTTTTGTTTTTTTAATTTTAACAAAAATTTTGGGAAATGGGAAATTTCTGCCTCAAATAATTACCTGGAATAAATGTTATAAATACAGATACATCCTAAGGAGTCAGTGATTATTTGCCAAATGAAAAACATCAATCAATAACTGGATTTCTGTAATCAGTTTAAAAACAGATACAGACTGGTCTAATGATTTTCATACTATTTTGAGTCAATTCTAAATAGTGTATAGGATTGAAAAACTAGAATTTTTGCCTGAATCATGAGAACAGCTTTTATAAAGCAAACCCCAGGTCAGAAAACAACTGTCTATTTCTTTGATTCTGGATATAATAAAACACTGAACAAAAGGATGAATAAAGCATGCATTCAAATGAGCAATAAACATAATATTATAAAAGTATACCTATTATGAAGGTAATTGATATAACTTTAAAAAACACATTCATTTTTAAAAAGCAGTGGCAAATAAAAGTTAAAAATCAAGAGTTGGATAATAAAGAATATATAGCCAAAGTGGATGTATTTATATTTAAATATGCATAAGAGCTGAGATAAAAGTAGTCATCAAATGCACAAGTCCAGTAAGATATCATAAAGTATTATTTGAGAATAATGATCTGTAAAAATCATGCTCTTAAGAATATTTTTATGCGTTTCACTTATAATAATACATCTAGGACACAATAATCAGTTCTATTATTAAACATAATGACTATTCATCCATGAAGTTTATAATAGGAACTGAAAGCCTTGTGTCTGACGATATTCCAAAACTTGAAGGCAAAGTCAACTAGTTGTTATAATTAAATGTTTTATTAAAAAAAACAAACTGTGCTCAATAATATTGATACACTAGCAAAAATGCCAGTAAATAAATGATTAGGGCTGGTATAATAGTAATAGCTTAATATATGCAGGGTGTATGTGGAAAGGGGTTGCATTTTGGTTTTACAAAACCTATATATATATAAGGCTAATATGCTAAATGTCCATCCAGGTAATGACATCACATAGCAACACCTGGCTTCCTCTTCCTAGGACTAGCCTCCTTGCAGTTTCTTCAGCCCAGGAACAAGACTTGCTTTATAGCCAGGTGCAAACATTTACACTTTAACCAATGTCTGTGAAGTGTTTTCCCATGCCTCATCTCATTTGATCCTCACAAAAGTCCTGAAGTAGGTAGATAGGAGACTTGGTGGAATCCTATTTTCTTTTCATTAGCCGGAAAATGGAGATTTAGAAACCTTAGAAACTTGACTCAACTGAAAAGAAGTAAGAAATGGTGGACCTTGAAAATGACTTCAGGTTTTTTGTCACTGCGCAGAATATAGTTAAACACTGCTGCAGTTAATATTTTACCCTTTGTTCTCCCTGCATGATCTATAATAATGTGCTTCATGTTGATATTTACTGCTGTGTTGCTGACAATTATCTGAAAGAGAAGTTGGGGTGCTTCACTGGGCTGGAAAAAGTTTAGCTACATCAGAAAGCAGGTCTAATTAAGCAAGTTCATACTATATGTATATAAAAGCTAAGTTGATTCGCACATGCTCGATACATATAAAGCTCTCGCTGGCTACAGTCGCAGGCATGTGTTTTGATCTGTCATTGTCGATCATGAATTTGGTTGATACTTCTATTATAGAGAAAGGGCAAATAGTGATATTAAAATATTTCTTCTAATTAATTTCCTTTCAGTGTGCATGAATTCGTGCACCAGGCCACTAGTATATTATAAATGTCCATTTCTGAATCTTTCTTATTCGTGATATGAAGAAAACACTCAGTTTCTCCTGTGATGCCAGAGATCATCATAAACTTCCATCTGCATCACCCACCAATTCTTAAGAAAGTGACTCCTGGGACAACCATCCAGAGTTTCTCTTAAGTATCCTTTATAGATATGGTCCTACAATCATTTTAATGTAGTGTATATGGCATACAACCAGAGAAACAAGTATCTTGTCTCTTTCCCTTTGATCTCCCAGACTTCTTATCTCACCTCCTTTGAAAAAGAACCAAAAATTAAACGCTCACATGACCACTACATTTTATACAACTAGAATGCAATTTAGACTTATTATTCATTAAAAATTAATATGGGACTAATATTTATACAACTGCACACAATCCCAGATAAATGACATTCTTTATTAAAATTTTGTGTATCAATCAAAATCCTTTTGGTGAAGTTTTCAGCTTTCATTGCTTCCTCATGTTATAGTCAATAAAGCACTGATGCTAGTGTAAATATTTTATGATGCTATAGAAAGAACTCTATTTTGTTAGATTGCTGGGACATTGAGTGTTGAATTTTACTGAAAGCTTTCTCCACATTTATTGAAGTGGCCATGCCATTTTTTCTTTATCCAATAATGCAGAATGTTGAATTAGTAAGTATGTTCATGTTTAATCTCTTTGAATTTCCTCAGTTGAAATATTTGTCCAATATATTTATTTCATAAAAAGTAAGGGTAGACTGTGAGGATTTTATTTAAAGAACTTTATGCAGGTTTATAAGTGAAATGAGTACATATACATGCACACACACACACACATATATACACATATATATACCCACATATATATGACACACACATATTTCTCAAATGCATGTCATATATATGTGTGTATATGTGTATATATGCATGGGAATGAGATCTCTGCTTTTTCTATAGGGGCAAGAGCTCTGTTTCAACAAGGCATGTTTTCTAATAATGTAATTATTGACCATCAGTACTATTTTAAACCCTTTTACCTGAAACTCTCACAAGCCAATACCCTGAGTTGATGTATTTAGTAAAATGAAACACTGTGCCTCTATAATCAATAAATAAATTTCTCTGGAGTAAAAGAATCAGGTAAATTGCTAAGCTTAAAGGCTATAAAAGACCACAGGTTTTTATGCTCTTATAAGGACAGAACAGAGAGTCTCAAGCAAAAGCAATAATAGTTAAAAAGCAATATTCAGAAAATAAATTTTAGAGAATAATTATTATTGCATGTAAGAAAATACAAATATCTTATTTCCTAACCTTTAATATATTTTAAAGCAAAAAATACAGACTGCTGTTTTGATAGCATTGTATAAACATAGTCATTTCGGATTTTTTTCTACCCAATGTAAAATAAAAATTCTATGATGTAGTAACGTGCCAGATAATATATGTTTATTCGGGTGTGTTTTTTTTACATTTTGTCAAACAATTTTCCAAAGTGATACCAGTTTACAATCTCATCAGCTGTATAATCATGCCAAGCCTTGGCATTTTTTAATGTCGTTAGGAAAAAAAGAATAGTCATTGTGATGTGTGTGAAATATAGCACTATCTATCACACTGTGGTTTTGATTATAATTTCCCTGATCACTAATGACGTTGAGCACATTTTCATATGTTCATAGTAAAGACAATGAGTCTCTACCTCCCAAACAAATCTGTGCTTATCCTGAAACTAGGAAATACTTCTTATTTATGTTTTATGACCAGTGCCTGCTAAAGTGCTGGCTCAGAATCCATACTTAATAAGAGTTATATGACTCAATACTCATAGAGGATGAAAAATGATTTGTGTCAGAGTAAGCAATATGTATGGACACTAGGTAAGTGGGATGTCTAGATATCTGTTAAGAGGTGCTTCTGAAATTTGAGAGAGTGTTTGTCTTATATCAAAGATGCCTTATTCAGCCACATCTTGTTAAGATAATTGCCTTTCACTGGTATTGGTAGCCCTACATTTTTAACTACAATGTCTTCATGCATCATATCTTGGCAAGAAAATTGCTTTTCTGAAGATTTCCTGTTAATAATACCAATATCTTCTCTTATTTTTTATTATAGGTGAATATGCTAAATTTGGAAGTTTCTATCCATAATACAAAATACTATTATTCATCCCTTAGTCTGCTTCTTCATTTTGTTTAACAACATTTTCCATCAACTTCATGAAAAATGTCAATTAATATTACAGTCACCTCTGCAGTGTGAATATCAAAGCTACCACTTTGATTCTCAGATAAAACTTAGGACTTCGGCTAGTCCTCAAAGTCTCTATCTATCCCTGTACATGGTTACCTATAATATTTATGAATAATTTTTATCTATCTGTTATCTATCCATACATTAGTCATCTATCTCATCCTTGTTTAATAAAGTTAATACATGTTAATTACTATTTTTAAATCTTTTTGTACCAACATTTTTAGAATTTGGACATTATTTAGAATTTGCATATTATCCTTCTTTCTGTTTCTTTGTGGCATCTACATTTTTGATTATTTTTTAAAGCTGAGATGTTGTTAAAGTAACATGAGACTATCAGGAATGACTGGGAAGGTAGCTGAGGGCATATTTTCTGATTATATCTGGAACAATACACTTAAAATAGAACTATTAATCTGTATCTAATAATGTATAAAACAATGTTAGCTATATTATATATTCCATCTTTGTTTTTCTGAAAATGGCCTTCAATATTCCCTAATAACAATCCTGAATAGTTAGTTAGAGGACACATTACCAAATGTACTGCACTTTGCCATGCACCATAGACACAGATCTGAAAAATACCACTACATTCCTTTTTATGGTAAATTTGTAATGTGAACAAAAGAACATCAAAAAAATCATGTGTGACAATATCTCCTCTTTGTAATAGAATGACTTAATATTAAGATGTCAATACTTCCCAATTTAACAATAGATTTAATATAATCCTAATTTTTAAAAAATCCCAGCATGTTTGTCAATATTAAAAAATGGATTCTCAAGTTTAAATGAAGAGGCAAAAGACCCAGAGTAGCCAATGTAACATAAAAGAAGAAGAATGAGATGGGAGGACTGATGCTACCCAACTTCAGGAATCACTATAAAGATACAGTAATCAAGGCAGAGATGTTTGGGACAGAAAATAGACAGACAGATCAGTGGAACATAACAGAGAGCATAGAAAAGCCTAAGTCATTTATTAAAAATTAGGAAATTGTATATATACTGTAATTCAATATTCTTTTCATTAAGAAAAGTGCTGATGCACATTCAGATATCCAGAGTTGGGCAGGCTTCAAAGTTTTCTAATCTAGTGACTAGCCAGTGGTTCTCAACCTTCTGGCCCTTTAAATACAGTTCCTCATATTGTGACCCAACCATAAAATTATTTTCTTTGCTACTTCATAACTGTAATGTTGCTACTGTTATGAATCGTAATGTAAATATCTGATATGCAGGATGGTCTTAGGCGACCCCTGTGAAAGGATCGTTCGACCGCCAAAGGGGTCGCGACCCACAGGTTGAGAACCGCTGGATCACTAAACTCATGTTGTGGTCCTTTTAGAAATCCTTTTTGTTTATTTTAGCTTCATTTTAAGATCCTTGCTATATCTAGTCTTTCATACTCAGACCTCATATCCACACGTGATGATAACTGAGGGAAAGAAGACTTTTATTTCTATAGCCTTATTAAGAGAAGCAAAGAAAAATTTTCCACAAACCCTCATCTAAACCCTCCCTTGATCTAAATAGAGTCATGTCTATTCCTGAGATAATAGTGCAAGTAGCCAAAAATTCAGCATGACATTCTGATCCAATCAAGTGTAGAGAATATATTATTATGATGATAAGCTTATGACAAATAGGCCCACAATTGGAAAGGGGATGGATGGATGCATATGTGTATAAACTAGAGGCCCACTGCATGAATTCATGCACTTGGGGCGGGGGGGGGTCCCCAGTCTGGATTTTAAGAGGGTGCATGCCAGGCCAAGGGACCCCACCCCCCACCGGTGCATGATTGGGGCCGAGGATGGATGTGGAAGGCTCCAGGGCGTGTCCAGCCCATCTTGCTCAGTCCTGATCGGCCAGATCCCAGAAGCAAGCTAACCTACCAGTCAAAGCATCTTCCCCCTGGTGGTCAGTGTATGTCATAGTGAGCGGTTGAGCGGCCTTAGCATACTATTAGCATATTACGCTTTGATTGGTTGAATGGCCAACTGGACGACCAGACACTTAGCATATTAGGCTTTTATTATATAGGATATCTATATGTACATACAATACTTATATATTTGTAAATATAATTGCATATATATATATATATATATATATATATATATATATACTACTCTCATACATTTTTCTAGTTTTTTCTTTATTTGCAATGAGGGAGATATAGTAAGATATTTGAAATACGTTTTCAAAATTGTTAGGAGGTAGAAGGATACTTAATTATCTTCTGCTGCTTCTACCATAAAACCAGAAGAAAACATTAACATTTAAATAAAACATGGGAAACATTTTTAAATAGTAAGGTTGACATATTCATATAGATTTTTAAAAAATGTTAGCCTACTTGTATCCTTAATGACTTGAATACATGATAGAGAACCAGAAACCACTATTGTCCGAGTTAAATAAATGAAAACTTTGACCTATATTTGTCATCATCAGAACCACTCCTAATGTTAACAACTGTTAAAAGCTTCCTGAATGTTGGACTGCCATATACTACCAAAGAAAATAAATATTTTATCTTAGGTCTCCTCTGGACATATTTAAATATGATCAACAAAAAGAGACTCATGTTAAAATCTGTAACCTTTCAAATTTCAAAAGATTTTTATCTCAAGTAGCAACCACGCAAAAAAGATAACGTAATATGAGTTGTAAAGGCATCCTCTTCTACCCACTAGAGATTAAAGAATCAAGAACTAGAACTTCATAGGTAGGTTGTCCATATAATATAACAAACTGCTATATCTTTTATTTTTTAGTTTTAGATTACATCAAAACCAAACTGGAATGGAGTGAAGGATTGTGTATTGATGATAATGTTCTCTTTAATAAAAGAATAGCAATAAATTTGAACCAGTAATCAGAAGCTAGGGAAGAGTATAAAAATCATGTTACATTTGCATATTCATGACCATTTTAGAAATTCAAACTATCTAAGTTAGAAGATAGCCTTTAATATCAATAGCAAGAAAACAATTAGCTCTGGCTGGGTGGCTCAGTTGGTTCATCCCATGAACCAAAAGGCATGGGCTCAATTCCCCCTTAGGGCAGAGACCTAGGTGTCAGGTTCCATCCCTAGTTGGGGTGCAAACGGGAGGCAACCAATTGATGTTTGTCTCTCACATTGATGTTTCTCTCACTCTCTCTCTCTCTCCCCTTCCTTCCTCTTAAATAAATAATAATAATTATAAAAACATATCCTTGGGTGAGGATTTTTAAAGAAAGAAGAAAAAAATAAGTAAACTGACATATATCTTTTTCTGAAGTTTACCCTGGTTTTCCTGAGACTACAGCTTAATTTTGCTCTTGAACTTAGAGCTGTTTCTATGTAAATGCATTTGCGCTGGCTCTAATTTATGAGTCACTGATGAGAGCTGTGCACTGTAACATACAACATCAAGGTAATATATTTTGCCCATTTAATCCATGCAGGAATTTTGATACATAACCTGTGAACTTCAGATCCAAGAGCAGGACAGGCAGTGAGGTCAAACAGGAGCCCTGTGGACTCATTTTCTAGTTTCTGTTTCATCCTGGACACCACTATTTCTCCCTAGGAAGAATTTATGCATAATTGAATTCTTTTTCATTTTCATTATCATAATAGTTACTTCATTTCTTCCTTACTTCTAATAATAACTAAAATGTTCATCAGATTTTTATGTTTCTCACTCCTTGCTAATTATTCCAGTGTTCGCTTTAGAATGGCTATACACTCTCTGTAAGTCTCATTCTTTTTTTCTTTTTAATGGTATTGATTATCTTTAGTAATTAGAAATACAATCTTGATTCAAAGAGCTTTTTATGGATCCAAAATTTCTAACTACATTAGGATCAGCACTTTAAGCTTTAGCAAATACCAAAAAAAAAATCTCACTATGTTACATATACGATGAATATATGTACTTATAAATATGAATTTAATTTGCAGAGTTATCTTTTATCACTATTTTGCCAATTTCAAAGTAATGGAACTTTTCTATTAACCTTGGTATTATGGTTTTTTATTTGATTTTTAGGAGGCAATGTTCAGAGCCTGGTTTTAGTACAATGAAAGGTCATATATTTCTCTGGGCTCTGCTAAGATTTGTTTGGGTTCTAAAAACAATATAATGTCTTGTGGGTAACCCTTGAGAAGAATAAATATCCCTTTGAGTGTCAACTCCTTAAAGTAATCAAAATGTGTTTGTCTTTTTTTTTTCTTTTTTCTCCCCCCCCCACCCCCCCATGAACATGATAGCTTCCTAAGTTTGGAGGAAGGCTTGCTTTGGCAGACACTAAATGAACATTTTATTGCTGGTTTCGGTTTGTATTCTTTTTTTCCTTTGCTTGTTGCTTACTCTCTTCTGCCTTCCTGTGAGCTACTGGACATTTTTAGAATGCCGTGTTGAAGTGCGTGGAGAGGTCTCTTGTTTGGGGTTGGATGTGGGTGTCAGGCTCCTTAAATGCTCTTCAGTGAAGGGTCTGTGGAGGGGGAGAGGGGGACCTTGATACCACTGGGCAGGCGATAAATTTCCAGCTGTCATTTGGACTTGTCTGACACCACACCAGTGAGGTATGCCTCATTAGGCCTGGGAGATGGCGGAAGTCTAGGTTCCCCACACAGCCTTTGCTGGCAGGGGTAGAGGTGTGGCACATATTGTCATGGTTTGGCTAAAGTAAGGTGGTTGTTGTCTGCAGGTTTCCTGCCTTACTAGACTTCCTCTTTCCTGGTCCATTGCCTAGGGAGAGCAGGTTTTTGTTATTTTTAAATTTTAATTATTTTTGTCTGTGCTCACTGGCATTTCTGGGTTGCTGGCTTCTTTAGCTCTAAGTCTGGGATGTATGAAGCACACAGAGAGCCCAGAGGACTACCCTGCTGTTTTTTGGTTGCCAATTTGCCAATCCAGGGTGGCTTTATTTTTTTCCAATTTATAGAGTGCTTTATGTTTCTATGTTATAGAGTGTATATATATATAATATAATGATACAATACAATACAATATAATATAATTTAATATCATCTATAATAATAAAAGTATAATATGCTAATTAGACTGGACAGCCGAATGACCTTCCGGACATCAATCCAGATATCCTTCCGGATGAAACCGCAGTGGTGGGGACTGAGGCAGAGCCAGTTAGGGGTGATCAGGCAGGCAGGAGAGCAGTTAGGGGCAATCAGGCAGGCAGGCAAAGTGGTTAGGGGTGAGCTGGCAGACAGAGGGGTTAAGGGCGATCAGGCAGGCAGGCAGGCAGAGTGGTTAGGGGCGATCAGGCAGGCGAGCGGTTAGGAGCAGCTATCCCGGATTGCGAGAGGGATGTCCGATGCCGATTTAGGCCCAATCCCACAGGGATCCTGCAAGATTGGGCCTAAACCAGTAGTCGGATATCCCCCGAGGGGTCCTGGATTGCGAGAGGGTGCAGCTGGGCTGAGGCACCCCCCCATACAAAATTTCGTGCACCAGACCTCTAGTATAATATAATATAATGTAATGTAATAATATAATACATATAATTAACATAATTAATATAATTAATATAATATAATATAATATAATATAATATAATATAATATAATATGCAGGTCATTTAGCTGTACTTAGCAGGAAGAATAGGAAGAAATATATATAATGTCTACTTTCTTGCATTGCACTAAAAACAGCAATTTAATTTTGCTGTTTCAAAGGCTTAATCCTTCTGATTGGTATTAATTGAATCTCTTGTAACTGTGGATTCTAGTTTATATCCAACTGGAATAAGTTTGAAATGGTTTTAAAAAATATTTTTCCTTCTTTTGTCTCATTCTGGAATTCTAAATACACATATGTTAAATTGATATTGCTTACAAATCCTGAGGTGCTAGTTCTTTTTAAAAAGATTTATCTCTTATTAATAGAACAGTGAGCATTTTTCTCTTTTGTGCATTTTTGTATTTTTTATTTCTCACATGGATATTTATATATAGAAATGGTAATTGCTGAAATGACCATGTTCTACATACAAAATTTTGAGAAATAAATAGTTAGAAAAATGGGGAGAAAAAAAGGTGCCTTCTATCCAATAATATGGTAAACTATATTGGCCTATTTCTGTGAGATTAAATAATAGATAAACATAATAGATAGCTCAGAAAAAAATTGTCTTTACTTTTAAAATACATAAATTTAGTAGTAGATAATTGGATAAAAATCAGTGTTCAGTTAATTGTGCTAAATCACTTTATTGCTTCTTTAGAAAAAGTATGTAAACATTAGCTTTTGTTTCAGAGCTAAATACTTTTGATGTAAATAATTTAAATCATGAATGTGAAAAACTAGTAAACAATTAAGGAAAGACTTATAAGATCTTGAGGATAATTGGTAATTTTTCCAAAAAATAAAATGTTCTTATGTGAAAAACATACCAAAATAAATTGTATATTTAAAGGACATACTGAGATTAAATGCCTACAAGTATTGTAGGAAAAAAATAAGAATATCTTTATTATGTAAGTAACTTCTAAAAGTCAAGAAAGATCTACACATGTAGTGTATAGTAATTCAATAAGTAGTAAGTAATTTTTTTCCTCTAAAGCAAGTATAAAAACAGCTGGTTGAACTAAAAAGTATTAAACTCCTTCCAAAATTTAAAAATATTTTTTAACTTTCTTTCTATTGGTTACACAAAATGTACAGTTATACAATTTCTTTGGAAACTAGTTCAGCAGTTTTATATTGTTTGACCTAGTTACTCAACTTTATTCAAGGTATATTGTAGGATAGTTATTGAGAAAATTAGCTCTGAATAGAGACTCCCACAATCTTGCTATGTGACATTGTGTAAGTTATTTTTCTGGTTTTGTCACCTAAAAGTACAGATAATAATTTTAGGATATTACAATGCTGTACTACCAAAAATATAATATTTAACTATTAAATTACATTTTCAAACACTATGTGATATGATTTAGCAAAAATTTACAGTATAAAACTCTGTATTCTTTAAATTTTAAATTTATGATAAATATGTACAAATGAGTACAGAACCACACACAAACACAGACACATGCAAGCTCTCCCAGTACATTCTATATGGTATGGTTAGAGGTCATTTTTATTTTCTCTTTTGTGTCAACTATATTTCCAAGAACTCCAAATATTTTCATTTTCTAAAATATTTCACATGAGCATGTGTTACTTATTGAGTCAGGAGCAATCACTAAGAGCAATCAATTAACTTTCCAAAAATGTCTCCTTGTTCTCATCTGTGTTTGCTGTTTAGCAATTATGTAGTATGCCAAAACTAAAATTGCCTAGTGTTGTTTTTTTTATCATGGGGAGTCCATATTTACTTCTGCCATCTGGAAATGTGGTTTACCTACACCATAGAGAGCAGCAGATCATGATACAATGAACTACCATATGTGACAGAATTAAATTTTGTTTCAAAATGTTGTCTAGTAAAAATCTGATTGTGTGCAGTCTTATGCCATCTGCATTGTCACAAAGAGGTATTTCCTTAGGTTTTTCAACAATGAGACTGTTCATTCTTTACTTTTTCCTTCCCCAGGGATACCAACGCTGTCATTCATATGTCCTCTGGCTAATCAAACCAACATGCACTAAAATTAGTCTAAGATAATTACTCCTCCCACCTCTTACACAAAGGAACAATGTCATTACATGCCATAGAAATTGCATTCCTTAAAGCAATGCAATCCATTTCAGATTTGACTTTCTAGTAATTGCCCTATCACCAGAGGAAATAGAAACATTTAGGGGTGTGTGCATATTTTCAGATATCTGATTAGAATGTTTATTGGGAAAAATTATCAGACTCTGTCAACGTTTTTAAGTTATATTGAATTCAGAAAACCTTAATGTCTTCTTTCTCTTTTGCTCCAACTATTAAAATATATTTCTTTATTTTAAGGTGGGTGGTAAGTTAAGATAAAAAGCTCTCTTTTCTGACAATATAGATTGAATGATCCCTGCCCTTCCACGGCAGAATTAAGTTCCTGTCTGCACCACTTCTGTCTCTCCTGATGTGAGTGTGTCAGCTTCCCATCATCTCCACCAGGCTAGTGGAAGGCATGCTCAAAGAATACCTTAAGCAGACAAAAATGAAAACCTCTTTGACCCTACATCACAGGTGTAAATAAGGGGAACTTGCCAAAGTGCTGACAACAACAAAAAACTTTAATAGAGTAGGTGCTGGAACTGCAGGAAGAGCATAGTTATTTCTCCTACTTTAGTTTAGGTGCATTGTATTGGCCCTCTGTTAAAAAAGAAAATTTGGGAAGCCTATCTTCTACACACCTGCACTTTTTTTTTTTAAATATATTTTATTGATTTTTTACAAAGAGGAAGGGAGAGAGATAGAGAGTTAGAAACATCGATGAGAGAGAAACATCGATCAGCTGCCTCCTGCACATCTCCTACTGGGGATGTGCCCGCAACCCAGGTACATGCCCTTGACCGGAATCGAACCTGGGACCTTTCAGTCCACAGGCCGACGGTCTATCTACTGAGCCAAACCGGTTTCGGCTACACACCTGCACTTTTACATTACATATATTTTACATTGATTATTAGCAGTTTCAGGGGGGGAAAAAAAGTGAAAGCAATCTCAAAGCTAGACCAAATTCTGGCCCTGCGATGTCAATAACTACAGTCATTGCTAATCATAATCAATCTTCAATTGCATTTGGGGTATTTTGTGGTTTATTTATTTGCTCTGTGTCCATCTCTTGATTATGTCACATTCATCAGGTTATATAATGTGATTGTTTCGTTTCATGGAGTAATTAAATCTGTTGAGTAAATATTAATTCTTCAGGTAGGACAATAAAATCATCATAACTACATACACATTTTGGTTTTATGGGTCTTCTCAGATCCATGTCTTTTCTGGAGGATAGTTAGCTTGACTTTTTATTACTTTTAACAAACAGTGCTCTCTTTATATTTACTAACTCGTTTGTAATTCTTTTTAAGCCCCAAAGAGCAAGCTAGGAAAGAGTCTAATAATTAACATAAAGGCAGAACCCTATTCCAGATTTAAAAAAAAAATTGGTAATCAATTGTGTCACTTTTTGTGTGTGTAATATAGTTAGTTGCTTATGTTATCTGTTACCTTTGCATGATATTTTAAGTCAATGTGAAAAACACAACTTCATTAATTTTTCTCTCTGTGTAAAGAATAAATTCTAAGCTCTAGCACATTGTAGTGTTTCATACTTTGAATTACAGTTTCAGAGCCATATTCCTTCCTTGGCATTCCCATGAGAGACTTAATGAATTACTGGTAACTCTGAAATCCACACAATACATTATTTCCAATGTATTGTGACTGATTTCCAGTGAGGTTGGCCTTTTAGATAGAGCAAATGAGAATTTTCTTTGGAACAATTATGTTGACCTATGCATGAGGTCCAGAAATAGAGACAGACATATGTGGCCAATTGATTTTTTACCACAGTGTCAAAAAAATTCAATGGGAGAAGTGTACTTTTCTTCAACAAATGGTTCTGGAGTATTTTGACAATGTTTTTTGGGGGAATAAACTAAACCTTCACAGATACTTTGCAACATAAACTATTGCCCTAAATATACAACTGAAATCTATAATATTTAGTAGCAAGTATAGGCTACATCCCTTATGAATTTGGGTTATGCAACAATTATTTAGGGAATAAAAATTATGATATGGAAACATTTTGATAAATTAAACTGCCTACAAATTAAAAACTTATGTTCTTTGAAAGAAAAATGTTAATTTAAAAAATGCTAGTCACAGCCTAGAAGATAGTATGTATAAAACACAAAGGTGATATGAACTTTTAAAACTCAACAATTAGACAAAAATTGGGCAACCTCACTAAAGATGATATATCGGAGAAAAATAATCATGAGAAAAATTGCTCCATATAATTAGTCATTTGGGGAAATCAATTTAAAGCAACACTGAGATACCACTATGTAACCTTGTAAAATGTCCAAATATTTTTAAATACACAAAAAGGAATGCAAAATTAAAAGTTATGGTAAGTGTGTATAAAAAAAACTCATACTTTACTCATCAGATTGCAAAATGTAATTGTAAATTCAATTAAAATTGACCACATTTTATAAAGTTAAACATATACTTACCATAAAAATAGCTATTCCATTCCTAAGTATTTATATAAAAATAACTAAAACATGTTTGTCAGAAAACCCTTTATCTGAAAAGTTCATAGTAACTTTACTCATTAGAGCCAAAACATGGAAAAAAACAAAAATGCCCATCAACTGATGAATAGATAACTAGATTGAGTACATTCATACTAGACATACTGCATGTGTGACAATGTGTGTGTGTGTGTGTGTGTGTGTGTGTGTGTGTGTACCTTCCCTTCATATATTCACTCTGTAAACTCATATTCTCAATGGAGGGATATTTGGCATTTTTCTATTTAAAAATGATTTGCACATTGATTATAATCTGAGAATGACTAGGTCCTATTTGAGAGGTCAGAGAAATAATAACCTACCATTATATAACTTTTACTAGAACTCATATTATTCTAAATACCTAATATAATATATAATATTAAATATTAAATAAAATATTTATATATGCAGCTACATTTACATTGGTAATCATATTGCAATAAATAAACTGTCATTAAGCACATGAGGTACCTTAAACATACACAATGTTACATATTGATGATATCTAAATAAAATTAAATTTTTAAAATGCTAATATAATGCTGAAAATAGCCTGTAGTGTGCACCTCTGGGGTGCTCCAGGATTTCCTCATTTGTTTAGTCATGAGGATCATGAACACTCTGTCCTGCAGCCTCCCCTTGGCCTAGATCAGGGGTCCTGAAACTTTTTAAACAGGGGGCCAGTTCACTGTCCCTCAGACCGTTGGAGGGCTGGACTATAGTTTAAAAAAAAACTATGAACAAATTCCTATGCACACTGCACATATCTTATTTTGAAGTAAAAAAACAAAACGGGAACAAATACAATATTTGTATTTGCATGTGGCCCGCGGGCCGTAGTTTGAGGACCCCTGTTCTAGACTTTTTACTTATTTCCTTTTTTCCATGAAAATAGAAACATTAAGCTAAAGAGATATCATGCTAAATATATTATGGATGAAGAATGAAGCATTATGATAGAAATTTTTCTCCCCAGTGAAAAATTGGCCTTAAATATGACCCTACCCAATTCAGAAAGACACTTTTTCTTCTAAAGGGAATGGAGTATAAGATATTCCTGCCATCACCACTACATAATTTAACACCAAGTCAGTTGGCCAAGAACATGGAGTCCACTGCTTATTGGACCAAGAACACCTGTGAGGTGAGGTGCATCTCTATGCAAATGGTGAACGATCTCAGCAACTTAAATGTTCAATGACAAACATTTTACAGAGCAAATAAGAGGCAAATTTTAGGTATCTATAATAATAAAAAGGTAAAATACTAATTAGACTGGATGTCTTCCAGACATCATTCCGCATGTCTTTCCTGACGAAGCCAGGACTGGAGGGAAGCCAGCTGGGTCCCGGGTGCCTGCCGGTGACTGGAGGAGTGAAGCTCGGGTCCCGGATGCCGGAGGGAAGCCGGTGCCAGCAGCCAGGGGAAGGAAGGCCTACTCTTGCATGTATTTTTGTGAATTGGGCCTCTAGAATAGTTAATAAAGATTTGGCACTTAAAGTGAATATGAACCAACTCAAGGGAAAATAGTGAGGGTCACCCTGTGGTATATAGACACAGAACAAACACAGTTCAGGATGTGTAAGAGTGAATTAGTATCTAATGTTCTGGTAACACATATGAAGTCATACTAGACAAAAACAAAGACCATTAAAAAACACACAAACACACACACACACAAAAAAAAACACCAGAAAGACTATTACCTTTGCCACATAGGACTATTTCTGCCAATTGCTCAGCATTGAATGGATGTGACTATTATGTATTTGCCAAAATTCAGCAACAGAATCTACTTCATCTAGTTTAAGCAGAAAAGGTCGCCCTATAGGCTATTTGTTGACTGACAGTTTTTGGAAGGGCCAGGAAATCAAACTTCGTGATACACAGCCAGGATTTACTTGTGTCCAAACTTAGCACAGTCTTTTAACAGAAATAATTTGATCCACTGCATACCCCTAGATACTCATAAAGCCAGGGGCCAGAAACCAGACAGCCAACATCTCTGCCAAGGACGCTAGAAAGAGCCATACCCTCCAATGAACATGGCCAACAAAGCCAAGAGAAATCTTTCTTCACTCCAACTTTTAAATTTTTGGAAGTGGATGCTGATGTTAAGTCTTTTCTTGTGGCAATACATATCGCTCTTTGATTCTACTTAGGGAATCCATGATTAAAATGTTGTGAAATATCAAAATGAGGTTTTGGGCAGGCACATTTAACAGATGGTGATTATAATACAATTTCTCATTTGTTGCATTTGATTATGCCTAACCTTGTGTTAGAAATAAATATATATTGTTTTCATTCTAGATGGCAAATCTTTCTTTCTTAATTTAAATGTAATCTTCATGAAATTCAAATTTCTTGGCATATATCATGCAGATAAATAGACTTGGTATACATGACCTTAATTGTGCCTTCAAATTTAACCACACTGACTGGGAAAAACAAAATAAACAATGCCTATCAGAGAAGGTACAGTTAACTAGGCCATTTCTCGCTAGGTGAGCTAAGTTTCATGGTAGCAGAATTTCATCTTATGGAATTTCGAAAGGAGGACTTCTATTTGAAAGTGGAAACAAGCATGTCTTAAGAAGTAGATTTAATTTATATGACATAGAAATTAAATTTTGGGGTCAATAGTACTTAAATGAAGAATTGTGAATGACAATATTAATGTGCTTCATTGTTCTCTATTGTTTGAGCTTCCCTGTTATATTTTTTAAGACTCACATAATTAGAGTCTAAGTATTGTTTGAGGTTTCTGGCTGTTTCTTTTTAAGGACCCACATAATTAGAATCTCAGATATCCAGGGTATGTGAGAAGCAAGTAAAGAAAATTAGTAGCAGAGTTTTTGTTGCTTGATATTGTTTTGTCACCTCATCCACCAAAAAATAAAATAAATAAAAATATATATAATTTTTTCTTTCCTTTCTACTCACCTTGCAAATCCCCAAGTCCTGTTGAATCCAATGCTTTCTGCACTGTGCACCTGGATATGAGTAGCTGAAAGTGAATACTATCGCACATCCTTTCTTGTTCTGGTAGGAAACATTATGAAGTCCATCCTATGCCATTGCTTCAAATATCATCTGCATGCTGATAACTCCAGGGAGGAAAGAGTTAGCAACAGGTCTCCTGGGTGTGCAAGAGGCCATGCTGATCTCAATGAAATCTACTTGTAAACATCACAGTGGGATTTATCTGAGGCAGTTCTTACCTAAGAATGCTTATTTTAAAAAGCAGGATATACCTTTTGTTCACTTTGCTTATAAAAATAAACCTATAATGCATAAATTTATAGTATGCGACAAAGCTAATGGGAGAATGAAAGTTAGTTGCATAGACCACCTATGTGACTGATGAAGTATAATAACCAAGAAATCTCAGACTAAATGAGCTTCCTCTGAGCTGGACTGTCCCATACACATAGGTAGTATCTGTCTTTTTCCCCAAAATCAAAACTCATGCCAAGATGGGAAACATGTTTGGTTTGGTTTGGTTTTTTATTTGCTTTGTCTTTTATTTCCTTTGTGTTTTGTTTTGTTTTGTCTTGGAAGTTGCATCTGTTTGGTTTGTGATGATCTGAGAGACTAATATGGTGAGGCTGCAATTGTCACTACGTTTTTACTTATGTGTCTTACTAATCTTTGGGGAAGTTTGATGCTGAGTTAGACCTATTCTCCATGTGCACCTGCTTTGACAATCTAGCCATCTGTGATAACACAGCTACCAATTAACCCTACCCCAAACCTCGTCCCTAGATTCTAGCCTTCATATCCAATTTATCACCTCTATGCGATGTATTAGAAGCCTCTGAAACTCACACTCCTAACATCTAACATGTTTCCACACATTTCAGCATGTCCCTCCTCTAAACTTTTCTGTGTCTAGAGCTGTCAACACTCAGGCCAGCTGTCCAAGGCAAAACCCTGGAGACATTCTTGACACTTCTCTCTCCAGACCCAAATTATTTGCAAGGGGTTGACTGTACTATAGAAATAAACCGGGTATCTATTGTGCTTGCTCCATTTCCTCCAATACAATCCTGGTCCAAGCCATCATTTTTTAACACATTATAGTAATTGCCTCTTAAGGGGCCTCCTATTTTAAATGACAGCCATAAAATCTATTTTAAGAAAATCAGAGTATAACAGATTTTTATTCATTAATTCAGTCAAACTTGAAAGAAACTGAAGAGTACACTACTTTTCTGCTTATTTACAAAAGGAAAAGTATTTTAAAATTAGTTAAAATCTCCATATTGCATGAAAATAATGTTTACAAGTTTAGTATTACAAAGTTTCAGTAATACAAAACTAAAGACTAAGACATATGTTGGGGGTATTATGTTAGGCTCAAAGTTTTATCACTTCTAAGATGGCATTTTAAATAGAGAGCATTTCCGTTTTTATTTTATTTTTGAGGTGCCTTTGGTGATGTTCAGTAAGATGAAAGAATTTAAATAGGTCCTTAGAGTTTTACTGTGCTGTCTGGGCTTATTATAGCATAAAGAATAGACATGTTTTTTAAGTCTGAATGACAAATATAGTCACTAAACTACTTGATGTATTTTAATATACATTTTAAAACATCCACTAAGATTTTAAGAAATCCTCTGATAACTAGTGAAATTCAAATTGGCTGAATAATTTATTTAGCCACTACATTAAAATGAATATTTAACAATAAAATAGTGAGTTCTTGGAGTTTGGTAGTGATGCGATTTTTAAACAAACACACAAAAGTGAATTATTCTATTTTCTCCAAGCTTTTGCATTAATTTCTAATAAAATTTATGAGACTTTAAAGAAGCCATTATCAGCTTTTCCTATTTTCAAATATTTATATGAATAAATTCTTATGTTGTGATACTTCTTAACTGAAAGGAAACCAAGAAATAAATTAATTATGATATAAGTCAAGTCATTCATCAGGCCTTATTTCAAATAATACATTTGCTGCAATGCTCTTGTGGTTTTTCAAATATATGATTTACAGCAGACAAATACTATCCTCTTACACTTATAAACTTATAAAGCATTTAAGAAAATGTCATTCATATACAGAATGCAAGTTTTGAATTTTTAAAAAGTAATTCTGCTAAATAGTTTTGATAACTAGTGCCTATCAGGGGTGGGCAAACTTTTTGACTTGAGGGCCACAATGGGTTCTTAAACTGGACCGGAGGGCCGGAACAAAAGCATGGATGGAGTGTTTGTGTGAACTAATATAAATTCAAAGTAAACATCATTACATAAAAGGGTATGGTCTTTTTTTTTTTAGTTTTATTCATTTCAAACGGGCCGGATCCGGCCCGCGGGCCGTAGTTTGCCCACGGCTGGCCTAGATGGAAGATAGCTTTCATATTTTATAAGCATATGATAAGCTGAGGGTAGTGATTAAAACATTAACATTTTCAGAATTACAAAAGAAATATGAGGTGAGTAAATATTAGAATGAAAAATAAAAAAACTCTCTGTATCATGACAGGTGGTAAAGGCCACCTGTTAGCAACCATTGACAAAATTATATATGTAGATACTATGCTAATGTTGTGTAGATACATATATAAAACACATTGTCTTTGGCGTAAAAACCTTATAACTTGTTAGTAAGTGTGTTTAAGTGAGTTTAAGAACTATATGACTGATTTATACAGACCAATAAGAAATTAAAGCATACATCTAATTATTATTTGTGTGTTTGTTGTTTTTCTATCACCATTTATCCCCTCTTCTCAGGGAAGAGAACCATGTAACATGATGAGTTAATTGAATATGAAAATTGAGGACAGAAAGCTTGGGTTTAACCTGACTTTGGCTTTCCTCCATATTCCTTTGGATCTTAGATTCATTATCTGAATAACGGAGATGACTGGAATACTTAAGAAAGCATTCAGTCCATTAAGTTCATTTGTCCTTGGTCACTTTCTGGTAACAGAACACAAACTTGAATGAATTAGAAGTCAAACAAAGAATAGTAATTTTTATGTTATGAGATACTAAAAAAAAATAATCGATTATACAGTGCTTTTCAAATTGAGACACACAATTAAGATTATTGACAAAAATCAATAAGGAAAAAACATCTATTTCTAAAATGAGCTATGTCATCACTACTAACTGTATAATTAATAAGAAATGCTGTACTTTACCTAACTATCTAATTTTTAAGGAAATATAATATAACTTGGGTATGGCTTTTGGCTTAAAATCTGAATGGCAGGTATCACTTTTATTTCCCTGTCCATGTTAATTGTCTGTATTTGTCAATAGGAAATTTAGTTTGATCAATTTATGAGTTCACAGTACAACTTTACCTGGTTTTGGAATAACTGGAAAATGCCTGCTTTATACTTTAGAAAATTACATATTTCAGGAGGCCCTGGCTGGTATAGGTGAGGAATACATTTGAAACTTTGAATACAGTGAACTCAAAACTTTTGAAGGGAAACACTTACATCACTCTTCTGTGTGATGTGCTTCCAGTATTTACAGCCAACTCCAGTTATTGATGTTGCAAATTGGTTCTTTAAGTGTCTCTTCACTCTTTCAAATTGATGAAGCACTCAAGCCCCAGGTTCTTGAAAATTATTTGAAGGAAAACTCAGCTCTCATCCATTTTGTCTGCAGGATGAATTAAGGCAATGTTTCCCTGGTGTCATGATTGAAAATCCCATTTGTAGGCTTGTGCTATTATGTCTTTGTGCAAAGACTTCATAGGGGAGAGTTAGGAATTTGATTTACTTTTCTAGAATAACTTCTAAAAAGTAATTTCGAAAAATTATAATGTACACTATCTCTTTGCTTACTCCAAAAGCAGTGAGCAGATTATATGGATCATTATCTCTTTAATTCCATCTACAAACAATGATAGAGCTCATTTCTCTATTTTTAACACTTCCCAAAGCTAGGGGCTCAGTTGTATCTGATTTTCTACATTGTTGTATTGACCAGCTGACAACAGACAGCCTGTCATGAAGATTGATATCTAATGGCCAAAGCAAACACATGGTAATCATTAAATGTATTTAAACTTATAAGTATTTTTTAATGTTGCTGAATTTTCATAGAGGTATTTAATTTGTTCAAAAATTTAAATGGCATAAAGGAAACAAGATAACATAGAGGAAACATTATTCATTTAGTTTTTAAACAGGGAAGGACTCAGTTACAAAATTCATATTAGTAATGACATTTTGTCCTCGAATTATTGAGAGGACACTCTAAGCCATCTTTTTTGTCTAAATTGATATTACATCTCTCATTCTTGGCTCAATTCTTGCTGCTTGCCTTTTCTCTAATTATCCACTTTCCTTTCCTTACATTTTGATTTCTCTTCAGTTCCATTTCTCTTTAATTTCCTCTATAGTCACCTAACATTTTATATTATCCTTCACATTCATTCAATAGCCCTTTAATTGCCACTCATTATATAAGCCTATCAGGAAGTTGAGGAAACTAGTAATTTTATGACCTAAGGAAGCTTTTGGACTTACTAAGTTACATCTGAGATAAATTTTCTCTTGTTATGTGAATGAAGATAACTTGTATCTCTTGCTGAAAGTACATTTCTATAAAAGAGATTAATTTTACCTCAGTGCAAGCTAACATTTTAACATGAATTATTTTTCCATCTGATTTGAAATTGGGATATGTAAAAATATAGTCTATGACTAGAGGATATACATTTTTGTGTATATGTATATGAGAAATATTTTATTTGTACATTTTTGTGGGTATATAAACAAAGTATTCACAAAAACATAGGCTTTCTTTACACATCATATGACTTAGTATGCTTATTATTAGTTTGTTACCTCTGTATTGTGATCTGTCGAGAAAGATGAGAAATATTTATGAATAACTGATGAAATAGTGAAGTTTAAATTTAAACATTGCTATTTAAGGAAGTTCCAAAAATGGGTGTTGTTTTCAATATTTTCTTTACTGTCAATATATGTAAAGGAAGACATTTCAATTAATATGGTCTTTTACGTACAATAAACACAAATCCTTTAGCAGGTGGAGTATGAGCATTGTTCAATTCAGTTGACTTTGGCTCCAACCAACTGGCAGGGATTGTTTTTAATACAATACAGGTGACTCACCAATCCCAAATACAAGAAACAGTAAACAGTTCAGTCCGGCCAGCGTGGCTCTGGGGTTGAGTGTCGACCTATGAACCAGGGGATCATGGTTCAATTCTGGGCCTGAGCATGCCCAGGTTTCAGGCTCTATCCCAGTGGAGGCCTGCAGGAGGAAGCCGATCGATGATTCACTCTCATCATTGATGTTTCTAACACTCTCTCCCTTTCCCTTCCACTCTGAAATCAATAAAAAAAAAACACATATTATTTAAAAAAGAAACAGTTAATATTGGATTTTTTATATTCTTGAATTGAATATAAACTACATGTAAAAAGATATCCTTGCAATTAATCTCTGACATTATTACTTGAAGGCTATCCATGACTATAAATGAAATAAAAAGTCCACTGAGAAAACAGGTCATATATTCTGTACCTGTCAACACCCTTCCCTGCTGAAGTGTGCAAAAGCTGAGAAACTAACAACACAACTTTGGAAAGCTTCAGGAATTATTTGAGGCTCTACTCAAATCATCTCCCTAAGAGTTCTATCCTGTCACTTATTTTGACCCTTTCTTATGTAGAACCTCTATTTTCTGACTTTTAAAAATGTGCATTTTGGCCCATTTCTCACTAACCTCATGTGGGCTTAATAATCTAAGATAAGGTCACATATTTTTGTCTTGTAGAAACTTATATTGGCCTGTCCCTGGTAAATGACCATCAGATCCTGGCAGAGCATTAATGGCCACAAGTATGCTGGCTAGGTCTAAGGTATTCTGGCCTGGTATCACATTTCACAAAGCATAGTCACTTATGGAGTAAGTGATAGTAAATGCATACATGAAAAATACATGGAGTAAGTGATAGTAAATGCATACATGAAAAAAAGTGTATTTCATGGTTGACACTATTCAAAATATATAATTTTTCTAATTGCTAAGTTTAAAATTTGATTTCTAGTCAGAACACAATATATATTTTTATATATATACTACATTTCTTTTCTTACAATTTTAACATTCACTTTCTTCAGTCGCACAGTTTTCATGAAACACATGTAACATTGAAAATAGAACACAAATAAAGATTTTTGAAGCACTGTAAAAGTTATATATGTGCATATGAAATTACATAGATAAAGGCCCCTGAGGCGTCTATACGAACCACTTTTGTCACCTATATTCATTAAAACTCTAAAATCTAGACATTTCATTAAAACTCACAAATATGACATAAATTTTAAAGCTACCATTCTGCTTAATTGTATTTTTTAGCTATTTTTTCCAAAACAGTAGAGTCAGTTATGTGTCAGTCCTTTGCTCATGTACATAATCTTTTCATATTGAGTGCATTTATCACAAAATATAAAAATACCAAATTAAAAATATATATTCTTCACAATGTATTCTCAATAATGAAAAGTTCTAAACAGTTTAGAAATATTAAATGTACTTTATAAGTATAATTTCTACTAGTTTGTACTTAATATCTATCAAGGACGTTTGAAAATAAAGAAGAGATATTCTTTCTAATACTGTTTCATAGTCTATAAAAGTAGGTAAGATGCCCTAGCCGGTTTGGCTCAGTGGATAGAGCATTGACCTGATGATTGAAGGGTCCCAGGATTCATTCCGGTCAGGGGCACATGCCAGGTTGTGGGCTTGATCCCTGGTTGGGGCATGCAGGAAGCAGCCGATCTATGATTCTCTCTCATCGTTGATGTTTCTTCTCTCTTTCCTTCTACTTTCCTCTCTGAAATCAATAAAAATATATATATTTTTCAAATGTGAGTAAGTCATCCCTTGAACTTACTGAAAAGTGAGAAGATAGGAAGAACTCAATACATGAGAGAAACATATATCTGGAAATGTATATTGATATCTACACATGTAAATATATATACATTTAGACATACATATGTATATATAGTTGTATATGTCTTTATATCCATATATTCATATCTCTGTATCAGTTCCTCTATATGTAGATCTAATTTTGCATTTATGTTTCTGGATCTGTTTTTTTGACCTGCAGCAAATTTTCAGGCCTCTGAAAATGGCAAAATCTTCAAATAATAAGAGCATCTTCTTAATAGCATGATAATGGAGACTATGTGAATAATTTCTAAATAGCTAAGTAGAGTGGATGGAACCCAGTAATTGGAATTACTCAATTGAAATAGTTATTTTAAGACTTCATTTTTGAGCTTAGATGTTTTGTCTTATTGAATGATTTTAATAAACGTAAAAATTATATTTCCATTTTTTCATTATTTTAGCATTGTAATTTCCAAGTACAAACTTGGCATTATATTTAGTCTTATTACTAAAATTTTTAAAGATATATTTAATAAGAAAACATGGCTGGGTCACAGTACTATTTCTACTAATAAATCTGTTTCAAGAATGAGAAATAAAATATTAGTAAAATATGCTCTCCCTAAAATCTTTAGGAAAGATAAATAATTTCTGAATGGCAGTTTTCAAAAAAAGTATTTCCCCCCCAAAAAATCAAATATCAATAAATCATATTTTGTCATGTTTTGTTTAGTGGAATGTGTTTTTGGGACATAAGCACTTATTTAAGGGGTTGATATTTTTTTTTCAGAGAAGCTAATTGTACCTATCCTTGTTTAACTTGGATATATTGCTGTATATCGGTGATTTTCAACCTTTTTTCATCTCATGCATAAACTCATTACTAAAATTCTGCGGCACATATTTTTTGCTGACCTGACAAAAAGTACATACAATTCTGATTCATTCACATCAACACCTAAATAAGAGAAAACAGGCCAGTGCCCCTGACTAAATAGTCAGGTATTGCATGTTTTAAAAATTATTGCTGCATACTGGTCGAAAATCGCTGCTATATATAGTAGTGTCAACTTCCGATTTTTCCAACTCTAATCTCTGAAATCAATGCTCACTTCTAATGAGGTGAGACCAGTAACAACAGTCAGGAAATCAGTGTCTGTCACAGCAAGAATTATTGTTTATCAAATATGAGTTCAAATAACACCAAAAAAAGATTTAAAATTTTTCTTGGAGATTGTTATGGGATTAAAAACTCCTAGGCAGGGGAGATTGTATTTACACATGCCTCCCTCTACAACCTATATTTATTGTATAGTTCCTTTCATCCTGCAGTGATTCACAAATTGATTTACGAATTCTGTGGACTGCAATCATTCTCGTTTTTGAAATGCACTTCATCCATTATGCATACGTATATTGCATTTTATGAATTTCAGAATATGGCACAGTAATCCCAAAATATCACTTTGAGTCTGAAACACTATTTTATGGCTCCATGAAAACAACATGACAAATTGTTTACTCTGGTTTCTGTGACAAATCTGTCTTTTCAGTAAGTGGAGCTCTAATTGAAATGTACACTTCAACTCAAGTCAGCAAAAGATAAAAAATATCAACAGGGCCCGTGAATGGGTGATGCATTAATTAGCGTGAAATGTATTGTGTTACCACAGTATATGTGGGGGAAATAAAAAGTGCATCCTCTGGCCTTGATGGTCATACAAGTTAATTTGCACAGACAGAACGTATCCGCATCTAGATTTCAGCATCTTCTTTAAGTAGCAAACCGGCAGATGTGCACAGGTTTAAGCTCAATTCACAAGTGCAATGAGAATGGAATCAGGGCAGGACTGACTGAGAATCCTTGAGGAAGTATATTTAAACCAGGTTTTAATTGGTAGAAAGATTAAACTACTCCTAACACTTATCAGAACTCTAAATTATTGTCACAAAGTCTACCAACATCTGAGCTCAACAAGAAAAAACTAGAAAGGCAAAAGAATGCAAACAAGAAATATAAAATCCTAGTCCCCGTTTTTAATCTTCCTGAATATGCATATGATTATCTTAAGTACAAGATTAATGTGATGATGCATAGATGAAGAAGGTATGTGAAATGCCTTATGATTATCTAAAGGGAGTCATTACTTCTATCTGAAGTGATACGGAAATATCAAGAATGAGGTGGCATTTAAAATAGCTCATGGAAAATTAGTAAATATGCTATAAATAGAAATGAAAGTGAGGAAAATCATCACCAGAAAAAGAAACAATAACCAGGACTATGATGTAAAATAGAGGAAGACATGGATTTTGTGCAGTAAATATTCCATTCTGAGCGTAACCTGTTTAAGAAGGTGTACAAGAAAAAGTATCCTAGCCCTAACTGGTCTGGCTCAGTGGATAGAGTGTTGGCCTTTGGACTGAAGGGTCCCAGGTTCAATTCTGGTTAAGGGCATGTACCTTGGTTGTGGGCACATCCCCAGTAGGAGGTGTGCAGGAAGCAGCTGATCGATGTTTCTCTCTCATTAATGTTTCTAACTCTCTATTTCTCTCCCTTCCTCTCTGTAAAATCAAGAAAATATATTTTTTTAAAAAGAAAAAGTATCCTATATAATAAAACCCTAATACAGTGGGGCCTTGACTTACAAGTGTACCGACTAACGAGTTTTTTGAGATACCAGCTGTCTCTCGGTTGATTTTTTGCATTGAGTTGATAGAGTAATTTGAGTTAACGAGCTCCTTAACGAGCTCGGTCTCGGAACAACCAGTTGCTGTGACACTCAATGCAGGAGCTGCCCCCTGGTGGTCAATGTGCTCCCACAGAAGGAGCGCTGCTCAGCCAGAAGCTGGGCTCATGGCTGGCAAGCACAGAGGTGGTGATGGGAGCCTCTCCCGCCTCCACTGCAGGCGGGTGTTAAGGAGTGAGGGGTCCCAGACTGCAAGAGCCTCGGACTATGAGAGGGATATCTGACTGCCAGCTTAGGCCTGATCCCATGATGGGCCAGCAGGGTGGACATCCCCAAGGGGTCCTGGACTGCAAGAGGACGCAGGCCAGGCTGAGGACCTCCCGCCCCCAGTGCACGAATGCCGTGCACCGGGCCTCTAGTATAATATAATCATGCCTGAGTACACACTGGGCTGAAGAGGTGTGGCTATTGTGCCTGAATGTAATTGGTCTGGAAAACACTTATCATAGCTGCCTGACTAGAAAATGTTGTATACTCTCTGAGTTTGTGATCTAAGGATTATTCTTATTCTTAGAGATAATGCACACAACACACCTAATATTGAAGATAGTCAATAAGCAGTATCTATAATCTGTTGAAATTGGTTATAGTATAGCATCACATTCATTCATTCAGTAGCCTGGCTAGTGTGTGGGAGCAAAGAATCCTGCTAGGAATGGAAACACACTTCTCTGAACAATAATATAGCCTTTAGAAATCTGAAATGGGTCTAAGGGGAAAAAAAATCTATTGTTTCCCTAAAGATTTGGTTTATTTGATTTTTAAAAAACAAAGATTAGCATTCTCCTCTTTCATATTCACTTTTCAAGTAAATTATGGAAATTAAATGAAGCAAAGTATAATAACTGTTTTCTCCACTCCAGTTGATATCAGTGTCCAGGGTGGGTAACACTTCATGAATAACACATTGGATCATTAGCATATCAAAGCGGGTTTCCTTTCACTGCTTTTCACCAAATGGCTGAGGTCTTTGATTTGCACTAAAGGACAGTTGGGCATGCTGTGACTTCACAAAGGATTAGTTAATATAGAGACCCTAACCTCCTATCAGGCGGGATGTTTAGTGTTAATTCGAATGTTTAGAAAACAAGTCCACTAGTGACTGCTATGCAGGAAATGCTGCACCTCCCCTCTGCCCCTTTCCTCCTTAAAATACTGAGTTTTATGATGACCCACTTTGGAAAGGGGATTTTTTGTCACAAACAATTTCATGGTTAGATATACTTTTTTCCTCAAAATTACATAGAAAATCAAGAAAGAAACACACATTCCATGTAGAAAATTCTGCCAGAAAACTCAGTCTAATTCACTAATACCCAGGAAAGTTTCACATGCTGCATTCCAACAACCCCCAGGCATGTGTAGATCATAGGACACCATACCTCCCCTTCATTATCTCATTGTCTCTTAGAAAGAAAAGTAGAAAAGGTAAGAATACAGAAAACAGCACTTACTCAATGAGAGTATAGTTAGGAATTATACAAAATTGCACAAAGCAAGTGTGTGGGGTCAGAGGGAGGCAGTAGAGGAGAGGAGTGGGGAGGGGTGAGAAGAAAGGCAAGGAGGGAGGGGAACACGTCATTCAGTAATAAGATGGTTTCATATAGCTATTCTGACAAGCAGAATATATGATGCTATTCAAACTTAATGAGACTAATTCAATATAGGTGATGGCACAGCCAATAAGAAGTGGGAATCAATATAGGTGATGGCACAGCCAATAAGAAGTGGTCATATGTTTTTTTATGACCATTAGCAAGGAGATGAGAAACTGATATAAACTATATCCATTCCTTCCAAACCTGCACAGTCTATATGTGAGATAAGTTATAAACTAGCAGATTAAAATCTTTTATTTTCTTTTTTTTAAAGGAGGGAAAGCATATTTATTTTTATTATTACTTTTTAATATTTTTATTGATTTCAGAGAGGAAAGGAGAGGGAGAGAGAGATAGAAAGATCAATGATGAGAGAGAATCACCGATCGGCCGCCTCCTGCATGCCCCCCACTGAGGATCAAGCCCACAACCCAGACATATGCCCTTGACTGGAATCAAACCTGGGACCCCTCAGTCCGCAGGCCGATGCTCTATCCACTGAGCAAAACCAGCAAGGGCTAAAATCTTTTATTTTCAATTTATGTGAGAGAATGAGTAGAGATGAACTGTCTCAAACTAAAAAATTCATCACAGAATAATAAAAATTCGCATCTTACATTAACAATAATGAAAGTGACCACTATGGTGGGCTGTCCCTAAGAGCTCAGATACATTCTGACAGTTTTTACCATCTACACTAATAAAAGAGAAACATGCAAATTGGTGTCACTCCTCTACGCCCACCAGACAATCAGAGCAACTGTGCAAATTAACCCAACAAAGATGGTGGTTAATTTGCATACGTAGGCATGGAGCGAAGACTAAAGGCTCCGACCTGAGTGAAGACTGAAGACTGAAGACTAAAGAGGCTTGGCTTCTCCACTGCAGCCGAATCAAAGGCCTGGGTTCTGGGTGCTGGAGGAAAACTGGTGCCAGCAGCCAGGGGAAGGAAGGCCTATTGCACGAATCTTTGTGTAATGGGCTTCTAATCAGTATATATGTGTCTCTGAGTTTCAGTGGGGTTTAATTAATGAGGGGAGCAAATGTAGTAGGTAAATTCTCAGCTTCCAATTCCACAGATAGGCAATTCTAGGAGGCACTCAAGTTTCTCAGAAGTCTCATGGAGTAACTCCCTTTGCGTATGACATTTTCTATTGGTTGTTTATCATCCTTCTTTCATTCTCCTTAATCCCTCATTCTTGTTTCTTCCTAAATAAAATTCTTTCAGCAAAATATTCTTTAATATTTTTTCTTGGAGGGGGACCCAAATTAAGATGCAATTTTTATCCAATTTTACATGTAGAAAGCAAAAGTTTCAGATAGATTAAGTAATTTACCAAAGTTTGCCCAGTGGCCAACCCAATATACTCTTTTTTTTCCTTTTTGTTGAATTTATTGGGGTAATGCCACTTGTTAACAAAATTATAAAGGTATTAGGTGCACAATTCTGTAACATCATCTGTACACTGTACTGTGTGTTCACCACCCCAAGTAAAGTCTTCATCCATCACCATTTATCCCTCCTATGCTGTCCTCCACCACTTCTCCAACAATCACCACACTGTTGTCTGTGAGCAAAAAATAAAAAAAAAGAGACTACAAGAACTCATGGATACAGATAATATACTCTTGACTAACAGCATATATAATCACAACTCTGGAAGACCAATAAGAAGTGTAGGAAAACAGAGCCAGCGTATTCAAAAGGAGAGCCCTCTATTTCCATTTGCTTCCAGTGAGAAATGACTAGTGCAAACATTTTTGGATCTGATTGAAGGTGGAGGCCACCATAGACAGGAATATATGCCATCTGGAAAACACACTGGGGCATTGTTTATAAATGCCCATTTCCAATAGGGCCTCAGCAGAAAAAGTAGCAGAGCCAATATTTAAATCCCAGATATTTTTTACAATAACCCATGCTCTCAATCAATAAGCATCCTCATTCTCTCTACTGAGATGACTATGATGTAATCTGTTCCATAAACTCTGTAAACTTTAATCTATACAACTCTATAATTTTCCCTCAATGTACTGCTATTATCAAAGAGCTACAGTTAAACACGGTATTTTGGATTACAATGAAAGAATTGTTTGAATGGGGGTTTAATGGGGGGATGAGGACACATTTGTAATACCTTAACTAATAAAGAATTTTAAAAAAAAGAAAGAAAAGAAAGACAATTGTTTGGGAAACTATTTATTAAATATTCAAGAACCTCAAAATGATTTTCACAAATGTACTTCTGCCTTGATATTGATGAACATGGCTTATGTGTGTGTGTGTGTGTGTGTGTGTGTGTATTAGATGTTTTCTAGTAAGTTTTCTATAGTACTTGCCATTATGTAAGTAAATATTAACAAAGTAACTCTTATTGTAGTGTTTATTCAATACCAATTCAGTGCATGGTGTCTGTTTAAGAGGGCCTTTAATCACTTTATGAAATACCATTTAAGAGAAAGCTTCTGAAACCAACAGTTCCTGTTCACTTAATTACAGTACTGTTAATTTAATCACCTCAGTAGGGGCTATGTTACTTGGTAGGTGATCTTTTCTTCACACCATGAGATGCACATTCACTGTGCTTGTCTCTATTCACTTAATTAAGAAATTACAATTAGAAAAAGAGCTATGCATGGGACATTTATTTGAACACACCGAAAGTCACGGGAAGCAAGCATGTGTGATGAGACCCTATTGTCTATGTAAACCTTTCTGGATTATGAAATCAGTAGCTGGTATTTTAGTTACTGTTCAAGGGCTTTCTTACTGCCTTTTGCATTATGTGCACATAAGCAAAAACCAATGCCTGAAATATTAAAAAAAAAAAGCTTTGCATAAATGCTCTGTCGCTTTAAGAATTTAAAAGGCATGTGAAATATGTATTAAAAAACAACAACTTTCCACATTCTTTTGCTCTTAGAGGAAGTGGTTGAGACTATTTAATGAATGAGTGACATCTCCTTAATTCCACTGTGCCCTGATTTTTTCTCTATTTGAGGGAAAAAAAACAAATATAGTGTGTTCTTTTAAACGAGAACAGTTATGTTTATTCTCATATCAGCCCTTCTGAAATACATCCCGGAAGGCAAATTTGCAATAATATCTAGATGTTAGTCAAACTCTATCCTAAAATGTTCATGTTTCAGAAATGCATCAAATCAGATCCGGGAAAAATACATATTCTGATTTTTATGACAACTTTAGAATAAAAGTAATTTGTAATTGGGGACAGGAAAAATTTATTCACACACTTAAAGAGCAGATCAATTTGAATGCAGAGGTAAAATGCAAGTTATTTGACACAACAGTAGAGCCCCTCATAGACCAACTCCTCCATAAAGCCATCATGGATCTGATAGACCCCTCACCACCAGGGCTTCTAGCTGCCATCGTGTGTGTGTGTGTGTGTGTGTGTGTGTGTGTTTTCTGGAATGCCTTTTCTTCTATTCTTAGTCTAAAAAATTACTATATATTTTCAAGGTTCAAATCAGGAACCATGTCCTGAAGAAAGCTCCTCTGACCCCCGGAAGCTGGGCTCAGTTTCCATTCTCTGCTTCTAATCTTAGCACAACTCCTACCACGAGTCTGAAAGTTTAATGAAAAATTTTAAGTATATTATTTTTCTATAGCATGTGTTCCTGGAAGGCAAGGGTAGAGACTTTGTCAGCATTTTATACACTAAGTCAAATAAACTATGCTGAGCCTCAGGTATATGAAAGGCAGACCTCATTTGTAATTCAATAGAAAGCATTTTCTATGAGGAAATTAATCTAACTTTGCATTGATTTCAGGAAATTGCCCAACCCACAATCATACTTACAGCATGTACTTGAAAATTTTCAATATTGGGAAACTTTAGAGTACAGAGGGTTTTTTTTAAATATATATATATATATATATATTTAAAAAAACCCTCTGTACTCTAAAGTTTTTCTGTAAACCTAAAACGGTTACAAAATTATATAATTTTGGAACCGTTTTAGGTTTACAGAAAAATTGTGAAGCTAGTACCTAGACTTCCCTGTGTACCCTATACTCAGCTTTCTCATTTGTTAACATCACTCACTAGTATGGGACGATTATTACAATTTATGAAGCAACAATGGTACAATATTATCCAATATAGTCCCTGGTTTACTCAAACCTCCTTTGTTTACATCCCAATGTCCTTTTTCTATTCCAGGATCCTATGTAGAATACTATACCACACTTAATTTTCATGTCTCCTTAGGCTCCTCTTGGCTAGGACAGTTTCTCAGATTTGACAGTTTTGAGGTACTGGTGAGATATTTTTTATGATGCCCCTTCATTTGGATTTGCTTTACATTTCTCTTATGATTAGAAAGGGATTATGTGTTTTTTGAGGGACGATTATAGAGGCAAATGTAATTTTTGTCACATCATATCATGGATGGAGTCCATCATCATGAAACATCATTGTTGATGCAATGTTCATTACCGGCCCAATGCTATTTGTCAGGCTCTGCACTGTAAGTTATTTTTTCCTTAGCTTTCCATGAAGTAAATTGTTATATCCAGGCCATAATAAAGGAGTAGATGCAGTGGTTCTCAACCTTCCTAATGCCGTGACCCTTTAATACAGTTCCTCATGTTGTGGTGACCCCCAATTTCATTGTTACAAATTGAACATAATTAAAGCATAGTGATTAATCACAAAAACAGTATGTAATTATATAAGTGTTTTCCGATGGTCTTTGGCGACCCCTGTGAAAGGGTCGTTCGACCCCCAAAGGGGTTGCGACCACAGGTTGAGAACCACTGGGTAGAGAGTTATTTTCCAACCCTTTCAAGATAGATTATCCATAAACCTGGAGGATCTCTCCAATTATTTAGATAATTTTAAAATATTGTGTTTTTTTTTAAAATCAGGATTTTGTCTTTTGCATCTATATAGTTTGTACAAATTTTGTAGATTTTTACATAAATATTTCATTTTTCTTGGTGCTCTTGGAAATAGCATTGTTTTTTGACATCTGTATTCATTTTTTCTTTTCATATTACTCCTTATTATAAATAATTAAACAATATCTGTGTCATTACCACACTTATTTGTCAGTTGCAACTCTTGCTTGGACTTGGGCAGGAAAGTTCAGCAAATATCAATGAAAGTATTATTGGGAATCAAATGACTTATGAGTCTATCATAAGCTTAACAAATGTTTTATAATCATTTGTAAAGGCAATGGTACACTCCCCTTACATTAGTAAAATTTATAATACAATTTTGTATATAGACATACACATACATACTCTTCTCATCAGAGAGCCAGTTGTTAATTATTTATTTGCACACTTCTAATTCTATGCCTGTACTTTGCATGCACTTAAGTTAATAGTGTCCTGATTTACATGAGATCTAACCATGAATAGTGAAACAATTAGCACACCTTTTATTGCTAAATAAATAAGTTATTATCCTATATAATAAAAGCCTAATATGCAAATTGTCCCCTCGGGCGGTCATTCCACCAGGAGACCAGGAATTTGACTGCTCGCTATGATGTGTGCTGACACCGGGGGGTAGCACAGAACATGGTAGGCATCAGCAACGCAGCGCTGGCAGTGGGTGGCAGTGGAGGCACTGCCAGGCCCAATGGGCCCTGATGAGAGCGGGACTATGGTGGGATGGTGGAGCAGGTGAGCAGGCAGCACCAGGCCAAGATGGGTGCAAGCGGGGGCCTGATCGCCCCAGAGATGGCGACCAGCAGTGGCGGAAGGGGGCGGGGCTACTGCCCGGCTCCCAGGCACTGAGGGAGCCTGGTGGGGGGCCTGGCCCTGATCGGTTGCCCCGCAGACGGGATGGTGGAGCAGGTGAGGGGGCGGCACCAGGCCAAGGTGGGGTGCCATGCAGGTCTGTGGGGTTGCCAGGCTGGGGGCACGAGCTGGGGCCCGATCTCTGCAGGCCACCCTGAGGGACCCCACCCGTGCATGAATTCGTGCACCAGGCCTCTAGTAATTTTTATAAACGTAAACTCTCTTAAGAAAGGCTTAAAGTAAATTCATTGGAGGTGGAATCCTATTAGACTTATTTCTCAGAAAACTTTATTTGGATATGATCTCTGTCTGTCTCTAATCCTTGTCTCTCTCATACATGATACATTGTTGGCCTAATACATTCAGGGTGACTCTCTCTAACTGTAGATGAGCAAAATACACTTTTAATATTCTTGATAATATGGAAAAATTATTTCCTCAAAGTTCAATATTCAGTCTTTTATACATGTTAAAATATAGTGATTAGACCTCTAAAGTTAACTGATAACTTCTTGGAAGATTGGTAATGAAAAGTGAGACATAATTAATGTTAGATGTCTTTTAATTATTAAATATTTTTGGACCTAATTGATTTCCCTAAGGTAAAATTTCTGTTAAACATCAAAACATTTTAAAATTCCATTTTAAATTTTTTATAATTTTTAATTTATTATTTACTTCCCCTATCATAACCTCAGACTAACCAGGTACACATAACCTCCTGGGTGACAACTTGTCCGCAAATGGCATAGGGAATTGGTCATAGCCTGTCTGTGCTGCTGTAACAAAATACCTAAGACTGGGTGGCATTCCATTCACCCAAGAATCCTATAAAATATGAATCGTTAGCTTTACTTCATGAATGGAGGAAAACTTGCACAGCCTGACAAAGGCTCGCGATTTGCACTTTGGTCTGCTTTTTTACAAAGCCTCTATCCCTTCCACTAGACCACCATGTGTTCCTTGATTTGTATGGATGGTGCACAACAGTTTCAATGTGCAGAGTTCATATGGAGAGATAATTAATTGCAATGATGGAAGCCTTCCCTTCCTTTTTTCTTTACTTATTTTTCATTTATTTAATTATTTTTATTATATTTATTGGAGTGACATTGTTCAATACAATTATATAGATTTCAGGTATACAATTCTATAATACATCATCTGTGTATTATGTGTTCAGCACCCCAAGTCAAGTTTCCTTCCATCACTATTTGTTCTTCTTTACTCTCTTCTACCTTCCCCATTTCCTCTTCCCCCTGGCAATCACCATACTCTTCTTGTCTGTGTCTGTGAGTCTTTAATTTCTCTTTTTTTATTTTTCTCTTTCTTTCTTTCTTCTCTCTCTCTCTCTCTCTCTCTCTCTCTCTCTCTCTCTCTCTCTCTCCCTTTCTTTCTCCTTCCTTCCTTCCTTCCTTCCTTCCTTCCTTCCTTCCTTCCTTCCTTCCTTCCTTCCTTCCTTCCTTCCTTCCTTCCTTCCTTCCTTCCTTTCTCTCTCTTCCCCTCACCCTCTCCCTCTTTCCCTCTCTCCCTCTTTCTCTTTCTTTTTTTGTTTAACCTCTTCACCCATGCATTTAAATGGCATTTTACACCACATATTTTTGACTTCTTGGATTTTCCTGCTTTCATATAATCACAGATCACATTATAAATAAAACTGATGGTGTAAAAAACATTATTTTACCTTCATGTATTCAAAATATGGAGTTTGAATTGGTTTCAAGTATTTTCCCTCATCTGGGCACCTATGGTTCTTTGAAATTCATAGGAAAGCAAACATCAGTCTTTACCATCCCAGTCCAGTTCAGACATATGCTGAACAGACAAGGATGCTCAAGGATGTTGTTCAGTGCATTTCAGGAGTTACTCTTTCAGTGTAGAAATCATTTAGGCTCTGTGCCAACATCACCTACTGTACCCTTTAATTCTGTAAGTGGTGTGTCATCAGTTTTTTCTTCCTCTGTAGAGTCATTGTTTTATCTGGCACTGTTCTTCCCTGTTCTTTGCATCATTACATGATGCTGAAAATGGTACAGGTCATGGGTGACAGCATTTTTGCTACCGACACTAATGACTAAGAACAGATGCTACATGTGCTCATATTTGTCACTAGAAAACCTTCATATTATCTAATGCAGCAGCTCATGCCCTACTTTACTCCACTGAACCAACCAAAAAGTCTTTTAAGTGTCTTAATAACCAGTTGGACTGACAAATGCTTACATTACATGCTAGGCTTCAGGTATTATGGTTATATCACAGTAATTTTCCTAGTATAACATGTGACACTGAAAAAAATAGAATATCTCCTTTTAGAATTGTATAAATGGATTATATTGGGAGCAGGTGAATAAAAGCATTTAATTATGTAGCATTAGGGGTATAGATAATTGTTTGAATGCTTACATCTTGGTTGGAATATTAAATGATAGAGGCACTATGGGTCCCCTGAATATAAATAAAAGAGCTGACTTCAGGTAATGACTCACTTTCAAGCATGGCTCTTTGACAGTTTTTATCGGTAATTGAAAAAAATTGCAAAGCAATTTTATGACTGTGCTTAGAGGAAAGAGCCCAGTCCATAACATGAAATCAGCCAGCAAAGCATTTTTACTACGATTACTCCAGACTCCCAAACAATAGGACAATGCTTTTTTAAACGTTTCCTTGTTACTTGTTTATTTCTAAAATTCATTAGAAAACGTCCCAATCCACAGAAAGAAAGATGCTGGTAATACTTGCATAACTAATCAACTTAAACAACTTAAGACAAAAGAACAATCAAGGCTACATACTAGTGTTTAACCTAAATACATCCCCCGACCCCCAGCATAGTGGAAACTGATGATAGAGGTTACTGTTGTAAAGAAATAAAATATTTGGGAATAAGAACAACATTGAGGAATATATATATATATTATTTCACATGCAACTGACCATTCATTCTCTTTTATGCAACTGACCATTCATTCTCTTTTATGCTTTAGACTTAAAAAGAGACGATTCTGGCATTTTTAGGACTTGGCATAGGATTTTTCTAATCCTGTTTCAATTTAATTTTTCCATGATATTTTAGAATATTATTAAATAAATTTATTCAAACCCATTCATTATAAGTTCACTAATATAAGTCATTGTTCTCCACTTTTCTTGTTATACTTTCTTTCCCCCAAAATCCTCTTCTCCCAATTGTCCAGTCTTCTCTTTCATCAAATGACCTTCATACCCTTAGATCCTATTTACCTTAAATCATCTGATTCCTTATATTTCAGCCACTGCTTCTTAATCTACTTTCTTCATTTTTCCCCATTGATTCCCAATCCTTTCTTATACCTCTACACAATAATGACTTTTTACATAAAACATTATTTAAAGAACAACAAGGAGACATTTTAAATAGGTTCAACCATCTTGTTTTTCCTGAAATAAGGCTTAGCTTTTGCTAAATAAAGAACCAGCCCTAAATCCAGTGGTTTAGGAGAACATCTGATTGGCGAAGAGCTCACTTACCTGGACTCAGCTGACAGCTTTAACCCTCTTAGATTTCTGTTACATCAGCAACATTCTTCCAGATACTGATTTCTGTGCTGACTTTCTCTGTGCAACAAACCAAGTCAAAATTCTGTGACTTTAAATACACTAATTATCTCTCAGAAAACTTTGTATTGGCTGGGTCAGGTGACCCAGAATGAGCTCAGTTTGGATGCTCTGCTTCTAACTACAGATCCATCTGGACTTGCCTCTTCTCTGAGTCAGGGCTCAAGTCTACTCCAAATATGTGTAATCTCGGGCTCTTATGATAAAGACAAGGATATTTAAGAGAAAGTGGAAACACACAGGGTGCTTAAAGTCTAGCTTCTTAACTGGGTCATTTTCACTGTTAGTTACTGGTGACCATCAACACTTTGGACAACTCATGTGAAGAGACCAGCAGACAGGAAGGGTTACTATGATCACTATACATAGGGCTGCAGTTACACATTGGAGGCAGAGTATGGTTGGGATTGTTTGGTTCACTTGGACATTCATGATTCTTAGTTGTTCAACTTTTATTGTGAATAATAAGTAATCCTGGCCTGGGAATACCCTAGCATGAGGTTCAAAGTCACACCCCCAGTTAAGCCATGAAGACCAGGAAAGGTGTTTGTTAAGGGTGTAGCGATTGTAGAATGGGTAGCAGAGAACAGAGATAAGGAATGAGTCTGAGAACATATAAGAAGACATAAGCAAGACATGGGCAGTAGTAAGTAAAATATGCTGTTCAAATTTTCTTTGAGTTACTGATCTTGTATTTTTAAGCTCATATTTTATGTTTTTTTTCTGTGTATTTTTCCACTTTGGATGATTGCTTTGTTTTGGGAACCAGGTCCCATCAATCTGCAGAAAATAAAGTTTTAGAGAGGGTTGCATAGAATATACCTTATTCTCAGGAATGTATCTTTCACTGATTTTATGCCATCCAAATTATGTTCATTCTCACTTGCTATCACTTGCTAATTCCAGGCTTCAGCAAAAGCAGATTCAATCAAAATCTAGACCATAGTAAAATATGACCCTCTTGTATATTGACAAGATTCTATATAATGTCTTTCGGTTCCAATGCACAACAAAGTACACATTTGTACATATCTATGAGAAAAAAAGTTAAAGTATTATTATATAAAAGACTGTATTAATATATTTTATACATTCTATGGCTTTAGCTACTATGTTACTTAAATACTTAATATAACTTTGGTTAAAATTTTAGAAATTGTGAAGTTAGCCAAGTTAATAGCATAAAGAATTTGTCTTAGTGTGGAAATTAATTCTTAAATAAAAATTTTAACAATTTTCCTGGCAACAGTACCTGGTGCCAGAAGATGCATTTAGCCACCTACTACAAGAGGAAACTTTGCATTCTTCTCTGGCATATATGGTTCACTTTTAAATATAGGGCCATGTATGCTCAGTGCCTTGGATTAATCTGATAGTTGAATCTTATGATACAGAAAATGGAAATAGAAAATGATATCATTTTCCATATATTTTTCCATGTATCTTTAAGAAATTCTTTTTCAGGTTGCTTTGGGGGGGGGATCCTTTTGAAAATGAAATTAAATTTTTCTATAAATACAAAGAAAGAAAAAAAATCTATGAATAAGACCACTTTTTAGGCTCCTGTGTAAAAAGTACCTAAGTGCTTCATCTACCTGTTTAAAACAGGATGTGATATTCTTTTTTAAAAAATATATTTTATTGATTTTTTACAGAGAGGAAGGGAGAGGGATAGAGAGTTAGAAACATCGATGAGAGAGAAACATCGATCAGCTGCCTCCTGCACACTCCCCACTGGGATGTGCCCACAACCAAGGTACATGCCCTTGTCCGGAATCGAACCTAGGACCCTTGAGTCCGCAGGCCGATGCTCTATCCACTGAGCCAAACCGGTTAGGGCAGGATGTGATATTCTTAAGCTTGTCTAGTCAAAACTCTGATAGAAAAATAAGCCTTTGATTTGAATAATTAATGGTATCTCTGAGCCCATTCTGGAATCCAAAAGAAAACAACATATGTTTGTTATTTAAGACTGTCTTTCATTTTCTTCTTTTCAGAGGTACTGGATTGGTTACAATATATTTTTTCCTTCTAGTCTATGGACTTAGTTAATTTCCATTTTTACAGATATGTCTTTACCATATATTCAGTTTAGTTTAATAAATTAAATTTTTCTAGGTAGTATATTTGCTTAGAAGTCTACTTAAATTCATCCCCCAACCCCACCCCCTTTTTTTTGTCCTGGGGATTTCATCTGTATAATTTTTTTTAATTCCATTTTTAAATTTCAGTTTATGTTCAATTTTATACTGTATTAGTTTCAGGTATAAGCATAGTAGTTAGACAATCATATACTTTACAAAGTGTTCCCCTTGATATTTCCAGTACCTATCTGGCACCGCACATAGTTATTGCAGTATTATTGACTATATCCCCTATGCTGTACTTTACATCCCTGTGACTATTTTGTTATTACCAATTTGTACTTCTTTTAGTCCCTTTAGCATTTTCACCTTTCCCATGCTTTCTTGATATTTGAAAAATACTTGATATTTTTGTAGATTTTATTGTGTTATACTTTGTTTTAAAACCCTCAATTTTGAAACTCTCTTAGTTTTTCTGGTCTTTTTCAGCTAACTTCATTTTGGGATTAGTTCCTTTTTAGCTAAAATTCAAATGTGAGTTGTGCTTTAAGACATCCTCCAGGTGACCTGAAGAATAGTCTAGCTATTCCTTCTTGCTCAGAGAACAAATAACCTGGAGGTTTGCTCCATGAGCTCCAGACTCCGCTGGCACTGCTTGGGGCACAGGCACACAGAAGGGCCAGCGCAGTCTTCTATATTTGTATTCCCCTTCCCACGTTTCTACTTGGGAAGTTAATTGTGTGGTTTTGCTCTGTGTAAATAGTGCCAGTCCCATGAACTAATTGCATCATAGCAGTCATCCTTTCTAAGGTTCCAGCTTGCCTCAGTTTTTCTTTTTTCTTTTAATTGAACTTCATTACTTGGGGTGACATCTGTTAATAAAATTATATAGGTTTCAGGTGTACAATTCTACAATACATCATCCCTATATTGTATTGTGTATTCTTCACCGCCCCAAATCAAGTCTTCTTCCATCTCCATTTATCTCCCCAATACCATCCCTACCTCCTCCCACGCGCTTTCTCTCTGGTAATCATCATGCTCTTGTGTCTATGGGGGGTTTAGTATTTGTTTGTATTTAGTTAGTTAGTTAGTTAGTTAGTTAGTTAGTTAGACTCATAGATAGAGAACAGACTGATGGCTACCAGAGAGGAGAGTGGTTGTGGGGCTGGGTGTAAAAGGTAAAGGGATTGCCTCAGTTTTAAAAAAATCAGTTTAGAAATTTGTTTGTCCACTCTCTCTTTAAAACATTTAAGATCTTTGAGTATTCTTCATGCATATGTTGATTTAATAATAAAGTTAATGAATATGAAAAAGGATTTAACAAGGTTTATACAAATTACACACATATACACACACATTCACTTAAAAACTGCAACTTTCAAACTACAAAACCTAACTTTGGTTATGCCTTTGAGGAGAGTGTGATTTCATTTCATTGTAAAAATAAAACAATAATATATTGTAAAATATTTAATTTGCTTAAAAATCATCATCCCATATATGCAACATATATTTACATATGTAAAATGTGTAATATATGTGTATGTGTCTTTCCTGTAATGACTGGAACAGCCAGTTCCTTCCTAACAACTTGTAGAGTTGAAGCCTAATTCCTGGTAACAGAGAATAACATATCAAAATTTATTATTTTTTCATACATTGACATTTTACATTTTAACTACAAACTTCTGCAAGGTTCTGGCTGTGATTGAAGTATCTTGCCACTTAATGCATGTATGATTTCACATGTTCATGCATCATCCTTGAGGTTATAACATTTACTTTAAAAAATGTATGCCTGCAGCCAGACAGAGGAATAAAACACAGGCCAAAATATTATAGTCTATTAGTATAGTATTACAGTCTATTTTACAAAATATATTGAAATAATGTTTCTCCAGAAGTTTGTATGCTTATTTTAAATTTGATTCATTAACTAAACAATAGGTATTTTATACCACGAGGCTTGATTTAAATCTACAAAGACAAAAGCAAAAAAAAAAATGTTTAAAGAGCTACCATGAATATGTATATTTTTAAATTTTTTTATGGAAGAAAATGTTGCTGGATGGATATATATATATATATATATATATATATATATAGTTGTTACTCCATTCTAATCAATGTACTTTCAGCAGTTTATGTGTAATGCATATTTCTAATTGAAAATGTAAGGAAGTACCAGAAACTCTGAACTTTATTTTTAAACTCTTTTTAACTTTGAAGCATATTCCCATTATTCCAATGAGGATAGATTCATATTAACATTCTAGCCCATTTTAGTCCTTGTAATGAGCCTAAAATAGCTGCCAGCCTGCAGTGCTGGAATTAATGATAATTAAATGTAACACAAAATGTATTTCCATATTTTGTATTGCTCAAATGATTTCATCTCAGATGTAGTATGATTCTTTTTAGAGATGACTACTTCTGTGTAATCTCTTTTTCAATTTTAATTTGAATTTCATATTGTTCCTGACTGTTTAATGAATATTTTGGGAGTGGGCCATAGTGTTGTTAATTATACTGGAGACTGAGTATAATTAATTCTTTTGGACCCAAAGTCAGCTAGTTAATCGATTTCTGATGAAACTGTAGATTAAACACAGATACTTCACCTCTTCCTGCCTTCATTTTAATTCTTCTCTTTTTCAATTCATTCAGATTACTTTGGGAAGTCATTGCGGTCAAATCAATTGGTGAAGCTGTTTTTGATACTATCCAGATGTTAATAGATGGGTGATCTTTTCTGTCAGGGTAGCTTGATAATTAAGGACTTTGAGTTTCAGTTATTGAGAAGTAAAAGTCACCACTGTTATTTATAATTCATGTTTAATTCATGTATAATTGTCTATTAACTATAGGTTCATGTAATTACACATACAAAAAGTTGGCATGCCATTCCTAATAATCCTAAAAAAGAAAAGAGGCAAAGGTTTACTGTATTCCCAAATATATTTCCTATTGTATAGTATTTCTGATAATTGAGTTAATAACTCCTGAGGACAAAACTGCTTCGTAAACAGTTTAATACTCTCATTGTTTGAAAAACACAGTAGCATGTATGGCTACTTGCCATTTTCAATGCTATATATATTGACATATTGTATTTTGATACTATAAAATGCCTTTAAAGATTAAGAAAAAAAAGAATGTGAGATATAGTAAGTTAACGCTATTCCCATTAGTCAAGGAATAAAAATTTAAGGATCTTTACATTTTTCATATTATTAGAGATAACTTTTACATGTTTATTTTGGGAAATACATATTGTTACATCTTAACGGATATCCTCAAATAATATTGACTACAGGCACTGTTTAATTATTATTTTACACTAAATCAAATCATTTTACTTAAGCTTGATTCGATAACAGGTAAGATCCCTCCTAATGTATTTGCCATGCATTGGAAAATAGATTTTTCTGAATACTTCTGCTAGCTTTGCAATTTTTGGATTGTGCCGAGAATTCTGGGAAAACCCCAATCGTCTTCTAATTTAATACTGATTGTACAGATGCAGTTCTCTGTAAACTGACCCTGACCTTGCACTGTGCTACTACACATCATATTGGCAAGAGGAGACTGCAGTTGCATTTTAAGAATCCATTTCATTATATATAGATACACCATTGGGCAGTGTTTCTCCTGAATCAAATTACTGCAGTTTGAATTTTCGCAGCTGCTTGTGAATGAGAAAAAGCATCCCATATTCAGCACATGACACCAGGCAAGAAAGTATTTTTATTTTCATAAGAAAGTGAAGTGTATTCCAGACATCAAAGAATTTGAAGAGGAATAAAAAAGTGTGATGGAAATTTCATTATTTAAGTATATACTTAAAAAGCAAAGCAAAGAGCCTCATTATACTGAAAAAGTTTTAAATAGGGTTTGATTTGCATAAACACAATAGCATGGTTTAATATGCAAATCTTATCACTATTTCTCAACTCAAATGTAAAATACACTGTGTCTTCTTATGTGCATATTATGATATGATTAAAATAGTTGTAATTATATTGCTTATTTTTAGGTGATTATACTTTGACTTTCTGAGATAGTTTATGTTAACATATCAATTCATTTTATGTGCCTTAAAGCATTCAGAAACTTCCAAACAGCATTACATTTTACGCATTAATTTGCATTTTTTGTCAACATATAGCACTGACTTTGCCATGGATCTGTTCGCATATAAATCATATTTCTCAGACACTTTCTAAAATCTCTACTTTTCTTGCCAAAATATTAGGAGGAAGGAAACTAGTCTTTCTAGTAATTCTAAAAGCCAGGAGAAACCAGATGAACTACTGAAACATGAGTTTGAGCAGCTCTGATAAATATAATGGAGTGAACACAAAGTGACCATTGAGGCTACAAGTGAGTCCACCTGTGGCCAACAGTTATGACCAGAGAAAAGTTGTAAAATGTAAGGTAGTTGACACCAAGATCATGCAAAGCTCCTTCTTCACCAAAGGCTTCAGTTTTTCTTGACTTCTGGTGTCACCTTTTTCCCATCAAGCTTTTTCCCATTTCAGTTGTGGAATCCCAATGGCTCTGCCTTTGAACTACAAGTGTGGGGTTTGTTTGTTTGTTTGCAGATTTTGGAAAAAGGAGGTTACTATTCCCAGGGCAGAGGGAAAAGGGGCAGCTGGAAACAAGACAAGACACCTGCAGCTTCTGCTTGGTCACATTTGCTCACATCCCATTGACCCGGAAGGTTCCCGGTATGTGGGCAAGAATCTATTTAATCTTCTCGCACAGAAGAGGGAGTGGATCAGGAGGAACAATAGCAGCCCCCCACTGTGTTCTAATTGCTGTCTCTGTTTGATGGAGGGGGAGAAGGCATGCTTGCTCAGCAGGCAGGATCATTCCTAACTAACTCATGCATCACCACACGTCAGCAAAATGGTAGAGCTCAGATCAGAACCCAGGCATTTTGGCTCAGAAGCCATTTATTTTAAACACTGCATCATACTTCTTTTAATGATAGGCAGAGTTTCTAGTCTGTCTTATACTCTTTCCAGTGGTTCTCAACCTTCTGGCCCTTTAAATACAGTTCCTCATGTTGTGACTCAACCATAAAATTATTTTCATTGCTACTTCATAACTGTAATGTTGCTACTGTTATGAATCATAATGTAAATATCTGATATGCAGGATGGTCTTAGGTGACCCCTGTGAAAGGGTCGTTCGACTGCCAAAGGGGTTGCGACCCACAGGTTGAGAACCACTGCTTTAGTCTCTATAGATAATTTCCTATAAATCTATTCATAGTATCTGATACTACCCAGCAGATCAACATCAAAACCACGTATATTCCACTTTTCATAACCCTCCATGGACTTGCAGTTCCCGAGGAACACATCATATTCTGGATGACTTTATGCCCTATAGGTCCTCTCCATACTGCCCCTTCCTGCAATCTTTGAAATATTTATTTTTAAGTGTCTCCCTTAGGGCATTTCCTCAGTGAAACCTTCTTGGACCTCTAAAAACTGACAGAGTCTCTTCTTCTGTGATCCCACAATACCTTGTAAAATATCTCTATATAACTAACATTATATTTTTTATAATGGTTAGTTGGTAACATGGTTAGTTTAGGACAGTGATGGCGAACCTTTTGAGCTTGGCATGTCAGCATTTTGAAATACCCTAACTTAACTTTGGTGCTGTGTCACATATAGAAATTTTTTGATATTTGCAACAATAGTAAAACAAAGACTTATATTTTTGATATTTATTTTATATATTTAAATGCCATTTAACAAAGAAAAATCAACCAAAAAATGAGTTCGCCTGTCACCTCTGACACACGTGTCATAAGTTCGCCATCACTGGTTTAGGATTTCATAAATTTTTTAAGGTAGTAAGTCTGGTTTATTCATCTTTATCCTCACTGACCTAATGTATTCCTGGTGAAATAGTTGAAATTAATTATATAGTTGTTGGATAAATGGACTCACCTTAGAAGAATATAAAAAAATTTTAGTTTATTATTTCATAAATACATGCATTATCGGTCTAATGATCATATAATTATGTGAAAAAGAATAACTTTGTAAAAGTTACAATTTCACTGTATTGACTTGACAATGACAATAACCTGGAGTTCCATCAAGGTTGCATCTTTGTATAAAGTAGCTGTTTTCTAGCTTAGTTTGTGTTGTTAAGCTGACTTCCAATAACTCCTGGCATACGTGACCACGTTACGCATAAAGCAAAATGCTTCCATTCATTCGGACTGCTTAGACAGCCACCTGTTTGTGGTAGTTCTTTGTGAGCATAATAAGGACATAGCAATTTTAATTGAGGACATTACTAAGATTTATTGATCTGCATGTGCTAACCTTGGAATTTAAAAGTCAAGAAGCCACAACACAGACACAAAAATGTCAGTTTTATGAATTTGCTGCCACATGTAGGCTCATTTTAGAAAGAGCCCCGCTTCCCTAAAATGTAGACGTATATTCACCATGAATTGTCTTCCTCCTGCCATTATAAAGATATCAGTGCCGCATTTCACATTTTATGAGACTGGAAGATACAATAGGATACTGCTCTGAGTGGAGTCAGACTTCTTTTGGACACAGCAAGGAAGAATTCTGTCCTTTTATGGTGGATGTTTTACAAAAACCTCCCATTAATTGATTGTAGCCAACATTTAACAAGCAACATATTGGAGTAGACAGGCACTTGCAGTAGACAGGCGCTTGCATATGTTTAGGCAAGTTGATATGTGTGGTTGGCTTAATATTGCTAAATGGCTAAACTAACTTGACTCACATTGTTTGTTTTTAGAACAAATGGATTTGAACTTTTAGTTTGTGAAAATTATTAAGAAATAAATATAAGTTTAAAGATATTAAAATATTTTATGAGTAAGCAATAAATCTATATAAATGATGTATACATTATCAATAATGCTATTTAGGAAGAAGTCATAGGTATACAGGACATACAATATTTTCTTGTTTTATTTCAAGATTTCTCCTCTTCATTTTTTTTCTCCCTTAAGTGGAAATCTTCACCACTCCTGGACCAGATATTGAGTTCCCTTAAACTTTCATTTTCTGTCTCCTACCACCAAATCCTGATATTTGAATGTTGCTTCACACTTATAGCAAAATGCACTCACTGAATTAATATATTATTTCAACAAGTATTTGTCGTTCTGATGGAAAACCAAAGATGAACAGCATTGCTGTGGAAGTGCCTAAGTCCGTTAAGAGAAACATTGTTCAAACATCTATTAATCCTATATAATAAAAGGCTAATATGCAAATAGACCAAATGGCAGAACAACCGAACAAATGATCACATCTGAATGTCTACATCTGTTAGATAGACATGCTCATTTACTGAACTTTTTTATGTAGTACTGGAGGCCTGATGCACGAAATCGTGCAAGAGTAGGCCTTCCTTCCCCCGGCTGCCGGCACCCTGGACCCGGGCTTCCCTCGCAGAGGGAGGCCCCGCCCACCTGCTGCAGGCCGCTAGTTGGTGGCCTTGGCCTCCCTCTGCAGGGTGATCATGGGGTGATGGCCAGGCCCAGACCAATTGCATCGCACCTGCCTTGGCTGGCCTGGTGCCAGTGGGTGTCATAGTGTGGTCCCAGATGGTCATCCAGATGGTTGTCATTATTCCGCTGTTCCGCCGTTCAGTCGATTTGCATATTATGCTTTTATTACATAGGATAGTGGGTTTTACTAGCATTTGGCACTCAGTTCTAAAGAAATGGAGAGTGCGGGCATTTAGCCAAACCTGCACAAGGTATCTTGGAGGAGATGATATCTGAATCAAAGCTTAAGGCAATATACAATCAGCTATGACACAAAATGTGAGAGAAATGGATTTCTTCATCGCTAGTGGGAACGGGGTTCTTACGATAGCATCAGAAAAATAATTTTCTTAGACTTGCATGGGAGAATGAGTGGTTTTTATTTGGGTAAAATTATATCGCTCGGGGCCCACGCCCCTTAAACCAGTCCTGAAAAAGGTGCAGCCACAGTTTCAGAAGAGCCAAAAGCAAGGCCAGTGTCCAGAGTTTGCTTTCCATAGTGGGGTCGAGTCCAACACAGCATCAAGGTAGATGTAGTCCATTAGTCCATTGTGTGGGAATGCAGAGCCTGGGAGTCCTGCAAGCCAGGAGTCAGGCACGAACAGCAAGAGAAAGAGGCAAGAGAGTGAACTCTCTTTGTTCAGGAGTTAAATATCTCAGATTCCCCACTCTTGCAGTGGCCTCAACTATTCTGGCCATTGACTTGTTCCCAGGTGTGACTGACAAGTAAGCATCTTCCCATGCCACCTGGACCTTACTGGGCATGCATCTAAACTGCAGCTTTTCTGGCAAAGCTGTATAAATGGCATGCCTATATTAGTCAGCCTTTCCTTTACTCCTTTCCGGTTAAATAATAACCGGGTTATTAATATTATCAAAAGGACATAGAAATATTTTTTAAAATAAAGCAAGCTATGAACTTTCAGATGTTGCAAATTTTACCATTCATTGGAAATGCCTTCAGAGATGTTACTGATAGGATGATTTTTGAACTAGGGCTTGAAAGTTCCAATGATTCCAATAATCTGTGCTATCACTTATATTTTAGGAAGAATCATATTTCATGTTAATCTTCTAAAGAATGACACCTAAAGACTTGACTAAGTGCAGAAAGAAGTCATTACTTTCAGAAAAAAAAATCCATCATGCATAATGACCATTATATACACTGATTTAAGTTATATAATTCTAGAAAAAAATAAGAACAATAAAATACAGTGTGAAATACTGTAGTTCAGAGACTGTTTTCATTGTGATAGTATCAGTACAGAGCACCTTGTCTCTCCCATGCTAAGTACTCGGACTATTAAGTGGATGGATGAAATAGTTATTAAGCAACTACCTATAGAAAAATAAGCTAATGGGTACCTGCATAAATGACCTCATATGACATACATCATAAATTTGAAGAAAGAAAACATGGTTTATGTTTAATTATATGCAAGGATAAAAGGAGAAAAAAAGATTAAATAATTTGAAGGGAAAAAAAGCCTGCATTACTGTAAGAAAGTGACTCAATGAGATGATTAGTTCTTTTGAAACAATATATTTGCCAAGTCTATGACTAGTATACTGAGACACCTAATGAGAAATCTAAGTACTGAGTTGGTACATTAAAGCCAAAAGTTAAGGTGAATTCTTATAGTTTTCTACAAAGTAGTATTGTTAGAACTTGTAAAAATTAGGTTACCTTTGTTTCTGGTATCTGTCTAAAGACACTCACGTATAAGCGCCCATTTTTCTTCATTTTCACACATAAATATACTTCTCTGCTTACTCTAAGCGTAAGCAACTTTCTTCCACTCTCAAATTTCACGATGTCTCATTTTTGTAATATTCAACCCTGCCAGGATCTGCTTGTCAGAAGCACTCCGTATTCTCAAATTCTTCTACTAACACTGTAATTTCCTACATAACCACTATTTCCGTAAAGGCTTTATGATTATGCCTACTGATTTATTCCTGTGATACAACACATAAGTAACAATTTTAGCAATTGCTTCTTGTTAAAACCTTAGGGGAGATGAGATTAACAGCAGGAGGGAGGTTTCTGTAGTTTGGGATTTGAGTTTGTTTTGTTTGGTTTATTAAGTAGACCAACCATCAAATCACATATGCGGAAGGAGTGGGACTTACTTGTGACTATTCACTTTAGGGCAACGCTTCTTCCTGACCGGATTTACCATTCCTAAAAGAAACTTTCACTTTGAAGTTAGAGTTATCTTTTGGAAAGTAATCTCTACCTCCATTTTGTTTCTAAATATTTTGGCCAAAGCTAAGATAATTATTTTGAGTTATTTCCTTCCCGTATTTTTCTCCTTTCTTTTTACTTCTTCTTTAATTTTCTTTTATTTATTTCTTTCTTAAATTTTTATTTATTGATTTTTAGAGAGAGAGAGGAAAAAAGAGAGACAAGCATCTATTTTGTTGTTCCACTTGTTTATGCATTCATTGGTTGATTCTTGTATATGCCCTGACTGGGGAGCAAATCCGAAACCTTGGCATATGGGAATGTCATTCTAACCAGCTGAGCTACCCAACCAGGGAAATGCCACATGCTTTATTATTCCATTTATGTGAAATACGCAGAGCAGGCAAGTACATAGAAATGCAAACTAGATTAATGGTTTCCAAGGACTGGGGGTAGGGGAGAATTTGTCGTGACTGATAATGGGAGTTTTGGAGGAATGACAAAAATGTTCTGAGATGATACTGTTGTATTAGACAGAGGTCTCCAATAAAATAGAGAGAGAAAGATTTTGTTTCAAGGACTTGACTCACACCAATTGTGGAGTCTGGCAATTCCAAAATCCGAACAGTAGGCTGGCAGCGTGGAGATTGAGAGAAGGGTTGATGTTGCAGTATTGTAGCTCAAGGAGTCTGAAGACAGTCTACTGACACTCTTTCTTTTAAATAACCAGTGTCTACAAAGTCATGTAATAACATGGAAGAAGTCTTGATGTTGGTTCAGTGCCTCATCTATGTTGTCATCATGAAGGCATGTTTTGCATATGCTTGGTGAATATTTAATGACATTGTGTTTTTAAACATACGTTTCCCAGCTACTTTAAAACAAACTAGACATTTGTATAATAATTATACTTGACCTTGTTGATAAAATTTCCTAAAATAAAATTTAACTAAGGAAATTGTATACATTATCACAATTAACACCAATATTAAGTTTTCTTAACTTTTTTCTCCATTCCTTCAAATTTTTAGTGTTCAAATTTTAGTGTAGCAAAAATTTTGTGTTCAAATGTGGCTCTACAATGATAAATGAACTGTGCACAATCTAAAAAAAACTCTTAAAATAGTCATATTAAAAGTATTAAATACGTAATTGAACTAAGTGATATGGCTTATAGTGAATGTTAATTTGTCACCTGGATAGTATCCATTTGAATTATCTTTTCCACTAGATTATTTTAAAAGTATGGGTACTTATTGTCCTTTGTAAGGTAATATGAACATTGATAAAAGAAAAGTTGAGAATTTTCCAGCAAATAGCTTTAACAAAGCTAAAGACTGCATAGCTGTTCTCTGGTGTCACTATATTGCACAGAAACAAATGTCACTAATTTACAGAAATTTTAACTGGGAAAATAAATTGATCTTTGATTTTGCAAACTAACTTCCAAAAATTATGTGCTTTAAAATTTTAATTATGTCCCATAAAAACTTCATGTAAAATAGTGGCTACTCTGCTTTGCATCCTTCAATCCTCAAAGCTCTTTATAGATCATTTCATTGTGTGTAGTTGTGAGCCTAATACAAATGGTCATAGCCATGAAAGGTTTCCTTAAAAACATGCACAATGCACCAAGTCCCAGTGTTTTTGTATTATTACATTTTAAATCATGCAACTATCAGTACATTTATCAAGTTTGCAGTATGTCTTCTGTGAATACAAATGCCATGAGAACAATAATTTTGTTCTTGAAACTGGGAATTTTATTCTGGAAGAATAAGTGGATCTAAAAATATAGTCTTGTTATTTTGATTTGTGGCCGGCTACTACTGACAATATAAGCAAACATAATATTATAATAAAAAGAGTCTCAAAATTGAATTATTTAGCATTGAAAATCAGGCCAAATCCTGTTTTGATAAATCTAGGTAAAATATAATAATGTTTAGTTGACATGATGTATGCATAATACCCAGGGCTTATGCAAAATATGAAGATTTAAACCCAAGTTTTACATGTAGGGATAGCTATTAAAATGACACAGAATAAAAATGATTATTACTGAGCTTTTGAGTAAGACACAAGTATACTGAAATATCAGACCATAGCCTTTTAAACTAAGGATTAACCTTCCATGAGAACTGCTCTCTGGAAAGAAAGAAAATAATAAAAATTTTAAATGCAGGCAGTGCTGCCGGAAGCCCTGTTTTAATTCACATTATCAGTAACTCAGCAGTCCTTTCTCTCACGGCTAATGTATTCTGTATTTCATACAGTTGAACAAGGAGTGTAATTTATCGAACTAGAACTCAATACGTCACACCCTATTGAAATAGTACAGTAGTTCACTCACAGAAACATCACTATTATCATTATACATTATGACATTTTAGACAACCAAAAATACTGCTTTTGTCTCTACAGGTGCAAAGTGCTTTCCCTGCAGAAAAGCACCTCTGCAGAAGGAGGCTTTGCCAACATGTACATTGTTGCTCTGGCGTCCTCACAGTTTCTCTTACAGGGTGGAGATTAAAGCCCGTGCTTACCTATTCTCGGTTGAAATAGAGTGTCCTGCAAAGAAGGACTGTAATATAGAGGCCATTGCCAGTTTTGTTCTATTTATTCCTTTCTCTTTTGTTTCTAAGAATAAGACAACATGATAAAAATCATACCATTCTTACCCCCTTAAGATTGTGCATGGGGATAATGTGTGCTTTCTAAGGAAAATATTTGTATCCACGTGTTGTAGCTTCTGTGCTTAAACATCATAATTTTCAGTAGGGCATAGAGAAAAAAAATTATCCTCAATTGAAATTATCTTTTTATTTTACCAAGTTTAATTTGTTATTCAATATTCCACATGCAACCCCAAATTTTCCTTCCAATTATAAGTCTTATAACTGACCAGTGTCTCTGTTCAATTGATTTAGATAGTACTCTTTTTTAGTAACCAAGGACTTCCATGAAATTATTGCCAAGAATTGTATCATATTTTAATTCATCCAAAAATATTCCAGATGCTTATTCTATGAAAAGCCACTTTCAGAATGGCTACTGATAATGATTAATATAATAAAATGTATCAGGTTTAGTGTTTTCCAAACATTTTAAAAATGGTAGATAAGATATGATAATAATTTATCTCAATATTAATTATTTTGTGTCCAAATTTAAATTACCAACTTATGGCTAATTTAAAATTGTATTAAAAATACTACACTAGGGTCTGGCTGTTGTGACTCAGTGGTTGAGCGTCAACCTATGAAGGTGGTGATGGTACCATTCCTGGTCAGGGAATATGCCGGGTTGTGGGCTCACTCCCCAGTGGGGGGCGTGCAGGAGGCAGCTGATCAATGATTCTCTCTCACTGATGTTCCTATCTCTCTCTCCCTTCCTCTTTGAAATCAATAAAAATATATATATTTTAAAAAATAATACATTAGGGTTAATATAAGTATATGGAGAAGAAAGGTGATTGATCAAAATATTTAATTTATATGGAACAAAAAATTTAAACAATTATATGCCAATATTTAATTATTCATTGATTTCATTTATTAAAGTTTCATAATTTTTCTCATATAGGTCTAATAGTTTTGTAAGTATATTGTTTTATTAAATGCTAATATAAATGATATTACATTTTTAATTTATTTGTTTATTGCTTGTATATATAAAAGCAATGGACTTTTATATAATAACCTTGTACCCTGCAACTTGCAATTATTACTTCTTAGTTCCAGAAGTTTTTTAGTAACTTATTTAAAATTTTTTTACATAGACAGTCAGAGAGAATTGCAAACCAAGAACGTTTTATTTTATTCTTTCCAATCTATATATCTTCAATTTTCCTTTCTTGTCTTTTTGCATTTGCTGCAACTTCCAGTATGACATCAACAAGTAGTGTTGAGAGCGGACATCCTTGCCGTGTACCTGAGCTTAGTGAGGAAGCTTTGATTTCTCACCTTTAAGTATAATGTCAGCTGTAAGTGTTTGTAGATATTCTTCATCAAATTTAGGAATTTCTCCTCTATAATTTGCTGAGATTTTTATTATAACTGCATGTTGAGTTTTGTTAAATGCGTTTTCTGCATATCTTGATATAACCATTTGATTTTTCTCTTGTGGATATAATGTATTACATGATTTTTTTTAAATGTTGAACTAGCCTTGCATACCTATAAAAATCCCATTTGGAAGGGGTCAGATTTTTATACATTGTTGGATTCAATTTGCTAATATTTGTTGAGGATTTTTGCATACATGTTTGGCTCTTGTGTTGTTGTTTTATTCATCTGACAATCTCTGTGTTTTAATGGGTACATTTAGAATATCAACATTCAATGATTATTGATATAGTTGGATTAATCTTTACCATTCTGTTACTATTTTCTATTTATTGCCCTGTTCTTTATTCCTGTTTTTTATTCTATTCTTTTCTGCCTTTTGTGGTTTTAAATGCCTATTTTGTATGATTCTGAAGTAGACATTCAGTAACGGGGTGGTGAGCTGTGGGGGGAAAGAAGTGTTTTATCATTCTACGATTAGGTCTGTCTGTTAGGGAGCTTATGCTTCTGGACTGTGAACTTCAAGAATATTTATCAGTTTTTTCTCCCTGTACCCCAGGTGGGACAGGATGGCTAGAATGGGCTTGAGTTGAGTTTTCCCATCTCTTAAGTGGATGGCTAGAGCTGGCTAGAATTGGCTACTTCCCTTCACCCAGGACAGCTAAGCTCTAATAATAACCAAACAGGTGAGGCTCCCTGATTTACCTGAGGACAGTCCTTGTTAAGAAGAAAATAGCACTTTGATATTTTTCAAATGATTCCTTTCCCTCTCCTCCTACCAGGAGTCTCAGGGGATTTTTCTCTGATGTTTGCTATGGGAACCTTTTGAGCTCCTAGAGCAGCGGTTCTCAACCTGTGGGTCACAACCCCTTTGGGGGTTGAACGACCCTTTCACAGGGGTCGCCTAAGACCATCGGAAAACACATATATAATTACATATTGTTTTTGTGATTAATCACTATGCTTTAATTATGTTCAATTTGTAACAATGAAAATGCATCTTGCATATCAGATATTTACATTACGATTCATAACAGTAGCAAAATTACAGTTATGAAGTAGCAACAAAAATAATTTTATGGTTGGGGGTCAGCACAACATGAGGAACTGTATTAAGGATCGCGGCATTAGGAAGGTTAAAAACCACTGCCCTAGAGGATAATCTCACAGCATTGTGATGCCTTCATTGTCGCTGACTCCTTGGAGTTTTTGATTCTCAGACTTGTCCACACTGATCCTCCAACAATTTGTTGATACAGTTCAGGTTCTCCTGTCTATCATTGGTTCCCATGGTGGTTTTGCTCATGAGTATCTGCTCTGGGGAGCAGTGATCCCTGTATATGCCTCTATCTCACCAATCTTGGCAGCAGGGGTTTCCCCCCATGTCCTTCCTCTCTATGGACCCAAGAAGAGTTCTTAATTTTTTAGTCTGTTCAGTTTTACACTTGTTAGAACATAGTGGTGATATCCATTTCCTTACATGGGGAACCAGAAATCAAAACTCTTAACTCAATTTTTAATAAAGTTCTTCTCTCTAAATTTTAGCCTCAATTTACCATTGGAATTGAAATGTATGCATCAGCTTGAGGATGAGTGGTTTGGAAGAGTAAAGGAGAGGCTTGAGGATGATTTGCCAAAATGGAGTACTATATTTTTCAAAATTTTAGAGTGGGGATTATGCTAATGAAATTGCCATACACCAATATTTGTAAGGCAGAGTTGATATGAAAGTTACTAGTAAGAAATGTGTTTATTCCATAGATTAGGTGGATTATAAATAATAGAAATTTATTTGTCAGCTCTGGAGGTTATAAAGACATCTGGTGAGATCTCACTGTGTCTACACACGGCCAAAAGGACAGGGAGTCCTCTAGGGTCTCTGTGATAAGGGCACTGATCCAATTCATAGGGCTCCACTCTCATGATAATCATCTCCTGGAGTTCCCACCTCTTATTACCATCACATTTGGGGATTCATTTTCAACATATAAATTTGGGGGGGAAGGAATATTTAATCCATTATACTACAACTGATACCACTTGTATTTCTATAGCTTTAAAAATATAAGTATTTAAATACTAAACTCAATGACCTTTAAAACACTAACATATGATTTTTTTTTAATCTGTACTTTTGCCTAGTGTGGGATTTTAACTTATAAAACTCTTTTTTCTCAAGCCAAGTTAAAGTGGTATTGGGGATAAAAATAAAAAAACCTCTGAGTCAGCATTCTGTTGTTCAATATAAGACGGAAAACCTTGGGGTAAGAGATTATTGCCCGCTGGAGGAGAACTATATTAAATACTATCTACTCAATTAAAGTGGATATTGAAACTGGCTCTGAAAAGTGAAAGTGGAATTGCCCTTTTAGGCTCTGACATTCTAAGGCATGAATCAAAATCAGTGCTGAGCAGAAAAGCATATAAGCCAGTGACAGATCTGATCCCCAGAAGTGCAATGAGTGAATAGTGTTTAGTGATTTGATTATCAAAAGGGCTTGGAGAATCAGGTAGAAAATGAAGCCAGGAGGAAAAAATGGAAATAGGGTGCATGACATAAAAGACTTGATAGGAGTTACATGGGGAAGATTGATTTTGCTATCAGACTTGGGTATTTCAGATTTCAGGCAGCTACTTTCTTCCACTGGGTTGCACTGGGTGACAGATACAATAAGGTGTTTTTCTAGTGTTCAAAACACAGAGAGGTACTGAAGAAATAGGGATTTTCCATCAAAAGCCACTAATTTCTAACAACCTAACAACATAAAATATTCCTTTGAGTCTTCATTCTAGAGTAGTTTAATTAGGGAAGAAAAATCATAATAACTGTCAACGGTCATTTCTCCCCAAATGCAAACAGCCTTTATTTAATGCCAAAATGAAATGATCTCAGAAGTTATTCTGAAATAATTTTAACTGTATAGATACTATACTAATAACAGAGTTCACTCCATGAGCTTGGCACTGTTAGACCCAAATAGTCAGACCTTGTTTACCAAATTGCCATATTACCATTAATAGAGTCAATCAATAAATAATAATTGATTTAGCTTCCATTGATCATCTTTTACTTTTTTTCAATCATTGAAGTCATCAAAATTGGCATATAAGTAAAAATGGTCCCTAGTTTATATGTGTGCTGTTTGAGTGATTTTAATCTTTTTGCAATTTATTTAAGGATCTGTGAAGTATATCAAGATATCTAAAATATTGTATAATATAGTGCACAATAATTGTCATTAACTTCTACTTTGCACTATTTGTTTAAAAGATGCTTTAAAATATAGTTTCGTGAAATTTTGCTGCACCATCAGTTAGAAAAAAATGGAAGCGACTAGTGAGTTAAAGACAAAATTCCCATGGCTTGTAGTGAGGATTAAATAAATGTATGTTTGTGTGAGTGTTTATGTAAATTCTTTAGAAAATTGCCTAGTAGACAAGAAGTACACACTAAATATATGCTATTATTGTTATGTAAGGTAATTGTTAGTTTTACTATTGTTAGTTTAAGAATGAGGTTTGTATATTTTGCTTAAACATTATAAGTTTAATTCTTGTTTTTACATTTTTGTTGAATGCCTGTCTTCCCCTTATTGTGTTTTACTTTCAGAATATTGCATAAAACTTTCATAAAGAAAAATATTCAATTACTTGTGAGAATTAGGCAGCAATTTTACTAACCATATTTATGAGATATATTTCTTACCTAAATCTAATACTTTCTCATTTAAAATAGTATTTTCATGATCTTATTATGGATTACACATCAAGAGGATACTCATGATTCAGAATAGGGCGTCCACCTCTGTCCTTGTAGGTTGCTTATGGCACAGTTTGTTCCACGTGCTTGGCACTGTTAGACTTGGCCTTCATTAACCTCAGACACTTGAAGGGTCTGGGTTAAGGGAGTACCATAAAACTTTTAATACCTACTTATTTTTTCTCTGTTATAATGTAAACATACTACTTCATTCTGGCTTATCAATGTATTTGAATAGAAATATTACCAAAATTTCATTAATGAGAGAGAACTTATGGCTATTTACTATAGTTATTGTGTCAGTTTAATTACATTGAGTTTTAACTTATATATAAAATGGGAGTAAATTACAAAATTAGACAAATGGCTTTCATTTCCATAATTACTCAGGGTTCATGAATTAGAGAGGGAGCAATGATTTAGAGGGTAACAAAAATCTGATACAAGTGTAGCTGCTGATTTTCACAGAGAAGACTAAATAGAATAGGTTGTCTAGGAGAAAAACAAAGCAATGGAAGGACATTAACCCTTCCCTGCTAAGCCTGGGCACTGCACTGTTTGGTTCAGCGTGTTATCTATGTGTAAAAAAACCTCTATGTAAGTGGCTCTCCAGGAGTGGTTTAGCTTACATCTATAGTAGACACATTTGAGCATTTTTAAAATAATCCTATATAATAAAAGGGTAATATGCAAATTGACCCTAACAGCAGAACGACTGGGAATGACTGGTCACTATGACACATACTGACCACCAGGGGGCAGACGCTCAATGCAGGAGCTGCCCCCTGGTGGTCAGTGCGCTCCCACAGGAGGAGCTCTGCTCAGCCACAAGCCAGGCTGACGGCTGCCAGTACAGCGGTGGTGGCGGGAGCCTCTCCTGCCTCCTCAGCAGCGCTAAGGATGTCTGACTGCAGCTTAGGTCTGCTCCCTGCTGGCAAGTGGACATCCCCCGAGGGCTCCCAGGCTGCTAGAGGGATGTCTGACTTCCAGCTTAGGCCCAATTCCCCGGGGAGCAGGCCTAAGCCAGCAAGTGGACATCCCCCGAGGGGTCCCAGACTGTGAGAGGGCACTGGACGGGCTGAGGGAACCCCCGAGTGCACAAATTTTTGTGCATCGGGCCTCTAGTATGAAAGATAAAAATTATTAAATATTCTCTTTCAAAATTCTCCAGAAAATGATTAGAGCCATCTCAAGTAGCATGTCCTTCTCTTAGCCCAAAATTCAATGTTTATTGCAAAAAACCCTGGAGCTTAAGTGTCAAATTTTATTCCTGTTTATATTTACTGTATATATTTTCTATTTTTTAAGAAAATTTACAAAGTATATTAAACTTCATAACTTGTGTTCAAAAAATATTTAGACAGTAGTTTAAGTTTCAGTCATTTTATTTTACTTAAATCATCTTAAGTGAAACATTAAACTGAAAATTTCTCCATGTCTTTCTCCAAGTATATATGGACAATTTTACTATTTCAAGGTACTTGCAATGTAGAGATATTCTGAGAATATATTCTTCTAGGTCTGAGAATCTGTTTCTTTTGCTGACACATATTCATGATAATTACCTGTACATACACATCTAACATCTAAGTCTTCCCTTTACTGTTCTGACACTGATTCACTGGCTCCAAACACGTATCCTTGCAGAAGTGAAATGCTGCGATGACAGTGGTGATAATTATTATTCCTAATTCTTTTTTGTGCCATTTTCTGATTTGGGACCCCTTATTATAGTCTAACTAATATCCCATTCCTCATATTTTTTACTTGATAGATTTTATTCCTTAGTGCAGGTTTAGGTTTACAGAAATGTTAAAGAGCAAGTACACAGAGTTTGTATGTCCTTTCTCTACCCTCTTTCCTCCACTCACAGTTCCCTCTATTATTAACATCTTGCATTAGTTGGGTACAGTTGTTACAACTGATGAACAATACTTGAGTAGAAACTGAACAAAGCATGTATAGTGTCTGTGCACTGAAAATTACAATATGCTGAGGAAAAGAATAAGACACACCCAAGAAAAGGAAATGATATACTGGGTTCATGGAATGGAATATTTAACATGCTAAAAATTGTCTATAGGTTTGCACAATTGTTGTCAAAACTCCAGAATGTATTTTTGCCTATCTATACAAGCTTATTATTAAATGTATATGGAAAGGAAAAAGCTGCATAAAAGCTAGAAAAATCTTGAAAAAGAATGATAACGTAGGAGGATGCACTCACTCCAAAACTAATGATTATTATATGTCTAAGATAATCAAGGCAAAGTATTGACAAAGATATACATGGATTAATAGAACAGAATAAATACGCAAGAAATATATATATATATATATATATATATATATATATTCAATAAAAGAAAAAATTGATAAATTGGACATCATCAAAATGAAAACTATACTCTGTGAAAATCACCAGTAAGACAATGAAAAAATAAGCTATAGACTAGGAGAACATATTTGTGAGCAGCATGCTGAAAAAGGACCAGTATCCAGATGTCTAAATAGCTCTAAAAACTTAACCAGTAAACAATACTCTAATTAGAAAATGGCCAAATGACACAAATATTTCAATGAAGAGGATTTGCAGATGGTAAATATGCACTTGAAAACATTTTCAATATCACTGCCAACTAAGAAAATGCAAATTAAAACTACCATGAGATACCACTACACACTTACTGCATAGGCTGTAATGTAAAAAGAGCAGTAGCCTTACACACTGGCAAAGATGAAGAGAAGCTGGGTCACACATACATTTGGGAAACTCTGTCAGTCATTTATAAAACTAAATATGCAATTTCCATATAACCTAGCAATTATACTCCTGGGCATTTGTCCCAGAGAGATTAAAATTTATATTCCCCCCAAATTCTTTACAGAAATGTTTATGGCAGATTTAATTTTGTATTAGTTTCTTTTTGCTGCTATAACAAATATCAGGTAGATTTAAGTAACAGGTATTTATTCTATCACAGTTATAGAAGCCAGAAGTCCTATTTGGTTTCACTTGGCCAAAATCAAGGTGACAGCAAGGCCACTCTCCCCCCAGAGCTTCTAGAAGAGAGAATCTATCTGCTCCTTGCTTCTTCCAGCTTCCACTACGCTGTCTAATTCCTTAGCTTGCTTTTTTTTTTTTTTTTTTCAGGCAGTGAAACCATTTTATATGATACTACAATGGTGGATATATGTCATTAGACATTTTCCCAAACCCATAGAATATACAACACTAAGAAAAAACCCTGATGTAAATTATGGACCTTGAGTGATAATCATGTGTCAATCAGGTTCAACCACTGTAACAAATGTACCACTCTGGTTGGGTATGTTCACAGTGAGGGAGACTTAGATCACCTAACCTCTGCCTCCCTCTGAGGTAATTCTTCTCTGTGTGTATCTCCCTCAATTTCTGTCTTATAAGGACAACTGTGATTATGGTCCAACCAGATGATCCTGGATGATTTTCCATCCTAATTTAATCCCATCTTCAAAGTCTTTGCCATACAAGGTAACAGTCACAGTTGATAAGAATTAAAAGCTGTACATCTTGTGGGTGGGACATATTAGACATATTTAATCTGTCACACTCAGAATAGCCTCGAATTAATGACAAATTACCCTCAACTGGTAAATTGTTAACAAACTGTGACATGAATCCTTGGGATACTGCTCAGCAATGAAAAGGAATTAACTATTCATATACATAACAATTTGCATGCATCTCCACAAAATTATACTGAGTGTAAAAAAGTCAATGCCAATACATTCCATACTTCTTGATTCTATTTATGTAACATTTTGTAAATCACAAAATTGTATATATGGAGAACAATTTAGTGGTTGCCATGGTTTAATTATAAAGTGTGTACTTTTTAAAATCTTTACTGGGTGTTCAGGAATTATGGTCTTTTCCTATATTTTGGTACCTTTGTCTTCAGTACTTATGAAAATTTATGAGAGTTTCTGGTTTCTCCCAAAGGTACCTTTCCTCTTTTTTCTCTTTTAATTTCATGTTTGTTTCTTTGATTTTATTGGGACCTATGGAAAGTGGAGGAATAAATGTATAACTCCATATTATCATCTTGCAATTGGGTACTTCACATTTTGTTTTGCTTTTGAGTGAATGAGTTTATATAATAATAATTATAATAATTATTATTTATTTAAAGCTTATTAATGTCAGACCATGGTAAAAATTCTGCAAGTTATATATTTTAGTCTTCACCCGGGTCCCATCAGTCAGGTGAAATTATTTCCTCATTGTATCGATGAAAAGCTGAAAGCACAAAAATAATATATTACTAAGTTGACAGAGCAATAAGTTGTACAACTAAGTTATACAACTATCTGGAACTACTGGAATTACTTCAGAATCCACATCTTAACTACTATACTCTAATGTTTCATTATATGAATTGTATATATGGTATTTTAGTTATAAAATATAATTGTAAACTATTAATGTTATAAAAAGCTGAATAATTTACAAAATGTATTTTGAAAAATTGCAAAGCAAAAGCATCATGCCAGCGTCACTGTGACTATAATTTTAATTATCCTCTCTGTTGCCATTGAGGTTCAATAAATTTACCTAGCAAAGAATAATTGGCTCATTATAATGTAAATAACTATGATAAGGAAAATATTCTAATTATTTATAATAAATTACTTCTGTGTTTTCAGTTTTAAATTAGCAACTGTGTTTAATTACTGGGTGCTATTTATGCCACAATCCAAATTCACATATATAGGACAGGATTTTTCAGCAAGCTTAATATCCATTATTTCTCTTAGTGTTAATTTCCCCATTTCTTTATCTTCTATCTAATCTTTCCATTATCTTGGTTTGCATTATCTTGTTTACCTAATCTTTATCTCTATTGCCAGAAGTTCTAAAGGTCATATTTACAGATGATCTAAAAAATTAAGGAATTTATATGTTTTGAAACATTAGTAGAATCAATTCTAACCCTTAGATTGAGAGGCAGTATTTATGATCCTGTGTTCATTTAGCCATTTAATTATTCAACCACATTAATGCACCAGCAACTCTACATGTAAAATAAAGTCCTAATTATTATGCTAAATGAAAATGTGACTATGATACAGCCTCTATAGTAACATATAAACTAATGGAGATGAAACCCATATAAGCAAATTACTATAATAGCATGTAAAATGAAAGATATATGTTATCATGCTATACCAAACAATATATAATGGAACAGAGATGAAATGCATAATTACTCTCATTGGAGAAAATATGAATCATGAACAAAAGTGTCAAATTCACATGAGAGGATATCTCCCAATTGGGGGAGGAGAGGATATTTATGAGAACAAAAATGTAAAACAGACATATAGGTCAATGGAACAGAATAGAAAGCCCAGAAATAAACCCATATCTTTATAATCAATATTTGACAAAGAATACAAGAGAATACAATGGAGTAAAGACAGGCTATGCAATAAATTGTGTTGGAAACATTGGACAGATACGTTAAAACTCAAAATGGATTAAAGAATTAAATGTAAGAGTCAAAAATATAAAACTCCTAGAAGAAAACATAGCCAGTAAAATCTCAGACATTTCTCAGAGCAATATTTTTTCTTATATATTTCCTTGGGCAAGGGAAACAAACAAACAAACAAAAAAGAACAAATAGGACTACATCAAACCAGAAAGTTTCATATGACAAAGGAAACCATCAATAAAATGAAAAGACAACTCACTGGAAAAATATATTTGCCAATGATAACATCTAAAAATGGGTTAATATCCAATATTTATAAAGAACTTACAAAATTCAACACCAAAAAAACCCAACCCCAATTCAATTAAAAAAAATGGCCAAAGGACCTGAATAGACACTTCTCCAAAGAAAACACACAGATAACCAGTAGACATATGAAAAGATGCTCAACTTCACTAATCATCAGAGAGATGCAAATTAAAACCACAATGAGATATCACCTCATACCTGTCAGAATAGCTATCATCAATATATCAACAAGCAAGTTTTGGCAAAGATGTTGAAAAAAAGGAAACCCTCATGTACTGTTGGTAGGAATGCAGATTGGTGTAGCCACTGTGGAAAACAATATGGAGTTACCTCAAAAATTAAGCCCTAGCTGATTTGCTCATTGGTTAGAGTGTCAATCTGTGGACTGAAGGACCTTGGGTCCAGTTCTGATCAAAGACATGTACCTCAGTTGCAGGTTTGATCCACAGCTCCAGTCAGGACAGGTGCAGGTGGCAACCAGTTGATGTGTCTCTCTCACATTGATGTTTCTCTCTCTATCTCTCCTCCTCCCTTCCGGTCACTCTAAAAAAATCAATGGGAAAAATATCCTCGGGTGAAGAGTAACAACAACAACAACAAAATTAAAAGTGGAATTACCTTATGACCCAGCAACTCCACTTCTGAGAATATATCTGAAGAAACCCAAAACACTGATTTGAAAGAATATATGCACCCCTATGTTACCTGCAGCTCTATTTATAACAGCCAGGATTTGGAAGCAGCCCACGTATCCATCAGTAGATGCATGGATAAAAAAGCTGTGGTACATTCACACAATGGAATATTATTTCACCATTAAAAATAGAAGGAAATCTTACCTTTCTCTATAACTGTAAGGTCATCATCAACACACCGTATAGCCTTCCACATTTTCACATAGCTAGCAAATATATTATTTCCTCTAATATTTATAATGCTCATAGGATTCAAGCATCATTATCCCATTAAATTATAAAAATATGCAGTTCAAAGTAGTTATTGACTTGTCAGAGACATATGGCTAACCCTGTACATCAAGACATCTTTGCTTCTTCCTCTGTTGTGTATTCATCTCGCCAGAGAAGAATTCTTCAAGAGCATCAGATAAGCTTCTCACTACCTCTTTCCACTTGGTTTACCAATGACCTTCTCTTTTGCTACAAAGATAGATTCTTGTAGTACAGTGGAGTACCTAGGAACTACGTGTTAACAAATGGATACATACATATTAATTTTAAAATAATGGGAGCAGAAGTATATCCAAGCATTTATTGCTACTTCAAATGCCATCCCAATCCAACCTGATGACATATATTCTATTATAATACTCATTTTTTTTTCCAGATGAGCATTCTGGGGCTTAAATTGAAGTAACTCACTCATTATTTTACAGTGGATTGCAGAGTCAGAGTTCAGACCCTGGTTGTTTCACTTCAAGACCTGAGCTCCCAACAGCTCATTCTATAGAGTGTCTCTTTTTTTAGCTACTTAGTTGCTCAAATTTGGTCAAGTCAGTTAACATCTTTGTAATCATTATATTTTTTTATTTATTTGTAAAGTGAACATAATATTCACCAACCTGCTTATAAAAGGGAAAAGGTAGTCATAGAGATCAGAATTTCATATAGTTAAGAAAACATAAAAATAAACATGAATATATTATATAAACTCCATCACTGTGCCAGTAAAAAATGCTATTATAAATATGCAAATGTATTTAACTGTTCAGAACATTTTTCAGCAAAGGCCAAAGTGACCCTAGAAGATCACAACCATGACTTGCAGCATTGCCAAAAAACGATAGGCAGTTGACCTAGAAGTCACTGAATGACTTGAATATTAAGTTTTTCTCTGTTCTCATCTCAACTTTGCTGTCAGCAATTTAGCCTAACTTAGATTCTGTCCCACTAATTGCTTTAGCATAGTTAAAGCAGCCTATATATTTTTACCTGAATCTTGATAAGGGTTTCAGTATAACTTTCAAAGAAAGAAAAGATATTGGACTTATATGGTTATTGTAGTCATCTTTATGTCTAAATTTCCTAATTTACTTCTCCTTCATACTAATACTTATATAAAATGTTTCAGAGGATTATTAAAATTTACCTTTTTCAAGCTCTAGAAATCATCCAACCCAATTTAAGGATGAGAAAATTAGTTCTCAGAATAGTAAAATGACTAACTTAGGTGATTACTTGCCTTATCATTTTATTCCATCACTTAACATTCATTCATTTTCCCCCTGAAGCCTACATTTTATGTGACTTTATCAAATAGTATGTCTTACATCTTTTAACTGGAAAATTATTTAAAATTAAAATAACAAATGAATTTTAACCTATCTCTGCAATATCTGCATGCTCTTTTTACATTCTACTTTTGATGTTTCAATTTTTCCTTTCTTTCCTATCATATATATTAGCATGATGGAGATTTATTGTTATTGTTTGGTTTAGTTTTTCTGTTCCTTCTCGATCTCTGGTACTGGCTTGGTGATATGCTATACTAACAAAAATAGATGTCTGATGACTAATAACTTTAAATAAAAGTAGTGTCAGAGACAGCTTATTTCATCAAGCCCTATCAAAATATGGCCACAATAAATAGAAAAGTGTGTTTGCATTAGAACATTTTTGAATCACAAACTTGTGCATTTTATACAAAATCTGCATTCTAGAAATTGTGTATTATTGCATTAAAAGTTTATCAGGTTAGCCATTTACTATCTAGCACAAAAATAATAATTTCTATTACTATTTTTAGCCTTACAAATGATATAAAAATAAAATGTACATATTGCCTGTTTATTTTCCCCATTGTAGAATCCCTCCAAAGCATTGTGGCACAGAACTCTTTCAACATGAGAAACAGGTACCCTAGTGCTGAGGAAGGGAGAAGGAGCAAGTCTTGTACCAGAGAGAAATAGAGAAGTTGTCAGAAAGTTTTAAAGAAGAAAAAAAAAATCTTAGACTCTAGAATTGAATATTCAGCCAAACTGTCATTCAAATACAAGATCATGTTAAAAATATTCTCCAGAATAAAAGTCTCCGGAAATTTGCCACAAACATATGCACATTGGAAACTGTTCTGGAAAATAGTCTTAGAGGGAAGGACAGTCAAAGTCAGAACATGCTACAAGATGAATATTAAATAAAGATGACAATGGTTTGATGTCTTTAAAAGAATACCTAAGATGGAAGAAAGAGGGGGAAATAGAGCCATAACACCTCCAAATGGAAGTCCATTTAATATTGAAGTGAATTGTGGTGGGGGAATAAAAGACTGAGGACATGCCAACATTATTTTCTTATTAGGGAGGTGATATGTCATTTAAAATAAAATAGAAAGAGTTAAAAAGACATTACAATAGATCATACTAAAATAATATATTTATTTGTGAAAAAGAGGTTCAAACCAGCAACAATTGTGAAAACTGAAATGTTCTAACCTCACCAGTTAAAAGACAAAGATATGCTTACAGAGAGGATTAGACCACTGTTCCTGTAGGAATAACTGCTAGACAAAAGAGGTAAACCATTTTGTGTCTGACGATTCAAAGAAATGTAAGAGAATCAAATTTGAAAAAAGACAAGAGTCCCTCTCAGGGAGCAGAGATTAATGGCTGCTTTCCTCTCTGAAGCCAAATTGTTAAATCTGGGCCCAGGTGGACAGATTATTAGGTCTGTCACACTCAGAAGGCTTCGGACAAAGTAACAAGAAAACAGAGCTTTTAATAGCTGCACTGGCTATTCTTCTGTGCTTCTGTTCACAGCCCATCTGTAGAAATATTTCTACCCATTACAACTTCCTCAAAGGGCTTTTGCATAGGGCACCGCAGCATAGGAGGTGGTGGCTGATCTGCAAACAGATCTTTGTATTCTGTGCTTCGTAGAAATATTGGAAGAAAAGACATTAACGGATGTTGTACGAAGAGACTTACAATCCAAAGCTGAATCTATTTCTTACTTAAGCAAGGATGTGCTGTGAACCTGAGACACAGCAAAGCAGGGATAGGAGGAAATATGGCATTTGGGGATTTGAGGGTTTTTGAAGATGGACTGTGTTGCGAATTGGCTGTCTGTTGGCTGTGGAAAGGTGACTGACTAGTTTGTGGCTGATGCTCAGTGGCTGAATTTCAGAAGCTGAGATTGAAGCGACACTTGTGCCCATGAGTAGGAAGTTGACTAGTCAAATCTTACTAGACTTAAATATTTGCTTGTGATATGAAAGCTAGAAAGCAAAAAATTGGCTCATGGCTTTTTGGTGCCAATGAATCAATAGTCAGAGAAAGTCTTTCTGAATCCAGTTTATCCAGGGCAAATAGTGGACAACTACACAGTGAGGACAAGAGGAGTACATGCGGAATCAGATTTATCTGCGTGCCACTGAGTCTATAGCAATTCACTTCAGATGAGACATACTAATTTCATGATTCTTCATGAATAAAATAATGCCTCATGTACTCACGTCAATAACCAAAATAAGGTAAAATGCTGGGTAAGGGCAAAGAGAGCATGGCCTGGCTTGTGGAGAAGCAAATTGTAAATATCAAATACTGTGTGTTGCCAGCCACAAAAATGCAAAATGAGATGCTTTGCACATTGGCTAGGTTTCAATTTTGATAATCTACACTAATAAAAGAGAAACATGGTAATTAGCGTACGACCGCTACCCTTTTCATTGGCTAATCAGTGAGTATATGCAAATTAACTGACAACCAAGATGGCGGCTAATTTGCATATGTCGGCTCCAAGCCACAGACTGTGGCTTTAGGCCTGGGTAAGGGAGGAGCCAGCCAGCGATCTTTGAGCCAGCGATGGTTGATGGCGGTGATGGCAGGGGGAACCGGGGTGGAGCCAGCCAGCGATCATAGATGGTGGCGGCGGCGGGGAGCTGGGGGTGCCCTGGCCCAGGCCTAAAGCCTTGACCAGAGGCTTTAG